>NW_025963779.1:3105000-3422500 GCF_023055435.1 Haliotis rufescens | reverse complement strand
TAGCCTAGTGGTTAAAGCATTCGCTCGCCGTGCCGAAGACCCGGGTTTGATTCCCTACATGGATACAATGTATGAAGCCCATTTCTGGTGTTCCCCGTCGTGATATTGCTGGAATATTGCTAAAAGCGGCGAAAAACTCACTCACTCACTCACTCACTCACTCACTCACTCACTCACTCACTCACTCACTCACTCACTCACTCACTCACTCACTCACTCACTCACTCACCCACTCACCCACTCACCCACTCACTCACTCACTCACATTAGCCTGGTTTTATGAACAACTTACGACACCCAGATATATCCGCGAGTTAGCTTTTGGATTTACAGACATTGGGAACGGCAATAATGATGTCCTGTTTGGTAACCGGTGCCACAAGACGTCAGCAATGGCGATTGTGAGTAGTTTATGTGTATAATGACTCAAACGTTTAAACATTACATTACATTTCGCTTGGTCCTGTTAGGCTTAGGGTGGGCACGGTGACAGATATTTAAGGTTTTTTTAGCTACATACAATCTCAGCGACGAATGTGATTGGTACGCCGCACATCGAGACCTTATCTTTATTATCTCAGTTTGAAAGAAATATGTAGATAAACATTACTTGGAATCCAAGAATCAGTCCTTAGTGTTAGAACGTATAGGTCATTTCCGTGGTTTGATTTTAATGAAGCGGGATATATTGAGTGAGTGAGTGAGATTGCTTCCAATCCGCTGTGAACAATATTTCAGTAATACCACATCCTGTCAGATTCATGTGTGAGGACAATCCCAAGTGATGCAGGTCTCAAACGTTTGCCACTTTGGTGAAAACCACACGCATAGTTATGGTGCTGAAAAAACAAGAATTATAATCAGGGAGAACTGGGATTCTCACGATCATATATTTCTGACACGCCTAAGGGACGCAACTCTGCACTTCGAATTCCAATGCATTAAACGACAGGGCCACCCGTGTCCCGTCTTAAGTGAGTGAATGGGCGTGAAGCGTTTGAATGATACACCACTGTTTCATATCACTGACACACATCAGATGAAGTGATACTGGTTGCCACTTTTAGCACTAGAGTCTTTTTTATCAACTTTGCACCTACATGCACTGTCGTCACCCGTGTGAATTAGTCACATTTGTAAGTACGGCTCTTCACCCCTCAGTTATAGTCAGAATCGTACAATGGGCACTGCATATAGCCGTAATTTCTTATGATTGTGTAAATGCTTTCTTACACTATCATTTATTACCATGCAGTATGACGATCACATCACCTTGTCAAATACATCATTTATACTATACTTTCGCTTCATTTTCCCTGATAATACGAACAGTAAGGTGTCAGATTAAGTCAAATAGATAACGTGGTGTATAAAATATGTCCGCTCCTCTTCCCACTCATCATCATGCTTCTTGAATATATATTTAAGGCTATCATTGAATCATTCGAATGAATGCATGCCCGTCATTTGTGACTAAACGGCCCTCATCGTTCATATGTTAGTCAAAAAAGAAGACTATAGCCACAAGGGCGCAAGGAGATGTGGGCGGTGCTTGTTGGTGTAGCTGAGAGACAGCTACCCTTGCTGGCGCTCTCTGTGATTGCTGGCTCTCTCTGTCCTTTACCATGTCCGAGTCATCACTGACTTATTTTTACGATGATAAAGCGACATTAATTGAATAAAGCATGAAGTAGTATAGGGAGTGTTCATATCAAATCTTATATACCCGTTTGCCGATTCAGATTTGAGGTTTAGGGATAAATAATTGGGTCATGTTTGAAGTGAAACTCACACAGCACAAAACACACAGCACCCACTTCATAGTGGTCGTCGCACTCAAGTTGTCCTGCACTTGGTGACAGTAGATATAATATGTTTATGTTAACTGGTAGGTGTGTACACATTGTGTACTTCTCAACGCGCATTAGCGGTGTAAATATTTGAGGGGTTGTTGCCGATCAAATCTTGTATCCGCGTCAAATGAATTGTGTAACCCAGGATCCACAACGGCGCCTCGCCCCCAGTAAATACCTGCATGTAACTACTTCTGCTGATGCTGCTGCTGTCGCTCCTACACAGCACAGCATCACAGCTGTACGACATCATGCTATCGTTCAAGGGGTACCTACTTGCCGGTGGAGCTAGTCGATTCCACCAGTAAAGCTACAATACCATCGTCAACTGGGTTATGGGTTGTTTTGTTGATGGAGTAAATTAAAGCGACAAAACCCTTTCCCTATTCATAAGACATCCCCGCTAAAACGTCTTGTGTACGATTCCTACTCTATCATGAGCATGTGTTTATGAATCACTATCAAAGAGTGATGACACCAGGTGTTCGCGAAAAGGTGAGCATATGTACAAGTCAAAATAGGGAATTGCATCAGACTTCTTTTTTGTCACTGATGCCTCAAATTTGGAAATGTCCTCCCCATGTCTACCACAAAACTGTTTGAAAGCTATACTGAGGTCTTGAATGTTGCAGCCTTGATCAAACATTTTTTTGGCAAGAGTCGTATGGCGCTCTTTGAAATCTTTGTAGAAAGAGCATACTCAGTAGTACCTCAAAAGTTGTAACATGTCGACACCAAGAGCTGGAGCTGCAGGAAAATTGCCCGACATAAAGGGGAAGTTGACTGTTGAAAAGTTGAAGTCATCCCTCTTGTCATACAGTCTTGTATCGAGTGTTCAGTCTCTCTGAATCTTTATGCATAGATCCAAATATGAAATAGATGTGGCGGTTTTACTGGTATCCTTTGTTTTTAGTCCAGGTGGGTAAATCAGTGGAAGGGAATTGGGTAGTTGATGGTTATTGAACGATATCGGATCATCGATATACATGAAGCTTAAGTTAACTTCTTGGCCATTTACCTTGTTTTGACCATGCAAATCTGAGCAGAAATTGGGATTCATGTGCATAAAGAAACAGATCAGCCAGAAGGGGAGCACAGTTGGTGCCAATAGGGATACCTACTTCTTGCCTAAATGTCTCACACCAAAATATTACAGAGATGTTATCAATGAGGAAGTCCAGCATTTCACATTGTTTTCTCACTAAACTGCAGATGGCATTTGCTTTCATGTTTGACCTGAACCTCTAAAGATAGATATGTAACTGTATCTTTGGTCACCACGAGTTGTAACAATAAAAACATGGATCAAGGAAGGAAGTTTTTACCTTGTGTGTCATATGTTATACTGGTGTACACAGGTAAAAAAAACACCACATGTATAAAGAGAAATGAACATGTCTTCAAGTTTTGACAGAATTGAACCTGGATAAAATGGTGTTCGTATTGGAAAATGAAATTGTTGGTTGTTCCTGAATTTTTTTGGCACATTTTGGGAAACTGATTTTTGTCTGAAAATGTTACTTAAATTTAAGGCAACAATTCCCTTGTTTGCAAATCTCAAATTTAAGAACATGCGATTTTTGTCTGATTTAGTGGGGTCTTTTTCTGGTTTGGCCAAACGTTTCAAAGCAATATCAAGAACTATACTCTCTTGTCGATATTGTGGGCTCTTACTGTTTGTAGACCCATCCATCAGCCAAAGTGGCTGGAGTAGTTTAATTTATTCAATGACACAGATAATAATCTTGTACTTACTTTGTGCAGTCCAACTGGTTCCTTGTGGAAAGGCGACAAATCTTCAAAATGAATGGTATCATTTGGCCTTCGTCCTTTCTTGTGACCATGGTTGTGTGGACGTCTTTGGGAGGCCGGAAACACCCGGACTCCATACATTGACGTTGGCTCATCAATAATCCAACAATACCTTCATCAACTGGTTCAAGAGATGCTTTGTTGATAAAACTAATCGCCATGTCAATAATGCTCCAATAGCATCAACTTATGCTCGCACTGCCGCCTACAATACCATCATCAACTGCTTCAAGAGGTATTTTCTTGATCATGTATGTAACTAGACAGGTTCTAGAGGTTCTTTGTTGATGATATAACTAATCGCTCTGTCAATAATGCTCCAATAGCATCAACATCCTTACAAAATGTACCTTCGTTGATGTATGTAACGAATCGCTTTGTCAATAATGCCACAATACCATCGTCAACTGATTCATTGGTGTCTTGCTGAAGGGCTGTATATTTCACCGTCAGCATATGCTCAAAACGTCCAAGCGATTGATACAGTACACGTACAGGACCACAGACAATTGTGAACAGCCTTGGATCATGCATCATAAAGAGCAGCTCGCGATCGAGCTCGACGCACGTGGAACAGCAGCAGAGAACACTTCAATGTTCACACAAGGGCGACTCACACATTATGGAGGACTTCATCAGCTTCGTGCAGGTTACAAACAGAACTGTGTTGTAATTATTACCGTAGTGTTTTCACTGAGGCGGAATGGTTCAATCGTACGATCAGGTCGTATGTTTTAGTTGAATACGCAAGGCTCTGAAAAACAAATAAAGCAAGTTGCAGCGACCTGCATACCTCCACGCGGTGGTGACAGAGCGTTTATCGGCTTTACATCATAAATCTAAATGAAGACAAGAAAAAAAACGTTGATGTTCAGCAAGCAGAATTTCTAAAGACACTTCGGGGGTCGTTCGAACTGATTTATAAAAGTCGTTCAATTCTCTCCAGGGGGTAAATGCTTATCTATTTTGATGGGTTCGTCTAACTGGTAACCACCGTCCTGTCTTTGTTACCGGTGTTACCCGGGATACCACGACCATGGCATGTCTATTCTTGTGGACGTTACCATTGCAATACAACCATTCTGCTCTCTCAACTACGCAAGGGGCGGTTGAGTATTTTTGTGATTGAGGCGTTCATTTAAACATATAGATCCTCGTTTGATTCTTATATCAGCAGCATCATGATTATTAGTATTGTTATATTTTTTATTATTATAATTTACAGATTATATGCAGCAAAGAGGCCCCAAACATGGCGTAGACGGTAATAAAAGGATCGAGCCACTCCATCATGTCGCTTAAGATACTGCGTTTGTGCCAGAGCTGAGCATCCACTGACAATGTGTTGGACAGTCTCATTAAATTCATTGCATTATCTGCATTTCATATTTTCATTTGATGTAAAATCACACATTGACGGTTTGGAGTGGGAAGTGACTGGTCCTGAGCAGCAAGCAGAAAGCCTTCTGTTTCACTTTTCAGGACAGCCGACTTCGTCCAAGCGAAGGACTCTACAGGTTTACTGATCTTCTCAACACACTGCACATAAACGAGATGTTGTGGTAAAGTAAGCCATGTGGATGGCTTCTAGGAGTTTCCTGATTTTGAAGTCTGATTCGTTGTTGGCCAGGATCTTGATGTTGTTCCACTGGATGTTGTGATCGGGGTGGGTTTGGGTGTGGTCGGAGATGGCTGATTTTGAGTCATTTTTTTGTACTGAGGTCTTGTGTTCTTTTATTCTAATGGGTAGGGGCCTGGATGTTTCTCCTACATTGGAGTCGCCACAGTCACATTGTATGTGATATACGGCTCCAGCTGGGTCTTCTTTCTTAGATGTAGGGGGCTTGCCATTGGCGCTGAGGATGTTCTGGATTGTCCTGCCTCTCTGGAATACTGAATCAATGTTGGCGTGGTGTTTGAGCAGTCTGCGGATCTGGTGGCTGGCTGTAATCAGGAAACTCCTAGAAGCCATCCACATCAAAAGGATCCAGCCAGCAATGAACAGAGACCAAGGCTATTACATCCCGCCTGCTTACCATCACCTAATTGCTCAATCCCTTTGTCCATCCAATTAATACAGTGGCTTCCATCATCTCCATCAGTTAGCTTGTTTACTCTGTTAGTATACTCTGTGTTCATCAGTCATCCACTGGCTTCCAATTAGCTTTATCACCTCTCTGTGCCCATCAACTAGTCACTGTAACAACTTAGATGTCAATAAGTGTATATATACCTATGTTGTTTAGCCCTATCCATCACTTGCTTGATAAAGGTGTTAGGATCTACACCGAAACGTCGCACCAATTGTAATAAAGAAGTTGTTCATCCATAGAACTCGTCTTACTTTATCACTCCAACTTCTAAATGCCACTCAAAGAAGGAGATGTAGTGGTCGTTCAGATAGCCTCTCCTTCAGTCTGGGCCGATTTGATATTGTACTTCGCTTGGTTGACACTCATTTCTGTACCGTCCAGTAGTACAGAACCATCAACAAAATCAACACTGACATTGAGATTATGGACTACATCCCTGGCTCGTTTACGAAAACTATGAAATGCCTTGTTTTCATCATGAGTCTTGACATGCTTCCCAAATGTGAGTGAGTGAGTTGGGTTTAACGCCGCTTTAAACATTATTCCAGTTATATCGCGGCGTGTCAGCATAATGTGGGAGGGAAGCCCGAAGTAATGCAGGTCTCAGACGTTTACAACTTCGGTGAAACCCACGAGCACGGGTATGGTGCTGACAAACCTAGAAACATAAACGGTGAACCGGGTTTCGAACCCACAATCATAGGTTTCTGGCGTGTCAAGGAGACGCAAGTCTGCACAGCGAATAGCGGCGCCTTAGACGACTGGGCCACCCATGCCCCCTGCTTCTCAAGTGGAGCATCAGACAAATGAATGTGTGCAAAAGTGAACAAAACAATTCTATGACGAAGACCCTCCACTTCAATCAAACCATGCCCTCCCATTATGATTGGTAAATATAAGCGATTGCGGGAAGAGAGAGGGTAGTGGGATCTTTTGTCTGACATGATCCTTCATGTGAAGGTGTCAATACCCTGAATTTCTTGTTTCGCCAAAAGAATAGTAGTAGTAGTAGTAGTAGTAGTAGTAGTATTAGTAGTAGTAGTAGTAGTAGTAGTAGTAGTATACTTCGCCCATATCCGTTTGATATCACCTTAACAACGGTAGTAACATGTAGTTGGGAATCTTGGCACGATCCTCTGATCACGGGATCGCAGCAATATTATACATCGTTCTGTAGTTGTGTGACGTCATTGTCCAAGCTGTGACGCACTTCTTCGCTTGCTCTGTCGTCAGCCCCTCCCAAATTAGGGCAACGGGGAACGTGGGGTTGCTTGAACGTCGACATACCAGAGTGACACCACTGAACAAGGCTGAACATGGCTTAATATAGCTGATCATCTGAAATTGTATTAATAGAGCGGGACATAGACTGATAGACAGCACACGGAAGAATGAAATGCATATTCATAAATGGCTCATTTCCTAGTTGGTCCTGATAACGTTGTTATCTAACGGAAACGCATGTGGTATGTAACCTCTTATGTAATATGTAGGAGGCCACTTATATCTATCTACCATCGGTTAAGCAACGCTGTGAATAAGAAATTTACTTTGCCTAATACATGAATATAAATTGAAAATGCAAGAGAATAATCAGCCTACATTTTCTGCTGAAACAGATTCCATTTGGCGTAAAGGTCTTTGAAATAGCTGTGGAAATTAAATGAATGGACCACTGAAAATCAGTGACGACACCAGGTGTTAAGGAAAAGGTAAGTATGTCATGTCGACGATGTTTGGTATAAAACATGCATGTGAATATGAAGGATCTGTGGAAACAAGAACCAGCACTTATAGAACGTCACGGCTACTCCGTCTCGTTATCCTGTCTTCTGATGCGTCCACTTCATGCCATCAGCCTCCGATATGATTAGTAAGCTTAACACACGTAAATGGGAACCCGGTAGGATGATGGCAATGTGATTACCATTCTTGCCCTTACAGGGTTGGGTCATTATTATCAAAAAAATAATATATTATTATTATTATTATTGGAAATGTTTTGATAAGATAAATTTTACTTCAGACCTAATTCTTTTTGGCTTTTCAAAACATTTCCACACTGATGATATTTTTGATCTGATACTCTTATTGGCCAAATTTCACATTTATAGATGCAAAATGAAAAATAACCAACCAACCATTACACATTTCCAAAATGAGGTTAAATATTATTACCAACTAGAAAAATATAGACACTTTAATAAAGCAAAACAGACTGAATTCTAAACGAAATGGGCTCCTTATGAAAACCTTCTGAAAATATAAACATTTGCTATTCCAAAACTTTACTAAATATATATCCTGCATCCTGTCTTCATAAGTACTAAAGCTTCTAGTGAGTGTGAATGTGTGTATGGATGTGTGCGAATGATATGTACTTTCTGAAAAAACCCTGGTCATGTATTTTGACTCTCCGCCAAACATGATGTACTTTTACCAGGAACAATAAAAAAAAAAAAAATTAAATTATTATTATTATTATTATTATTATTATTATCATCATCATCGTCGTCGTCGTCGTCGTCATCGTCATCATTATTATTATTATTATTATTATTATTATTATTATTATTATTATTATTATTATTATTATTACGCAATGCCCATTAGAGGGACAGAGGCTTGACCAGTGACATATTGAGTGACGTGAGGCGGTATTACACCCCACGTGGGGCACACACAGTCACCGCTGCAAAGTGTGTCAGTTTGATCGATGGTGCCTGTAGCCGCCTGGACGTTGTACCATGCACCTCAACATGTGCGTCTACTTGAACAGGTGTATTGTGCATGATATATGATATGTACATTTTGTTGTTGGCGAATTTCCGTTTTGATAACAAGGTGTGGCCGACGTCGCCTCTCCTTCCATCCACAGATATGCGTATACCTATATGTCGAGTTCCCCTGGATTGTAAACAACGAATAACGAAATGAATATAAAACAGCGTATGGAAGACGGCTTATAAATACTCATCTACTGGCATATATATTAGTGTGTGAATAGAGATAAGAAGAAATCATCCGTGTATAGATTATGTGAACATATTTATTAACAAAAAAACGTTTAGAATTAGAAAGTGGGTGTAATCAGGGCAAGGAGTATTATGGACAGGTTTGTTACACACACGCTGAGGTTGTTGTTCAGAATACAGCTTGTCACAAAGATGACTTCGGACTATAATACTATGTCAAATCACTATACATCGAGAACACATTATGTGTCAGTTAATCAATTATGTATTGCTATATACTGTTCCCTACTCTGATAAGAACCTGATAAGAATATCCAGAATACCCATATTTGTATCTTTATGCTCAGTGGGGATTCAGTGGTAGAAAAGGCCCCAGTACCCCATGCTTGTCTCCTCGAGAGGATTCAGTGGTAGAAAAGGCCCCAGTACCCCATGCTTGTCTCCTCGAGAGGATTCAGTGGTAGAAAAGGCCCCAGTACCCCATGCTTGTCTCCTCGAGAGGATTCCAGGGTAGAGATGGTCCACCGTACCCTATGATTGTCTCCTCGAGAGGATTCAGTGGTAGAAAAGACCCCAGTACCCCATGCTTGTCTCCTCGAGAGGATTCAGTGGTAGAAAAGACCCCAGTACCCCATGCTTGTCTCCTCGAGAGGATTCAGTGGTAGAAAAGACCTCAGCACCCCATGCTTGTCTCCTCGAGAGGATTCAGTGGTAGAAAAGACCTCACCACCCCATGCTTGTCTCCTCGAGAGGATTCAGTGGTAGAAAAGGCCCCAGTACCCTATGATTGTCTCCTCGAGAGGATTCAGTGGTAGAAAAGACCCCAGTACCCCATGCTTGTCTCCTCGAGAGGATTCAGTGGTAGAAAAGGCCCCAGTACCCCATGCTTGTCTCCTCGAGAGGATTCAGTGGTAGAAAAGGCCCCAGTACCCCATGCTTGTCTCCTCGAGAGGATTCAGTGGTAGAAAAGGCCCCAGTACCCCATGTTTGTCTCCCCGAGAGGATTCAGTGGTAGAAAAGACCCCAGTACCCCATGCTTGTCTCCTCGAGAGGATTCAGTGGTAGAAAAGGCCCCAGTACCCCATGCTTGTCTCCTCGAGAGGATTCCAGGGTAGAGATGGTCCACCGTACCCCATGCTTGTCTCCTCGAGAGGACTGCAGGGCAGAAAAGACCTCAGCACCCCATGCTTGTCTCCTCGAGAGGATTCCAGGGTAGAGATGGTCCACCGTACCCCATGCTTGTCTCCTCGAGAGGACTGCAGGGTAGAAAAGACCTCAGCACCCCATGCTTGTCTCCTCGAGAGGATTCCAGGGTAGAGATGGTCCACCGTACCCTATGCTTGTCTCCTCGAGACGACTCCAGGGTAGAAAAGGCCCCAGTACCCCATGCTTGTCTGCTCGAGAGGATTCAGTGGTAGAAAAGACCCCAGTACCCCATGCTTGTCTCCTCGAGAGGATTCAGTGGTAGAAAAGACCCCAGTACCCCATGCTTGTCTCTTCGAGAGGATTCCAGGGTAGAGATGGTCCACCTTACCCCATGCTTGTCTCCCCGAGAGGATTCCAGGGTGCAAAGGTCCCCAGTTCAAGCCTTCAGTCACTGGTTTGCCTGACCCAGACATGACTATTCATTGAATACAGCTGAAACACATTCATTCCCTCACTTGAAACTTGACCTAATTCATAATCACAGTGGACCTTGTACACTTCAGGTAAACATAACCGACCAGCATCTTCATACACACGCCAACTGTTATTATCTATTGTCTTGCCTGTTTTTGAGAATGTGCAGCTACATCTTAGAAATCTGATAATATCTCAAGCCGTAACGGTATTTCCTAGGAATAATCCACAGTACTACACCACTATTGACGCTGTGCACCTTGTGTGTCATCTACCGTTTTGTCGAATTGACGACTCTTTAAAATACTTAATACCGTTACGATTCAAATAGAAATGCCTCGTACAGTATAACTGTAAGTACCATAATATGATGGGTTCTTGAATTCGGGAGATTTTGAATATCTTGCTCAAAAACAGAAATCTTCCCAAATGCATTCTTTTGATATCAGCTAAAACCTGACTGACTATTCGTGCGCGTGGAATCTGAGATTGCTGTTCACATCACAAACACAATATTAACGCCGATGTTGATATTAATGCCGGGAAAAGAATATACTTGAAGTTTGTATTTGACCCAAAAAAATGACAAACGTTATAAAAATGTTACTAGGCAGCAAACAAAGGGTCAAAACCGTATCAAAAACATCACCAATTCTTGTTTGTTTCTATTTTAGCCACCATCAAACATGGATGTATACTTTCTGTTGCACGGCAGTTCATATATCGATTTTGTTACATTCAATGTATATGTATATAGACTCATTAATAATTCCTCCTGCCACCGTTATACATCATGATTAAAGATAAATGAAAATACCTTAGGGGTACCACTTATTGATTTTTAGAGGTTTTAAATTATGACTTAAAAAGCAAGAGGTGCAATCCTGGTACATTGCTTGGTGTAGTTGACTTTCGTCTGAGTAAGAAATAGAGTGACAAGTACAGTCTGAAAGTAAGAATGAAACTATGACAAGCATTGTCTGGGACTGGTACAAGGATCGGTGCTACCTCGTCATGTGTTTGTGTTGGACTAACGGTGGCACCCAGACTGCATACCTCCACGCCATCAACTACGTATACTGAGGCCGTTGAACGTCGACTCCCACAGCATCATGTGTAATCATTTTCATATCACTGAAGTTTTTCCCGTCATTTGATACCGGCTGTGCTTGAAGGATACGTCACTGAGAGATGTTTAGAATGTCATTGGTGGAATGGAAGTGGGAACTGAGCGTGTTAACACCTCTGTCGACATTATAGACAATTGTTGCCTAATTTCACCCATTTGGTTCGGACCACGCAGCCCAAGTCACGTAAAACAATAGGCACAATACTGTTTTGACATTCGGCATGGCTGTAGGTAGGCATCGTTCTGGTTGTGTCAAACACGGTAAAATCACAATCAGGAAGCGACTATCGTTACAAAAACCTTCCTGCCGAAATGTCAGAATGTGCTGGTAGTGAATCAATGGAACGTCAGAGAAGCGGTTCCTGGTTGCTGAATCACAAGGGAGGGGGTGGACAACGCATCACTATCACCGAACATCAGGGCTACGCCCGTGATGCTACATGCGAGGGTGGGGGGACTACACACCGCTATCACCGGACATCGGGGGTACACCCGCGCTATATGCAGGGGGGGGGGGGGGGGGGGGGGGGGGGGGGGTATGTTATTTTAACGATTCTCCGTGTATATGCATCTCACCCATCTCAATTACAATTACTAACGTCTGACTCAATCCTTGTTATAAAATTGTGGACGCGTTACAGTGAGTGAGTGAGTTAGTTTAACGCCGTTGAATTATATTTTCACTACATCACAGCGTGCGTGTGACCATCATGACGGAGGAAACCATACACAACTCGTCGGGAGTTACACATTGGTGAAACCCTGCAACTGCCCTGTAGTGCTGACAAATAAGGGACCATAAACGGATTCGAACCTACTATAACAGGGTCCTGGAATGTCAAAGGGAAGCAACTCCGCATACCGGCGTATTAGCCCAACCTCACTTGTAGTTAAACTAACGATAATGCTTACAGGTCATTCATAGAATTACACGTATGTACAAATTATATCTTCACCAGAAGGACGGGCAAACGACAGACAGACAGAAACAACGCAGATAGACGGACAGAAGACAGACAGGCATGCGAAATTCAGACGACAAAGATATAAAACAACGGACATCAGAGAAATAAGGTTGACGGACAACAGACAGGCAGACGAAAAATAGATCGGTAGAGAGAGAGAGAGAGAGAGAGAGAGAGAGAGAGAGAGGGGGGGAGAGAGAGAGAGATCCAGCAAACTGAATAATGACAAAGGTCTTCACTTTTCCTTTACAAACTAGGACATCAACGTGTGCGTTCGTGTGTAGGGCAATAGACAGGAATCTCCTCGAAATCCCAGCCACCACACGCGTTTTGTCGTGCGTGCTACTTGATTCACACACTTCACACTTTATTACCTATTCCCTATACACAGACGTTACGGCTGAATACCCATTGGCCATAAATTTCCTCCTTAACTTGGATCTGTCAAGAATTATATTAACCCGTACACCTGGGAGTGATTTCAGTGCGCGGAAGAACCAGTGTCATCTCGTAACAAACCCTTAAAAACCACTATCTATCCCTGATTACTGCAGTAATATATTCACGTCCATCCCAGGAACTTTCCAGGTTGGGTCAGTATAGAATCGTTAGCTGGCCCCTCACTTTGACAGGAATCATTGTGTAAGGAGACATTCAATATAATACGGGGCCACGTGTGTGTGGTCTCTTTAAAACTGTCGCCCCTTGTAACCCGCTGCTCGTACGTGACAGTGCCAACCACGGTGGAGTTGTCTCTATGTGGTCGTGGTGAGTAGACATGCTGTGGTTTCTCACCTGCTCCTTGAAGCCAGGTAAAAGGTAATTACAGGTAAACACAGATAAGTGCCCGCCCACACAACCCACCTGAAGCTAGGACACCGAAGCGGAAATATAGTCACCACAAGATTTTCGTTTTCTGTTTGACAGCAGATGCCCTAATTTCGCTATCTGTCATCTCGATTAAATAAGAGTAGACAAATATACCTGTCCCCCACACTATAAGCGGAAATATCTTACGTTCCGTGGGTCCTAAGTTGTAATCAGTAATCTCAGGTACTGTCAAGTGTTTGAGAAGAAAACAAGTAGTCAATATGTCAATATTATCGTGTTTTGGTCACGTCACGCCAAAGCAATGCAAATGTTGAACATTTGGGTCATATACTGGCCGTAGTGTTCATTCATAACAAATCCATCGACCTTTGACCTTTATTTTGATTGGCTGAGTGACGTCGATGATCCGAATATGGCGGTAGTACTATGCTGGCGTATAGCCAACGGGAGTCGGTTTGCGTCACGGTCGAGACCGCCTTACTCATTGTGGCGGGAGCCGAGCAGCTATAAGCGGAAACTAGGATGAGAAAACCCTACATTTAAAGACAGGTGTGGATAGCCCCTCTCCAGTCGGACTCGACACTCTGTGAGCGACACACTTATATCGCCAAACTGTGGAAACTGATGATGTGGTCTGTGCTACAGGTCTGCGCTCTTGCCTTAACCCTCAAGGTAAGTAAACGTTACCTACCTACCTATATATACATGTATCCAAGCTCGCGACGCCGGGTGACGAGACTTGACATCTCAGAGCGCACTGACCTGTTGTACAGACTATTTAATGGCTAGGCAAGCATGTAGCTGGTTTGACTGGAGTTGTTCAGACAATGCAGTGAGTTGCGTTATCTGTTTCACCTGATACAGTTTGAGGCCTATATTACGATACAAGAGGAGCTACATCTGTATGCAGGGAGAGGGCAGTGCCTCAGTTGTGATATTGAGTTGTCTTGCATGAGACTTCTGATAAGGTGATTGTATATAAGTCGGGTTTCTATTTTCGGTTTCTGTTACTTTGTATGGCCTCTGTCAGAAGTTGCATTGGATTTAATTGCACCATGGCGTGTCACTGAAGGTGTTCACCATCTGCTTTCACGGCCTGTCACTGACGGTGTTCACCATCTGCTTTCATGGCCTGTCACTGACGGTGTTCATCATCTGCTTTCATGGCCTGTCACTGAAGGTGTTCACCATCTGCTTTCATGGCCTGTCACTGAAGGTGTTCACATCTGCTTTCATGGCCTGTCACTGAAGGTGTTCACCATCTGCTTTCACGGCCTGTCACTGAAGGTGTTCACCATCTGCTTTCACGGCCTGTCACTGAAGGTGTTCACCATCTGCTTTCATGACGTGTCACTGAAACTGTTGATGATCTGCTTTCATGGCCTGTCACTGAACGTGTTCACCATCTGCTTTCATGACGTGTCACTGAAAGTGTTGATGATATCTGCTTTCACGGCCTGTCACTAACGGTGTTCACCATCTGCTTTCACGGCCTGTCACTGACGGTGTTAACCCTCTGATTTCATGACGTGTCACTGAAAGTGTTGAAGATCTGCTTTCATGACTTGTCACTGATAGTGTTGACGATCTTAGCATATGGTCTTCATCTGAGAGCTTTAAATGCTATATAGTGAAACTCAAAGTCATTATGGCAGTAGAAGTTATGTTATCCTACCAAAAATTCGAGACAAACGGAGTACCCATAGTTCGAGACAAACGGAGTACAGATATTGGAGCTTTGTGTAGATAACGGTTTCACTGTGCCGTAAAGTAACATCGTCTTCACTGGCCAGTTGGGTAACTGGAATCCGATGTTTCAGTGTATGGACAGACTGAACATGGTTGGGGGCCATGCCTTGTCGGCACGTTATTGATTTCAGGATAACACCAGCTCGTATTGACATTAAATGTGCGTGATTGTAAGGTTAGAGTAAGGTGACATTAAATGGTTATAAGAAGCATATTAATAGAGCGTGCTGGAATGTCCCTGTCAGGATCGATATGATATGTCAATGCACATACTTTGATCGATGACAGTTTGACTCTCGTTCTTACAATTAAAACATCGTTAGATGCACAATTATAACATCGTTAGATGCACCGACAGTCTCTCTCAATAGGATTTAAGTCAATTTATCAGCCCTTTTTGATACGGTATTCAAAACAACTTCGCCGAGCAAGTGATTTACATAACTATAAAACGACCATCTTCATATCAAAATGTCCTTCGCCTTTGTACAAACCTGTTCGGTCTTAGTCAGTGAATTACGGAGGTTGTCGTGGCATGGTTGGTATCACTCGACACTTCACTGTGGCGGATATAGGACCGCTGAAGTGTATACAATTTTGTTTCATGCTATTACTTCACAGGTCAACTATGCCTATATGACTCAGGTTGTTACTAAGACATCTGAAGTGACGAACACATCGAGGCTGGATACACCACAGGCTTAAGATTGACAGAGACAGTGAGTGCGTGTATGTGTCTGTGTGCGTGTATATCTCTGTGTGCGTTTGTATGTCTGTGTGCGCGTATGTGTCTGTGTGCGTGTGTGTCTGTGTGTGTTTGTATGTCTGTATGCGTGTATGTGTCTGTGTGCGTGTGTGTCTGTGTGTGCGTGTATGTGTCTGTGTACGTGTATGTGTCTGTGTGTGTTTGTATGTCTGTGTGCGTGTATGTGTGCGTGTGTGTCTGTGTGCGTGTGTATGTCTGTATGCGTGTATGTGACTTTGTACGTGTATGTCTCTGTGTGCGTTTGTATGTTTGTATGCGTGTAGGTGTCTGTGTGCGTGTATGTGTCTGTTTGCGTGTGTCTCTCTGTGTGTGTTTGTATGTCTGTATGCGTGTATGTGTCCGTGTACGTGTATGTGTCTGTGTATGTTTGTGTGTCTGTATGCGTGTATGTGTCTGTATGCGTGTATGTGTCTGTATACGTGTATGTGTCTGTATGCGTGTATGTCTCTGTGTGTGTTTATGTGTCTGTGTGTGTTTGTGTGTCTGTATGCGTGTATGTGTCTGTGTGTCTCTGTGTGAGTCTGTATGCGTGTATGTGTCTGTATGCGTGTATGTGGCTGTGTGTGTTTCTGTGTCTGTATGCGTGTATGTGTCTGTGTGTGTTTGTGTGTCTGTATGCGTGTATGTGTCTGTGTGTGTTTCTGTGTCTGTATGCGTGTATGTGTCTGTGTGTGTTTGTGTGTCTGTATGCGTGTATGTGTCTGTATGCGTGTATGTCTCTGTGTGTGTTTGTGTGTCTGTATGCGTGTATGTGTCTGTATGCGTGTATGTGTCTGTATGCGTGTATGTCTCTGTGTGTGTTTGTGTGTCAGTATGCGTGTATGTGTCTGTATGCGTCTGTGTGTGTCTGTATGCGTGTATGTGTCTGTATGCGTGTATGTCTCTGTGTGTGTTTGTGTGTCTGTATGCGTGCATGTCTCTGTGTGTGGCTGTATGCGTGTATGTGTATGTATGCGTGTATGTGTCTGTGTGTGTTTCTGTGTCTGTATGCGTGTATGTGTCTGTGTGTGTTTGTGTGTCTGTATGCGTGTATGTGTCTGTGTGTGTTTGTGTGTATGTATGCGTGTATGTGTCTGTATGCGTGTATGTGTCTGTGTGTGTTTATGTGTCTGTATGCGTGTGTGTGTCTGTATGCGTGTATGTGTCTGTGTGTGTTTGTGTGTATGTATGCGTGTATGTGTCTGTATGCGTGTATGTCTCTGTGTGTGTTTGTGTGTCGTCTGTATGCGTGTATGTGTTTGTATGCGTATATGTCCCTGTGTGTGTTTGTGTGTCTGTATACGTGTATGTGTCTGTGTGTCTCTGTGTTTGTCTGTATGCGTGTATGTGTCTGTATGCGTGTATGTCTCTGTGTGTGTTTGTGTGTGTCTGTATGCGTGTATGTGTCTGTGTGTCTCTGTGCGTGTCTGTATGCGTGTTTGTGTCTGTATGCGTGTATGTCTCTGTGTGTCTCTGTGTGTGTTTGTGTGTCGTCTGTATGCGTGTTTGTGTCTGTATGCGTGTATGTCTCTGTGTGTGTTTGTGTGTATGTGTCTGTATGCGTGTAAGTGTCTGTATGCGTGTATGTGTCTGTATGTGTCCGTGTGTGTTTCTGTGTCTGTATGCGTGTATGTGTCTGTGTGTGTTTGTGTGTCTGTATGCGTGTATGTGTCTGTATGCGTGTATGTGTCTGTGTGTGTTGTGTGTATGTATGCGTGTATGTGTCTGTATGCGTGTATGTGTCTGTATACGTGTATGTGTCTGTATACGTGTATGTCTCTGTGTGTGTTTATGTGTCTGTGTGTGTTTGTATGTCTGTATGCGTGTATGTGTCTGTGTGTCTCTGTGTGAGTCTGTATGCGTGTATGTGTCTGTATGCGTGTATGTGGCTGTGTGTGTTTCTGTGTCTGTATGCGTGTATGTGTCTGTGTGTGTTTGTGTGTCTGTATGCGTGTATGTGTCTGTGTGTGTTTGTGTGTCTGTATGCGTGTATGTGTCTGTATGCGTGTATGTCTGTGTGTGTTTGTGTGTCTGTATGCGTGTATGTGTCTGTGTGTGTTTGTGTGTCTGAATGCGTGATGTGTCTGTATACGTGTATGTGTCTGTGTGTGTTTGTGTGTCTGTATGCGTGTATGTGTCTGTATGCGTGTATGTGTCTGTATGCGTGTATGTCTCTCTGTGTGTTTGTGTGTCTGTATGCTTGTATGTGTCTGTGTGTGTTTGTGTGTCTCAATGCGCGTATGTGTCTGTATGCGTGTATGTGTCTGTGTGTGTTTGTGTGTCTGTATGCGTGTATGTGTCTATGCGTGTATGTCTCTGTGTGTGTCTGTATGCGTGTATGTGTCTGTATGCGTGTATGTGTCTGTGTGTGTTTGTGTGTCTGTATGCGTGTATGTGTCTGTATGCGTGTCTGTGTGTGTTTGTGTGTCTGTATGCGTGTGTGTGTCTGTATGCGTGTATGTCTCTGTGTGTGTTTGTGTGTCTGTATGCGTGTATGTGTCTGTATGCGTGTATGTGTCTGTGTCTCTGTGTGTGTCTATATGCGTGTATGTGTCTGTGTGTGTTTGTGTGTCTGTATGCGTGTATGTGTCTGTGTGCGTGTGTGTCTCTGCGTGTGTCTATATGCGTGTATGTGTCTGTGTGCGTGTATGTGTCTGTGTGTGTGTATGTGTCTGTGTGCGTGTGTCGATGTACGTGTGTGCCTTCGTTGGGTTAGGGTGGATTAATTCAATAACTGCCGACCCGAACAAAATAGCCTTTTAACAAACAATATTAGTTAAGATTGATTATGGATGTAATGTGAATGAATAATGAACCATAATCGCTTGAGCACATATGATAATCATATGTACATTAATAAACATATATCCTAGTTTCGGGTATTTAGTCATGAAAATCGTAAACGGTTATTTGTTAAAGACCCTGATAGGCGAATAAGCGCTACTGATAAATATATACTGGTAAAGGCCTGTATAACCAGGAAAGCACGCCATATATATATATGTCAGGTCTCATCGGAAATAGATCAGACGTACATAGACTAGTCCCTCTGAAATATAAGTATATCATTTTCTGTCACACAAAACGTTTTGCACAGGGTAATCTACCCAGGGTATCTCCATATAACCCAGCAGGTATATATAGAGCACACATCTCAACCACACCCAGATCTCATTGACAGACCAACACACAAAGCTCAATCACAGGTCATCACTGACCATAACCAATGCTTGCCTATTATGAATAGAAGTGAAATACTTGTCATCCATTGCAGGTTGTGACACTGCACTTGCGTCTACAATTATGAACTGACGTACATGAAGTCAATGGTGTCCCACTTACTGGTGTTGTCCTCAGTGGGTGGCCTAGTGTTAGAACGCCTTTAGAAATGAAAAATATTACATTATCAGCCTGAATATTTCTCATTTCGCTCCCCGGTACATGGCCAGCAGTTTACACCCTTTGGTTTGACAGATATGTGCATTCGACCTTCACCTTGCATGTCACATTTAACACGGAACATGCTACGAATAATAGTCGTCGACTGAGTGTGTTTATTTTCTCGAGTCGATTCTAGACGCAAGGCAAACAGCAGAAGAAAGTAAACGCAGTCAGCCTCATTATTTCCGTCGATGTGTGCGTCGCGACTGATAAGGTTATTATTATATAACCACATATCACCCGGACTTCAGGGATATAGAGTTTAACATCCACGTTGTGTCACGATCATACATTGCAGCGGTATTCGAGGCATCTACAGAGTACATTTGCCAAGGTGACTTTTGAAATTCAACTAGTTCTAGTCTTTCAGCATTTTATCACTGAATATGTATTACACTCAAAGCTGAAATGGTACAATCCCCAGCACGAAGAAACACACACCACTGGGAAACTACGCGAACCCCTTTAACTCAATATATCGCTTATGACGAAGTAACATTAAGGTCCCGACACATTCTTATCTGCACTAAGTTTCGGACAGACACTTGAGTCGAGGTACCGGTTACTGGATCTGTCGATTGTCTCAGGATTTACATGTTTCACCATATGCGAGAAATGTATTTGACATAAGAATGAGTTTTCAAGGACTGATTTAATGGTGCGAGAAAATTGTTAAAAGATATGTGGATCTGAACTATGCAGTGAGTGGTAATATCCCAGCAATACAGTGGCAGAAGCATGAATAAAGGTGACTTCTTCTATTTATCCATACATTTAATATTCAACACTTTTCTCATTCCAGGTCGGCTGTCACGCGGAGAAGATAACAGGTAGGAGAAATTTTCTCGCCTAGGGATCTAGTCTAACCTGATCCTCCGGAGAGAGGGGGGATGTGCAATATAATATAGGGACATGTTTAACTGTATTCATAAAAACTGCTCGACACAGAACAGAATAACATTGACTTTCAATGTGTTTTTCTCCGGGAATACTGATCGTAAGAGGCGACTAAGCTAGATCACTAGATTGTCTGGTCCAGACTGTCGTCAAATAGCTGGAATCAGTAAACCCCAAAACGGCCTCACACGCTCTCAATAGACCCCAAAATGACCCAATCAGTCTAACACCTCAAGACACAAAAAAAAACCTTATCTGTCTAATGGGGCCTCTACACACAAAACCAACAACATTATCTGTAAAACACGGAAACGACACACAAATCCAACAACATGATCTGTCTAAGGCGACCTCAACAGTCTCCAAACCACCAAACCTGTTTTCTTGTCAAAAGAAAATCAATCGTGAGAGCAATGTTACGTGATTATTTTATCAGTGAAATTACTTCTAAGTTACAAACACAACAGAATGTTCTACTCTTTTAACTGACGTTCAAAGTATGTCTGTAATGCTAACTCTGCTGACATCTATGATATGATAGTGTGTGCGTCAACAAAATTATGTTCGTGATTTACGATGGATTATAACATACTCTCTTGGTATGACACGAGCGTCCTGTTGGCTGCCTATGTTTGAATAGCGTGACGGGTCAAGGTCACGGGTGGCTGCCGGGTAAATGTGTAGATTCCTTAGTTTCAGTTCATTTCTCGGAATTATAGGAGGAAGTAGGACGTGTGTTTTTTTACACCATGAAATGTCTTTTCGTGGCTTTTACAGGGCTCGTTTTGCCAGTTCAGTCATGTCCCGTGTCATCCCGATTGGTACACACTGTCCCGTAGCGTTAGAACGTATTCACTGAAATATACTGACTCGTTTTGCATCGAATTCTCAATTCCTTGAGTCATACATCTTTGCTCAAGGTCATGGCCACAAACATAAATCTTTGCTCAAGGTCATGGCCACTTCATCAGGAAGAAGATCAAAGTAAAACACACCTGAACGACATCCTGTCCGCAACGTCAATATGGATGACGTCAAACCGTTATTACCTGCGCAGGTAAACAAGTGACGGCGTTAACCTATGGCCTGAACCCGAAGCATATGTCACGCTGTGATTACGTATCTCGGTTAAAGGTTAGGAATCACACACAATGTGTGACAATAGAACCACGCCGAGCCAAGTTTCTGATGGACGCTGTGTGCACAAAATGGCCAGTTCAGGCCGCTTGGCTCCCGCCTATTTCTGGTGTCCCCCGCCGTGATATTGCTGGAATATTGCTAAAAGTGGCGTAAAACAATACTCACTCACTTATTCAGACAGAGATTGATAACACCTGCAATACCATTGACTCTCGGCATAGTGAATACATGCTAGGGATTTCAAATGTCAACCTGAAATTTTATTAACTTTTTTTTAAATTTCTTTTTTTCATAATTTATTGTGGTTTTTTTGTTGGTTTTAAGGGGGGGGCTTTTATTACACCCATAAAGGAAATAATTTAGGTCATTTTTCGTATTTTATCTTTTAGCGATTAATAATCCAGTGAAGGTGACATACTTATACCCCTCGATTATATTAACACCGTTGGAGAAAGACTACACTTGAGTAGTGATATTTAAATCCTTTTGCACTGAGTGTGTGAGTGTCATCTGAAAGTTAAAGGTTTCTGGGGAATCGGCTTTTGTTGAGATTGTGAGTGGTGGTGCGTGTTATCTATAGAAGGTGAATCATTCAGTCAGTTTAATTATCAGAAGCCAATACCATTTGACATGTACAGAATATGATATATAGTTCTTTTGTGTGTTCTTTTGATAAAAACACTTCCGTGTAACTCTTTTGCGTTGAGCCGCATAAACAGACTAAGTTTCTATCTTTTAAAATAGAGTGTTAACTATATTATCTGATACTGAACGTACTACGTACTTGAAGTTAGATCATCAGATCTACGTACTTCAAGTTAGATCATCAGATCTACGTACTTCAAGTTATATCATCAGATCTACGTACTTGAAGTTCGATCATCAGATATACGTTCTTGAAGTTCGATCATCAGATCTACGTTCTTGAAGTAAGATCATCAGATCTACGTTCTTGAAGTAAGATCATCAGATCAACGTTCTTGAAGTAAGATCATCAGATCTACGTACTTGAAGTATGGACACGGGATGGCCACAATGGCAGCCGAGTGTGGATGTATCTTGAAGCAACTGTCCAACTATGTGATAGTAACGCGAGTACGTGCAAAGAAGCTCGAAACAAACAGTTTCACGTCGGCCAAAATACTGACTGTTCTCTCACCTATCGAGTACACAAATAACTAGTTATTGATTACCCGAGGGATCACACCAGAATAACCTTTCGCAGACACTTTAGCTGTCACGCCTTGTAATTGAGTACTGTTCAAAGCGGCGATAAACGCACCCCCCTCACTTACTGGAATCGCACACGTCTAGGACATGCTACTGTGTCGGGCCACCTGGCCCCACTGAGCACACGTCTAGGACATGCTACTGTGTCGGGCCACCTGACCCCACTGAGCACACGTCTAGGACATGCCACTGTGTCGGGCCACCTGACCCCACTGAGCACACGTCTAGGACATGCTACTGTGTCGGGCCACCTGGCCCCACTGAGCACACGTCTAGGACATGCTACTGTGTCGGGCCACCTGACCCCACTGAGCACACGTCTAGGACATGCTGGTGTGTCGGGACACCTGACCCCACTGAGCACACGTCTAGGACATGCTGGTGTGTCGGGACACCTGACCCCACTGAGCACACGTCTAGGACATGCTACTGTGTCGGGCCACCTGGCCCCACTGAGCACACGTCTAGGACATGCTACTGTGTCGGGCCACCTGACCCCACTGAGCACACGTCTAGGACATGCTACTGTGTCGGGACACCTGACCCCACTGAGCACACGTCTAGGACATGCTACTGTGTCGGGACACCTGACCCCACTGAGCACACCTCCGGGGCGTGGGTGTTCGTGGTACCACTAAATCAGAAATTGTAACCTGATTCGATCCATCTGAACAAGCATTGGGAAATGAACGTTGTCTCTTTAATAGCGTCAGACATCTTTATTATACATCACTGCTGGAGCCATGGTGAGTGATAAGAATGAAATGGTATTCTCCTCGCAATGAAATTGTCGAAACGACCCGTGTAAGACTGCATGAAAAGAACTAGGAAATATTTCAACTGGATAACGTTTGTTTATACTCAAGCTATGATTTTCTTATCACGTTGTTTGCTCTCGCCCGAACAGATTGGCTTTGCATCATGTAACAGTTTTATCAGCGAGTGTTCATATTACAAGAACTGCTCGGTGCGGTGTCATTAAAACAAAGGGCAATTGTACTCGCGAGATCTCGAAATACGACCCGAGAGCCAAACCACTTCTTCAAAGCTTTAAAAGATTTTCAAGACTCCAACATTCACGTCAACCATGTTTTCCAAAGCCACTTGATAAGGAACATAATTAAGGTACTTCATTATGATATTCAAGAAATAACGTATAGGTGAGTGTCCGTTATGGCCTGGTGGGGTAGCCTAGTGGTTATAGGGTTGACCCTTCACGCTGCAAACTGGGTTTGATTCCACTCACTCACTCACTCACTCACATACTCACTCACCCACTCACCCACTCACTCGGAATACACATAACCATAGAGACTCAAGGAGATCATATGGCCACTCAAGACAGCCTTCTATATACTTACTGGGGAACTGTGGGGCTTCCCCCAGCCCAAACTGCTGTACAACACACTAGATTACAGGACTGATTATCTTATCAATGTCATGGGGATAACAGTGTATATATCCACATGTTCCCCGTGAGCTACAGCACATTTACCCAACTAGTCATCATTAATCAGCAGATGACGAGAAGTATCGTTATTTGTCAGGAAACTAGTACATAATTCAAGACCGAGAGATAATGATTTCACCCGTCACCGAGGATATGTGATCGATTTGGAGAGCGCTATGTGATAAAACCGAGAAATCCCGTGTGACTCAAGCTTGGGGTGAGGGAGAAGCTTGCGATGGCAGATATGGTTTGCTGAAACGTGTTTTGAGTAATTGTGGGGAATTATTTTGGTTATAAAGGGCAAAGGTTTTATCTAAACAAATATAATATCTTCTTTAATCGTGATGTAATATCGAATTAAGATACGACAAAGTGTAATATTCCTCTCTCGATCAGGGCAGGGCCCCGTTTGGCAGAACATTAACCTTCATAAACCGTCGAACAACAATGCGTCAAACTCGAAGGGTCCTAAAAAATGCTCGACTCATCCGAATGTTAAAGTGTAATGTCATTACACTCATAAATTAGTAATAAAATAGTTTAGATATTACGAACATATCATATATATTACGCTTATTGTATTTAAGTGTTTTGTTAACCCACAGGTTATTTCTTTTAAACGTTCCATACAGCGGTATATCCAAGCTTGACTGTAGTTTAGCTCTTGGCAAACGGACAATAACGTTGGCTGAACTGTTTTGAATCATGTATTCGCGTGATTCAACTTGATTAGTCATGCGATATCGTGTTTGAGTTCTAAAAGCTAAGAATTTTCTCATCGATGACATGAAAGGTATTCATTTAGCCATCACTCAATGAGTAGGACCCACGACCAAAATACGGCGCAGAAAGCTCCAAATACGAAGTAAGGATATACCGAAAACTCGGCTGTAAAGCACCTGATAATTGCAATGAAAGTGCATGAACACAACCAATAGAGCTGTTACGATACACTATGCAGCGATACATGTCTCGATAATAAAACCGCGATACTGTACACGAAAACTAATCATATATAATACATTCGACACAATGATAAGACAATGGCTTGGGACATTATGTACACGACACGAGGAGGTTGTAAGTGTTATACAGTTTTATATGTCAACCTTAAATTGATGGAGCACACGGGTTGAAAGGGGGCGGGGGCAGTCGTCTCAGGCGCTGTAATTCGCTGTGCAGAGTTGCGTCCCTTGGACATGCCAGGAACCTATTATTGTGGGTTCGAATCCCGATTTGCACCGATGACGTTTCTACGGTTGTCAGCACTATACCCGTACTCGTGGGTTTCACCAAAGTGGTAAACGTCTGACACCTGCATCACAAAGGCGACCATGCATGCGGGTCGTAAGAGGCAACTAATGGGATCGGGTGGTCAGGCTCGCTGACTTGGTTGATACATGTCATTGCATCCCAATTGCGCGGATCGATGCCCATGCCATCAATCACCGGATCTTCTGGTCCAGACTCGATTATTTACAGACTGCCATCATATAGTGTGGCGTTAAACTACTAACAAAGAAACAATGTTAAGCCCTAGAGCGGTGTTTAAATACCCAGGTACAGTATCAGTTCGTACTACGCCCACAAACGGTCTTTCATTGAGTTGTTTAGTTTGTATTGGGGTTACATGTATCTGTTCAAAAGAAGCTGATGTTACCAGCATGCAAGGCGAGCTGCACACCAACAGTGGCATAAACTTACCGCCTGGGAGAACCGGGGAACTTGATAGGTTCGGCAGTTGACCAAATGTGACAGTTTCTCTCCCACGCACACAGCCAGTACAATAACCCGAACAATGTATGTATAAACACATATTGTTTATATTAATGTCAATCCCCACACACACGCCCTGCACTCCCCCACATCGCCTGATGTTCGGAGCTTGGGGATGGGGGACATTATGCACTTGTCACGTGACTGGAAGGGTGATCAGTGCAAAAACAATAGTACCCATATATGGTGATGTATCATTAAGTGCAACTTTTGTACCGACATTAAAGAGAAAGAGAAACAGATAAAAATATGAACTGATTTATTAAATATACAAATAAATGAATACAAGTGTGAAATACAAGTAAATCACTAAATATTAAATAAATGAATCGGTGAATCAATAAATGAATGGTATTTTTTCTAACCTTTTTTATCCTACATCTCATTTCATTTCTAAAGTTGATTCGGCTGCGCGGAAGCCTAATGATTAAACTCCTTGTTTTATTCCCAAAAGGATACATGAGCGAAACTAAATCTTTTGGTCCATTCGCGTGAGATTGATGAAGTATTGCAAACTGACCTGTAAACACTCACTCACTCACCCACACTCTCACTCACCAACGCTCTCACTCACTTACTCACTCACTCACTCACTCACCCAAACTCTCACTCACCCATGCTCTCACTCACCAACCTTCTCACTCACTCACTCACGCACTCATCTACTTACCCAAACTCTCACTCACCCACACTCTCACTCACCAACCTTCTCACTCACTCACTCACTCACCTACTCACCCAAACTCTCACTCACCCATGCTCTCACTCACTCACTCACTCACTCACTCACTTTCTCATCACTCACTCACTCACTCACTCACTCACCCACTCACTCATTCGGGCCGCCAGTTGAGGATGTAATGCTGTGTACTTACAGATCACCTCGAATGTCACGAGAAGGTCGCCGACGTCGTATTTGTCCTCGACTCCTCTGTCAGCCTGTGGGAGAAAGACTTCGCCGCCCAACTCGACTTCGTGCAGATGTTAGTGGACACATTTGCCGTTGGTCCCAAAAACATCCGAGTTGGTATTATGACCTTTGGGACAGACGTGAGACTGGACTTCAACCTGAAGGAACACCAGACCAAGAAAGAGTTGAAGACCGCCATCGGTGAAATTGCCTACCTGGGTGAACGACAAGGAACAAACACGGGTAGGTTGTGTGACAGTAAAATTGCATAAAACCTAGTTTGGGGGATATTCTAATTTGGGTACATCGTTTGGGAAGTCCATCTTCCTGTCACTCCCCACCCGCCCTGGTCCCTCCTCATCCCCTTCCAACATCAGACACCCCCGACCCTCCACCCCGACCTCCTTCACCCCACATACCACATCCGGCACCCGACCCACTGTCGACACCAACCCAAACCCTCCCTGTCACACTGCAGTTTCCTTTGTCTGATAAGATCAAAACAGTACGACTGACCTCTGGAGCCACAATTTAAACTCAATACTCTGTAATTATCTTTTACGCAAAGGGTCATGACATGCAGCCTCTCCGTACATACACGGGAAGTAGCTGTTTTGCTCAATGGCCACAAGTAGCCAAGGAGTGCAGCTCACAATGACCAGCTTCAACCCCCAACCCCGGGGTTGCCCAGGTGCAGGCATCATCCCTCTGACCTTGTCAATGGGTCCACCAATAGGGATGAGGGAAGATGCATGCCCTTGCATGAGATTTATGGAAAATTCAACAGACTGAGGGTGGTGTGGAGCGTTGTATTCGAAGTCAAGCGGATCCTTCGCATGTTGCATGTGTCAGAGAGTGCGAAATGCGATGCCAATGGTCTGGCCCGTTCCTCTGGTGTTATCACTGAGGTGAAGACGTATTGCAGCAAATCAGTTATGACACTCCTACTGCAACTAAATGTATTATCCTGGTACGTGAACCGTCAAGATAACATTTCAGAAAAACGAAATTCCTTTCAAGCAATCATGTTTGATTTGTGAGATAGACTTGTTCCTGAATTGTCCATGCTGACGGGAACGGTTGGTAACCAGAGGAACGAGTTGCACAAAGGCTGAGAGGCAAAGACCCGGATGAAAGACGCTGACAGCCCTCAGCTGTATTTGAATGCCAGTGTTGATCATTATACTCCATACATGTACAGCGCCAGCACCAGCCACAGACCACCATGACAAAGGCAGGATTTTGATGACCACAGCATTAGAACCATTTACCTTACGGTCTTTGAGGGCGGTTTAGGAATACCAAATCCTTTTACTAGATTTAACTAATAACACCTCCACATCATTTTTGGTATTTATGTTTGCATGTTTCACATTTTTTTCTAGTTTGGGATAAGCGGACCACAGCTTCAAATGTTTTGCCTTCGCCATTCACGAACTATATTTATCCACAGGAGAAGCGCTTCAATACGCCCGGTCGAAGATGTTCGAGAAGGAGAACGGCGGCCGTGACTTTGCAGGCAAGGTCATCATCCTGATCACGGACGGCTATTCCCACAACCTCACCAAGACTCTCTGGGAGGCATCCATGGCCCATAGCGACGGCATCGAGGTGTTCGCCATTGGGGTGGGGCTTGGGAAGGACGACAGAGAACTCCGGGGTATCGGATCCACCCCCAAGGACAAACACGTGTTCCGGGTGGACAACTACAACGCCCTCCCCAACATACAGGAGGCGCTGGAGCATATGTCCTGTGACCGTAAGTAGGCGGGTTTGTCACAGGGTAGTATATCCACCATGAGAATGATGTTGACAACATTTGTTTATTAATGGGGGCACGGGTGGCATCCCTTGGGCAGGCCAGGAGCCTGTGATCGAATCCCATTTAGCCTGATTGTTTCAAAGTTTCTCAGCACTATACCCGTGCTCGTGGGTTTTATCAAACTGGTAAACGTCTGAGACCTGCATCACTTTCCTCCCACACGAAGCTGACACGCCGTGATATAACTGGAACACTGTTCAAAGCGGCGTTAAACCAAACTCACACACTAGTTTAGTAATACGTTATTAGCTCCACTAGTATACACTGAAACATGGTCAATTTGAACTCGGCCATCGAAATCTTTTCAATTACCCGTATTTCGAGAGTCCGACTTAACGATGATTTACTGTAAAGCATATCAATACTACTTACAAAGGCAAACATACTGCCAAATGGGTGGTAATACCAGTGTGCGTCAGTCAGCTGAATAAATCATTATTGCAAATATATGTTAGTTGCTGTCCCGTGTTTCGATACGACTGAAATGCGACTTTCAAAGCGGCATAAAAGTCAGTGTCGCTCATTTGTGTTTCCATATTGCAGGTCCCAGCAACAACCAGAGCAAGACAGAACCTTCTGTAAAGCCAGACAGTAAGTTTCCCTGAGTTATATAATGTTTTGTAAATCGTTTAATTTGAAATCTTAAAAACAGCACAGGGTCATTAATTAATTGATGTCCCCCATCTCCTCTCATGCCAACTTCTCGAGGCAAGCGTGTCCACTAGCCTGTATCAAAGCCTAGAAGAAAAAAGACTTTGATAAAAAGGCAAGTGGAAGCTCTTGCCTCAGGAAGACACACACGCGAAACCAAACACATACACATACACATACACATACACAAACACATACACATACACATACACATACACATACACATACACAAACACATACACATACACAAACACATACACAAACACATACACATACACAAACACATACACATACACATACACATACACATACACAAACACATACACATACACAAACACATACACATACACATACACATACACAAACACATACACATACACAAACACATACACATACACATACACATACACAAACACATACACATACACATACACAAACACATACACATACACAAACACATACACATACACAAACACATACACAAACACATACACATACACACACCATCACACACACCTTCACACTCACACAACCACATACATACACACGAAAACAACCACACACACATACATACAAATACACACACACACACATACACACACATACAGCTACATACATGCACATGCACATAACCGCATATATACATGCACAAATACGCCACATACACACACAGACAAACACACACTCATACACATATACAATCACACACACACGCACACATACACACACACAATCACACACACACAACCACACACACACACACACACACACACACACACACACACACACACACACACACACACACACACACACACACACACACACACACACACACACACACACCACATACACATACACCACAATTCTGTTTTGTCTGTGCCTGACTTTCTGATCGGCATTTTGTGAGGATAGATGAAGTCCAAATACAGAACGTCTCAGTCTGCGCGAGAAGACATAACAATACCGCCACAGGCAGATGTGTCACACACATTCCTCCACACATGCTATAATATTTGAAGTCTCAAGTCCATGGCGGGCAATGCAGACACACACATTTGTCGCGTATCTGAGCACTGAATACAAAGGGACGTTGTCAGATATGGTGAACACATTGGGTCAAAACGTCCTAGCTTGTGAAATCAAATATAAAGCAGTTATCCTGCTAATCACGCAAGATAAGCTTTACACAGAATGAATCAAAATAAATATTCTAAAAACATAACCCAAGTGACACCACACCCACACATATATTCTTCCGAGTTATACACCAGTTCGTTACTAATGAGAAGCAAGTTTCTATGAGATACATAATTACAGCCCACAAAGGCCTAATTGGTTCACTAACGGGTTTTGGGTAAAATAAGACTCCCTTGTACAACGTCGATCATGTGAAGCGAACTCCTAAAAACATGAATTAATTAATCCTGATCATTGATATTCCAGCAGTTGATGAGATATTAACATGATAATATCACTGAAAGATAATATTATATTCGACATAACATAAAAATCAAGGACGATTTTCATTTGAAAATAAAATTCTACTCAGTGGTGTCACTGAGGGGAAAGGACTAAGCACAAAAAATATATCTTTTGGTACTTGGCCTATGAAGTAGGTAGAAATGTATAACAGTATACTCTATGAAGCAAACTTCATTAGAAGTAGTTCTAGGGAAAATGTTATTGTGCTGAAGGATGCTATAAGTAGTTGTATATGTTGTAGTACACGATGTGGTGGTGAATGAAGCAGCATCTTCGCGAGGCAAGGGGGTCATCTGACTATAAAAGTCCAGTTTCCACACTACTTAAATTTCGGAGTTATGTTATGGCTGGACTAACGAGTTTATACAATAGTCCAATCAAAATCGCGTCGATTGCAGGATTTTCAACGCATGCGTACCGTCAACTTGGCGTCGACAGATATTTTCCAAATCTTTTCATGTTTTAATCAAGACGCTCAAGTAATGTGATACACTTCGGTAAGACCTGTTTAATAACAATATGAACCTTCATCATTGATCAGATCGTCTTGACTGGGCGCCGCCATTTTGTTTGAAGCAAATGCAAGTAATATGATAGGTGGAATCTGATTGGTCAATAGAAGGGACATAGAAGGGACATTACCCAAATAGCCACTAGTGGCGCTACGTTCGAGCCACGAAATTCCAGCAAGGGTGGAAACTGGACTTTTAAAGTCAGATAACTCCCTTGCCTCGGGAAGATGATCAAGCAGTTGAATTCAAAGTAATGACAGATGATGTACACAAACAATGCAGACATACTCATGGAGTACGCTTTCGATCTCAAAACCCGTGTAAGACTGAGATGAACCTGTGTTGACCAACGTGAGCACATATATACTGATAGACTTCATACATGAGTTACCGAGTTGCCCATACCTACTGAACCCCTCGGGTGCGGTGTTCTGGTCAGAAGCCAAGTGACGGTATCATTAAAGCTAAATTAGTTTCATTTATTGATTCAGTGGTAAATAAAATTATTTTAATGGATATAATTAACTACGTATTGATAGTATCTGATATGCTTCAAGGAAATTTATATTTCGCTTGCTGACATAAATCCTTTTTATCAATAATGCAACTTTGATGATAATTTTGCTTCTACGCGTTATTTTGGACTTCCCAGTTTTTTACATGCATCAAATAGAGTGAGTATGTTTTTACGCCGCTTTTAGCATCACTCCCAGTAACATCACGGCTTGGGACACCAGGAAGGGACTTGGAAGAGGTTGCATTGTATGCGTTGTATATACTTCCCTTCAGCCAACTCAGGTGGAACCTAGTCAACCCTGTTTGCCAGAGATGTGTTAATCTCGATTGGCTCGGGCCAGGAATATTAATAATCGAACGCGGTAGCGTCAGTTGTTGAAGAAGTGGGTGTCCAGATGAACCTGACTAACATGTCTGTGTCTGCAGCAGGATGTGGCGGGAAGCCGGCGGACGTCTACTTCATCGTGGACAGCTCTTCCAGTATATGGAGGCCTGACTTCGACAAGCAGCTGGACTTCATCAAGGAGGTGATCGGTCAGTTCGACTTAGGCCAGGGCAGCACCAGGGTCGGCGTCATCACATTCAGCGACGGCATTCATCCCATCATACCTCTCACCGGAAGTCAGAACCGCCGTGATTTGGAAGAGCAGATCGACAAGGTTCCTTACACTGGTGGCGGAACAAACACAGGTGGCGCCATCAGGTGAGAGAACTGCTGACTTCTTTCCCCAGGAACCGGCCATTTTCAAACACGAGGATTTATTTTTGCGCCGTTTCTCTACCGACCCATTGTGACATATTTCGTTTCTGATACCATTTTACACGAAGAAACCCTGATTTGTCTGTCATATTACGTATATTACCGAAATATGGAACCAAATTCTATACATGGTCGTTCTGTAAAGTAATAAGGAAGGTATTCTCCTGTTCATTTACAATCGTGATATGAGAACACTTGTCGATATTTAAAGTGTTACGATATTATTTAATATTTCCAGGAATGGCAACTGAATCACTATCTACTTGTCCGAATGGACAATACAAAGAGTCTATCGCTTTCTTCTGTTCTTAATCTGAGAAACGGAACACCCGAATAATCGCATCAGTCGCCTTGGTGTTCACAGGTTTCTAACCGACCACGCATTTGCCGCTGATATTGCCCGACCGGAAGTTGCCCATGTTGCCATCCTTATGACGGATGGCCAGTCCAAGAACTTGACGAACACATACATGGAGTCCCAGCGTGCCCACAAAGCAGGCATCTACCTCTTTGCTATCGGCATTGGCCAGTTTGTTGACACACTTGAGCTGAACGACATCGCCAGCAACCCTGACGACGACTTTGTGTTCCAAGTGGACGACTACACGGCTTTAACAAGCATCAAGGACCTGCTCGCTATAAAAGCCTGTCAAGGTATGTGTTCTGAATCTGATCCTAAAAGTGGACCCAAATAGGTGAGAGCTAAACGTCGGAGATTCTGGTGCAGAATAGAACCCCAGCACGTGTGTCCCCGTTAGGGTTCCGAGTACCACTTCCCTTTGCTTATCATTCACTTGAATATATTCCCATAGTAGCCCTAGCCCTAACCCTGATCATCCGGAAATACCAATTCTCAAGTGTGAGTGTACTCCGAGGACGTGAATCGTTACTGGCTGGAGGATCTCATAGCGGCTTCCATAGTGCTGACTTGGACGTAAACCTTTATTCACTCACTCACTCACTGAGCTTCACCCAAGCTAAATGACCTGTGCGCCGTTCCACAAAGCGATCGTAGGGCTACGACTATCACAGGTTTGTGTTCAAGTGTGGGAGTTACGATCGCTCTCAGGAGGTTAGGTGCATTGGGTTTAAGGTCGCGTTCTTTTAAAATTAGATTTTAGTTCTCACTACCGCTGAACAAAGATCTGAAGACATCCGCTAACGGGTCACGTCAGATCGTACTTTCGTCCGGCCAATCAGAGCGTCGCTTACCAGATCAAGAAAGTGACAGTCGGAAAGGGCTTTTTAATCATTTATACTCGAAAAATGTAACACAGGCTTACGGGGGAACGACAGTTACGAGCTTTATAAACTGAATCAACACAATCTATTTTATCAAATTGTTAATGCGAGAAAATGTTTCGAAGCGTAGTCGCCAGTTCCAAACAAGTGCCGTAAAGGTGTGTGTATGTGCGTGCGTGCGTGCGTGCGTGCGTGCGTGTGTGCTTGTACTAATCAGGACTAATGCCGATTGTATAGTGCTAGACCACCGAGATGCCATGCCTAACAACAACGACAGCTCATGTCAATCAAACTCAATATTAATACCGGTCATATTGACTAATTATGTTTGACACGCCTAGCGATGACAACAAAAAATTAAGTCTAATCTCCTTTCACCCTTCAGGTCTCTTCTAAGAAATAGTGTAGACCGCGAGACTGATTGCCTCTCTTGTCTGTTTCAGTGCACGACAACTTTATGAAGGATCAACCAGGTGAGTGTCTACTTCCTCCTTGCGTCAGACAGGTTAATTAACGTGGATTACTCAGTTTGTTCCTGTCTCTTGAGGCATTTATGTTAATTTTGTGCATGTCACGGACTGAGAATGTCTATAATTAGCCTCAACATGCTACTTCATTTTTAACTCGTTGCTAGGATCTGAAAGAAGTATTTTTAATGTAACGACCTATATATTTTTATTACGTCCCAACATGGACTGTATTCATTCCAACAGCTTCTTCAACGGTTATACCATGGTAATTCATTGCATGTCACCTACTTCCAGCCTCGTGCAGCTTTGACACAGCCACTGACGTCATGTTTGTGTTCGACTCCGGTGCTATTGGTCGACGTCATAGTCACATGATCGAAGACCTCATCGGTGACGTAGTCCGCGAGATGGAATTGAAACACCACGTGACTCGTGCCGGAATCATCCGAGAGTCCTGTTCCCAAACCACCGACATAGGCTTGTCGCAGTACAATAATGCACATGCATTCAAACGTCATTTGAAGAATGTGGAGTATAAAGGACTTCAGCCACTTATTCAAAAGTTAAGGAGGTACAGCTTCAAGCCTCGTTATGGTGGACGGAAGTCATCTCAGAAAATTGCAGTCATATTTGTTGACGATCTACTTGACAATCCAGGGCCGACGATTCTTGAGGCAAGGAGAGCGAAATTCACCAACATCCGGGTCATTGTGGTCGCTACCGGCAACCATTATGATGAGAAGCAGCTGGAGCAGTTGGTGACGTCACCAGCCTCAAGAAACGTGGTCCACGTCGACCACTACAAAAACATTGCCGAGGCCAAAGGGAGGTTACTCTATTCAATGTGTGCAGGTAATTGTGTTTGTATTACATGTGGCCACGTTGTCGAGTTGTTGAATGTTACAGGTTTTACGACGGCTTTTTATAGGCCAAGCACAGTAATTAAAATTTGGCTACAAGCACAGTGTCGGTTAGACAAGCGGACTACTGTAGCGAGATAAAGACTTAAAATGTGTTCATGAAGGCTCACCAGAGAACTGGATAAATGCCTAACTCCATTGCCATGCATATCCATCACAAGAAAACAATAACAAAAAATGTTTTCCTCCATTGATAAGTCCATAATAAGCCCTTCAATTTTGACCAAATTATTTGACGAACAACTGGCCAGGTTCTTAAAGTGATCACTTGGCTCACTGAACCTGCCTGGTATTTCGCGATTTGTGGATTTATCGAGTCAGACGTGCTCCAATTTGTAGTATCATGTATTCACTTGAGCTTTTTGTATTTATTAAAGGGTGACATTATAGAGTTGATGTATCGTCCAACCAGTATGTATCGACCTCACCAGAATGTTAAATTGAGTCACCTTGATATAGCTCAAACAAAGAAACTGTATTTAAATTGCTAAAGTGAGGCTATGTGCAGAAACACCCACCCCTGCCAGTGTATAAGCTGTTACAACCATGACGAATCATAGATTATCATATGTCTGACACACGTCAGACATATTGTGTGATAGTCATTCGCAGAAGGGGGAAAGTGAAAACACGGAGTTTTCCCGCCAGTTTCGTCTTCGGTATGAACGCCTTTGACTTCAAGAAACTACACTACGTTGACGCTACAACCCGTATCTCCCACCTGACTGTGTACATAAATGATTCCGGGAAATGTGTAATTGGACATTAGACATAGCCACGGAGTTTCATGTCGTCCTACACGCAAGGCAGACAAGTGTTAGTAGTGCTTGAGTTACCTCCCTTGTATTGGGTAACACCTCGGTAAATGAATGTAAGTCACACAGCATGATGCTTGTTCCAAACAGCAAACTGTTGATGCCGAAATGTTTCTAATTGCATTTAATTCCATACTCCAGGTCGATGACGACCCCCACAGACCACAGACTTCTGAAGTCTCCAGCAACGATGATTTCCCGAATCAAGGAACAGGGTTTTCGGTACCAGCATCTGACGACTGTCCCGGAGGATGCAGAGCGCGGGGTTGTTAATACTGTGTGGACTTTGTGTCGTGCAACACGTCTCTGGCCACATTCCAGTGATGGCAAGCTCCTTGATATATATATATATCCTATTTATCATGGCGTCGGATCCACTTGTAGATACCCTCGACACAACAACTTATTATGGGACCAAGGCTTTTTTCTAAATACTATTTGAGTATTTATGTCAACAAGTGTGCTTGTTGTAATCAAAACAAAGTTGACAAAAACGCTCAAAACTGGATTCCACACAAATATTGCCCAATTAAGTGTATGTCTTTATCGTCCATTTCGAGATTTCAGTGTGATGTGTGACTAGTATCTGGGCCAAGACAGCACCTGTCCAGTACAGCCTGTTTATTAGCATTGCCTGTTATCAGTACTAATAGCGTTTGTGATACAGATGTGTTTTTATGTGTGATCTGCACTACGAATGCGTGACTACGTGTGTGCGCAGCACTACGAGTGCGTGAGTACGTGTGTGAACTGCACTACGAGAGCGTGACTACGTGAGTTGCACTACAAGTGCGTGACTACGTGTGTGAGCTGCACTACGAGTGCGTGACAACGTGTGTGGGTTGCACTACGATAGAGCTGCACTACGAGTGTGTGACCACGTGTGTGGGTTGCACTACGATAGAGTTGCACTACGAGTGCGTGACTACGTGTGTGAGTTGCAATACGAGTGCGTGACTACGTGTGTGAGTTGCACTACGAGTGCGTGACCACGTGTGTGAGTTGCACTACGAGTGCGTGACTACGTGTGTGAGTTGCAATACGAGTGCGTGACTACGTGTGTGAGTTGCACTACGAGTGCGTGACCACGTGTGTGAGTTGCACAGTTGTCAGTGTATTCGAGATTGATGTCACTAAATTGACCTGCTTCGACAAACGCGAAGACCGTGATATTAGAGATCAGTGGTGTCAAAGACCATACAAATTTACACTTGAGCCCCGAGTGTTTTCGTAAAACATTGGGATAATCCAAGCTGTCGGTATTGTTTTCGGCGGATATGAAACAAGTCGAGTGAAGAAATATATTTAGGTTGATCATATGTACATGTATATACCGTTATTCTGATACCAGAAATAGATCTGACGTATATGACGTATATCTGATTCTTCATGTCAAAGACCATACAAATTTACGCTTGGGCCCGGGTGTTTTCGTAAAACATTTGGATAATCCATGAAGATTAAAATTTCATATTAATTATGAAATGATAGCATGATTTTGTTAGAAATAATTCATTCTCCTCCTGAAAGGGGTGTCCGATATCATTACAAGCCGCGATTGTATAGATCTGTGAATACAAACCATAAGTTTGACAACGATGTAATTTTATCCAGTATTTATTTGATTGATACAATTGATATACATGTTGGATGTACATGAGACTGACTGTGATACGATGTTCGGCCAGCACACAGATTTAGCTTTGTTTGACGTCATGTACGTATATCTACATAAGCCGTACATGCCATGCGTGTTTAACTGTATTGTCATCCAGTAGTATGTACATTCCTATGTAGGCCACAAACTCATGCCCGTCGCTCAAGATGCGACCTACTTTATGCATCAAGTTCACTCAGTCTGACCGGGGTGTATCTGGGCCCCGCTGCACAAAGCTATTTTAGCGCAAAGTGATGTTAACTCTCATATTTTAACATAGGCTTACGGCAGTCGTAGCGCTAAGATAGCTTTGTGCAACAGAACCCTTGGTACTGTTGTACAAAACAACCTTAGCGCTATGACTGTCGCAAGTCTATGTTAAGGTATGGGGGTTACGATCACCTTAGCGCTAAGATCGCTTTGTGCAACAGGGCCCTGGACGACAGACGTATCTTTGTGTAGGAACTGATGAACTTCAGTGTGCCATTCCCGGTGTCTCAGCTCTTGGTTATGATACGTATGACTAGAATAGTGTTGCCGAATGGGCGTACGTACGTACGTACGTACGTACGTACATACGTATATGTCTCTCACTCAATTCCGGGAGTCGTCACACAGAAGATTTGGGGATTTTTTTATTTCATCCTTCCCTTTTGGGATTTTCATTTGTGTATTTTAATATGAATCTATATTTATAAAAGTTATATTTAATTTAATGATGCTGTATATGTAAGTTATTTAATAGCCCACGCCAAATAGAAAATGTTTGTTATGTTACAATGCTTATCATATGCCTATAGTGGTTGTTATGCTGATGGAGTTTCCATTGCTATATATTTGTTTGCCATTGATGCTGCTTTAAGGATTTCATATTTATAATATTGACCAATCGCCGCCATTGTCTCAGTGTACAATACGATATACCAGGGGTGGCTATAGGGTTCCGAGTCTAACTATGATGGACTGAGAGAGAGAGAGAGAGACACAGAGAGAGAGAGACACAGAGAGAGAGAGAGAGATCACAGGATGGATCCAGGGAGAGGTTGCAGGATAGATTGAGAGAGAGATCACATGATGGATTGAAAGAGAGGTCACATGATAGATCAAGAGAGGTGGTTGCTAATTATTTTTCAACAATCCCCTCCGAGGTCCACACACTTCTGCCAACGATGCCCATGTGGCTGGATCCCATTGGTGTAGAATTCTTCCTCTGGGTGCTGTCAAACGTCCGCCACGTCGGAAACGACGTCATTATCATGTACAACATGTTTGACTGACAGTTCTTTCTTGTTGGCAAGTGATGGAAATCTGACGGTGCCAAATCTGATGAATACGGAGGATGTTCAAGGAGTTCAAAGTCAGACTTGTGCTCAGGTACATCGTCCTGGTGGAGAACACACCTTTAGTGAGCTTTAGTGAGTTTTCCACGACGTTTAACCTTGATGTTCTCACGCAGTTGCCTTTGCAGATTAGCATACTATTATACTATTAACCAAAACCATCCCCTTGCCAGCTGATGGAACATTTCTTTACTTCGGAGGACGGGGAGGGGGGGGGGGGGGGGCTGAGATGTTTCTCCTGCTTGGACTGGTGTGTAGTCTCTGGCGGATAGTGGTGAACCCAAGCCTCATCCATAGTTACACATCACCCATCAAAATGAGATGTCACTTCACACGAGAGATGCCTATCATATTGGCTATGTGAATCACCCAAATCATGTCATGTATTTTAACAGCACTTTCAATGGTTGTGGCAGTTCTTGGATCATACTTAAGGCTCTCTACCCCTCCTGAACTCTGCTACCCACCTCTTAACAGCGGCAAAGGCAGGATTATCATCCCCTAAACGTAACACCGTGTCGGCGTGGATGACAATGAAGCCCCTTCATTTGGAGATACCTGACAGCGCGGAAGCCAATTTTGACCATGTTTATCGACAGACAATACCTATTCGCTTTGATGCCCGCAGAAATGTGCAGCCAGATTGTGTATATGGGCCCAGTGTAGCTGGAAAGTGGTGTACTTAACTCATGTAAACTATTGGAGTGTACTATAGGCTCAGAGCTGTTCAGCCACCCCTCGCCTGTCGTTTAATCCATCCATTCTTTGTCCATTACATCTGGTTCTGTTGTGATCACCTGTCTTAGTTTATGCCGAGTTATACGTTAATGTATATCGTGAGCTTATTGGCACAATAAATTGTTGAATGTTCAGCAAAATTAATGAATTTGCTTTATAACCTTTTTTTTAAAAAAACAATGGAATCTGTCTAAGACGCCCAAAGTCCATCCTCGATTATACAGTGACACTGTGTTATTTGACCATTCTATTATGGTATATAGTTGTGATAATAGGCATCACGTGTCAGCTTGATGTGGGAGGAAAACCGTTATACAGGTCTAAGTTTTTTGAAACCCACAATCGCGGGTATGGTGCAGACAAACATAGAAACAGAATCTCGGCGACCCTAGGCCTCACTCATATGTGTGTGTGATGCCGGCTCAGCGAATCACGGCATTTCAGACGGTCGGGTCACTTGTACCCCCTTCTTGTTATGGACCGTGGTCTAGTGGTAGAGGGTCCACCCGGAGAGCGGAAAGTCCGGGGTTCGATCCCCGGCCGCGTCATACCAAAACACGTTAAAAGATGGTACTTGTTGTTACCTTGTCTGGCGCTCGGCATTAAGGGGCTAAAACAAGGACTGGTCGGCTCGGAGTCAGTATACTGTGTCTGAGTGGGGTATTCATGTGAAACTGCTGCATGGTATCTCAGTGAGCTAGCACTATAAATCGGCATCAGTCCAGACTAGTACAAGCAGCCACACACACACACACGTGCATGCACGTCGCTATATAAGTGCAATAACCTTGGACGCGACGTTAAACCCAATTTAACCTCACCTCACCTTGTTATGACAACAGATTGTAGATGTAATACTCTGGGTACTCCCGGAAGACATAGCTCGGACAAACTATGGTATTGATTTGCAGAAATTGCTGTACAATATCTAAAAAGCGGAAAGTAAGTTTGTACTCGCCAGTTCAAGGTTCTGATCAGAAAATGCCTTTGAAGTGTTTCGCTGGTCTGGTTTCGGGGGGGAACATTTTGCGACAGAGTAGTTGAAGCACCTTTAAAATCTCCCAGGCTCAGATCGTGAAATATAAAATGTATGAAGCGCCAATAAATATAAGCACTACTCTCGAAAAATTAACACGTGAGGCAAAGAAAAATCAGCCGCAAACAGTGCATATAAGTGGGGAATCGAACACGGGTTTCGACGTGTCGAACCAACACTACAAATACAAAGAAATTAATATGTAGTTTCTGATTTTACTGACGTAACCCTGTGTTGTATCCAGACATGTAATTATTGCTGGCAAGTCTAATCAAACGGTTCGATCCGGCACGATTCGACATGTATGTTAAGCATTTAGACCCAGGAAAACGGAAAACTGGCCCCTGTTTATCTGGCTCCTCGGGAAAACTGGCACCAGTAAATCTGTCTCCTCGGGAAAACTGTCAATATTCCAGCAATACCACGGCGGGGGACACCAGAAATGGGTTTGTACCAATGTGGGGAATCGAACCCTGGCCTTCAGCGTGACGAGTGAACGCTTTAACCACTAGGCTACCCATCGCCCCTCCTGAGGAAATCTGGCCCCTGGACATCTGCCTCCTCAGGAAAACTGACCCCTGTAAACCTGCCACCTCAGGAAAACTGACCCCTGTAAATCTGCCACCTTACGAAAACTGATCCCGAGTATACCTGTCTGAGTCATATCAAATTAGATAAGTAGATATTAAGTAACTTTGTTTCAATATTACGGTAAGTTAATTACGTTTCCAGGGGTTTTTTATAGGCTATTGGAGTGTATATAGAGATTGTGGTCCGGTTCTTAATATGATATTTTTCATGTACCCCAACAATATAAAAGTAATGTATAACATATACATTATTCAGATGTTTTCCTAGAGATTTGGCTGAATACGGTTGCCATGTGCCAAAATCCTAAAGTTTTATTGTTATTGAAACACTTCTTGTACATCCCCATGGGCACAAAATGTCTTGATTTCTTTTCTGGTTCTTTATTTTTTAAAAACAAGGGGATGTGTCCAAGACGTTGAACTTACGTATGGAAAACAGTAAGGGACATTCTCGCGTGCTCGCGATCTCAAAAACAAACGGTGCGAGAACGCGAAAATGTCCTTCAAAGTATTCCATACTTAAGCTTCAGTTTGATGAAACTAACTCTCCAGAAGACTTCATGATAAGAGGGATGACTTCAACTGTCCAGTAGTCATAGTCCCCTTTATGTCAAGCAATATTCCAGAATCCCCAGCATATTGGTGTTTACATTTCATAACTTCATTACAATCGAGCATGCTCTTGCTCAAAAGTTGTTTGATCAGGGTTAAAACAGTCAAGGCCTCAGAGAAGCTTTCAAAAGTTTTATGGCAGTCATATTGAGTAGAATACCAAATTTGACGTATCAATGGCTATGCCTGATCCACTTCCCTATTTTGACACCTGGTAGCATCACTTTAGGTAGCGATTCATAAATATATGCATATGATTATGATTTAGTCGGAATTGAACAATGGCCTCTGATAAATGTTTTGTATTTTACGCTTTCAATAAGATTATGGAATCGCGTTAATCTGGAACTATAGCCTGTTATCATTCACGAATATTAGTGTGAGTCACAAAGGACTATATATAGCTGTACAAATGGTGTCAGTGGGAGATTCAGATCGTCCGCCCCCGACGTTGGCGATGACAGTGCCGCAGCTGTAGTCTCAATATGGGGAAACGCTTGTGGAAACTAGTGTGGTTGCATGACACAAGGCAGAAATACGCCCCTAACTATATCTGCCTAGCTGCACTTCCGGTGTGGAGGGCATGAAACACGGACTTCCGGTGCAGGCAGCCACGACACTTTCCCTGCACCGCGTGCACTGTGGACGACACATATTAATTATTGGCTTTGGAAATTCCCGAGTTATTGGAGTTTATTCATCCCAGTGATTCTTTAAAACTGTCGAGAAAAGAAAGTGTACACTTGAAAATTGGATTTGACCAAACACTTTCAAAACATTACAAGACTGAAAACAATCGCTGAAACACTGCACATTTATCAAAGACATCACCATCGAATAACCTTGTCATTTTTTGTTTTACATTAGCCACCATCAAACAAGAGTGTATACTAAAGTCACTTAGTTTATATAGCAAACGACGAGGAAAGTGTTTAAATCTTCAAGTTTATTACACCATAATTCGATAATTTAGGCGACTCCGCGTGTTACTAAGGAGATTTTACCAATATGTCTCAAACATATTGGATCGTGGTGTGAGTGAGTGAGTGATGTTTGACTCTTCAGTCACCGACAGTCAACCTGTTTAATACGTGCAGTACCTATACACTGAAGTCGCGATTCAAACATCAATTTGATCTTTCTTCAGTAAATTTATATTAACCGATGGAAATATAGTTAGTTTTGAGAGTGACAATGTAAATAACATAAGCTTGCAAATGGGGTTAAGACCATGTAATGTTGTCTTGGAAACTGGGAGGTTAAAGATTAACACTCGGAATTGACAAGGCGTCAGTTTAAGTCTGCGTAGGTCCTACCCATACATTTCATACCCACTCAGTATCACACCTTTTAAACGCCTGTACATATTCCAGTCCAAGGGCTCTTGTACACAAATATTTCGACAAAGCACTCATTTCTTTCACAACTGCAAAGTATGTTTAATTAAATGTGTCAGCTGCTTGTCGTCACGTTACCGTTTCGTGTTTACGTACATCTAAAAAAATGTCATTCGAGAGATAGCGTGACGCGCTGTATTGGAACTCGGCATATAGACTGGTTCTTGGCTTTAATTACGTTGCTTCCTCTTTACGATTATTAAACTTAAGGAAGAGAATCTAGGAATGTCAATTTCTTTTTTATAAGGAACACAACGTTTTGGAGTATATGCTTACTCCTTCTTAAGTTTCCACCTTTTGTTATCTTATTACTGTTGTTGTTCTTACGTGTACATATATATGTTCTCTGCCTCATATCATTCATTCACCTGATGAAGGGGTAAGTATATACTCCGAAATGTTGTGTTCCTCATCATAAAGGAGTTGGCATCCATAAATTCTCTTCATTATGTGCATCACTTCTAAATTCCTTTCAAAGACTTGATTATTATATTTATTCGACATCATTTATACCCAATACCTTTCTAGAGGCATAACATAAAGGTTATTGTTTTGTGTTTTGTTTAAAGTCGGATTAAATGCGCAACTTTGTCAACATGTTTTGTACAACAAAAGTAACAGTGGCGATTAAATGCGCAACTTTGTCAACATGTTGTGTACAACAAAAGTAACAGTGTCGATTAAATGCGCAACTTTGTCAACATGTTGTGTACAACAAAAGTAACAGTGGCGATTAAATGCGCAACTTTGTCATCATGTTTTGTACAACAAAAGTAACAGTGGCGATTAAATGCGCAACTTTGTCAACATGTTTTGTACAACAAAAGTAACAGTGGCGATTAAATGCGCAACTTTGTCAACATGTTGTGTACAACAAAAGTAACAGTGGCGATTAAATGCGCAACTTTGTCAACATGTTTTGTACGACAAAAGTAACAGTGGCGATTAAATGCGCAACTTTGTCAACATGTTTTGTACGACAAAAGTAACAGTGGCGATTAAATGCGCAACTTTGTCAACATGTTGTGTACGACAAAAGTAACAGTGGCGATTAAATGCGCAACTTTGTCAACATGTTTTGTACGACAAAAGTAACAGTGGCGATTAAATGCGCAACTTTGTCTACATGTTGTGTACGACAAAAGTAACAGTGGCGATTAAATGCGCAACTTTGTCAACATGTTGTGTACGACAAAAGTAACAGTGGCGATTAAATGCGCAACTTTGTCAACATGTTTTGTACGACAAAAGTAACAGTGGAGATTAAATGCGCAACTTTGTCAACATGTTGTGTACGACAAAAGTAACAGTGGCGATTAAATGCGCAACTTTGTCAACATGTTTTGTACGACAAAAGTAACAGTGGCGATTAAATGCGCAACTTTGTCTACATGTTGTGTACGACAAAAGTAACAGTGGCGATTAAATGCGCAACTTTGTCAACATGTTTTGTACAACAAAAGTAACAGTGGCGATTAAATGCGCAACTTTGTCAACATGTTCTGTACAACAAAAGTAACAGTGGCCGTGGCACAGAAGCAGGTCGCGGTCGGTGCCAACGCAGCTAAAGTTGTCTACAAAGACGAGCCAGGGACGCTGACATGTATCATGTCACACGGAGCACCGACATGCGAGAGGTCAATGTCCTCGGCCCCTTTGACGCCCAAATATCTACCTGCATGTACAAAAGATAAATGCTTATCTTTGATGTGTCCCCGACGGGCAGAAAGCCTTTCTCAAACTCCCGTCTCTCTGAGCGCATTAATTACAGGTGTAGCAGTGGCATTAACTCAGGTAAACACGCTGTCATTCTTGGGGTTTTCATGTACAGAGTATGCCGTCCTAGGAACAAGGCACCATACATGTCCGTAAACAAGATGTTCCTGATCATTTCCAGGACGTGATATCGACCTTTTATGGAACGCTTTCGAAAATGTACGGGTTTTTTTAACCTCTTCCATGTTTGGGAGTCACCGCCACAGGGGAGTGACATAATCCTTCGTGTAGGCCCCGGTTTACAAAGCGATCGTAGTCTTACGACTGGCGTAAGTCTGTATTGAGGTGCGGTAGCTACGACAGTGCTGGTATTGCTAGTGTTAGTCAAAGGGGACCTCTGGGTTAACTAGTATCAAGTCCGTGATTAAAGATGAACTTTTCATAAAATATGTTGCAGGACTTCATTCGTCAGAATAACACCCCAGCAGTCGTCAACTAAATACCTATCTAGCAGCAAGGCTAACACAGGGGTTGTGTAGCACCGTCATATTCTGGGGAAGTTAACGAGAGACTGTGAGACGTATCACGTGTTGACTGGGGGACGTATCACGTGTTGACTGGGGGACGTGTCCCGTGTTGACTGGGGGACGTATCACATGTTGACTGGGGGACGTATCACATGTTGACTGTGGGACGTATCACGTGTTGACTGGGGGACGTATCACGTGTTGACTGGGGTACTTATCACGTGTTGACTGGGGGACGTATCATATGTTGACTGGGGGACTTGTTACGTGTTGATTATGGGACGTGTCCCGTGTTGACTGGGGGACGTGTCCCGTGTTGACTGTGGGACTTATCACGTGTTGACTGTGAGGCCTATCACGTGTTCACTGTCGGACTTATTACGTGTTGATTATGGGACGTGTCCCGTGTTGACTGGGGGACTTATCACGTGTTGACTGGGGGACGTATCACGTGTTGACTGGGGGACGTGTCCCGTGTTGACTGGGGGACGTATCACATGTTGACTGGGGGACGTATCACGTGTTGACTGGGGGACGTATCACGTGTTGACTGGGGGACTTATCACATGTTGACTGGGGTACTTATCACGTGTTGACTGGGGGATGTATCACATGTTCACTGGGGGACTTATCACATGTTGACTGGGGGACGTATCACGTGTTGACTGGGGGACGTATCACGTGTTGACTGGGGGGCGTATCACGTGTTGACTGGGGGACGTATCACGTGTTGACTGGGGGACTTATCACACGTTGACTGGGGTACTTATCACGTGTTGACTTGGGGACTTATCACATGTTGACTGGGGTACTTATCACATGTTGACTGGGGGACTGTTGGACTGTGGGACGTATCACATGTTGACTGGGGGACTTATCACGTGTTGACTGGGGGACGTATCACGTGTTGACTGGGGGACGTATCACGTGTTGACTAGGGGACGTATTACGTGTTGACTGGGGGACTTATCACATGTTGACTGGGGTACTTATCACGTGTTGACTGGGGGACTTATCACATGTTGACTGGGCTACTTATCACATGTTGACTGGGGGAATGTTGGACTGTGGGACGTATCCTCGAAGTTATGGAGATCGGGTGGTCTCAGTGGTTCCAAAGTACCACTGAATGCCAGGGGAGACTATTTCTCAAATTGTATTTGGACAATTGTGTGCCATCGTATTGGTTCAGTACTCCCTCTATCGACCACCGGTTTGTCTGGCCAAGGTTCGATAACCAACAGGTCGTATACGTATAACCTGGTGCGTGCGCACGACGTCACATTTCCTACTCGCTTTACCAGTGCACATACAGGTATGTTATGCGTCCATATCGCGACTAGGTCAGTACACTACATAATGTGTCGTCTCGAGTAGTCTCGGGAACACTCAAATATACTGATAGGTGTTAAATCGACGCAGGAATTCACATCCACCATGATTCAGCCTGACGTCAATCCACAATGCATTATCTAAGCCTCCACAAATATCACCTGCTTGCCTATTGCTGTACATGAAGCGGGACTCCCTACATCATGCGATCCACTGTCAGCTCTTGGTAAAAATAAACAAACATTATAATGTATTCAACTGGATTCAAGATTTATTAAATTGAATAAGTTAGATTTACATCGCAAACATTCATGGAATTCGTTCAAGGCCAGTGAGAGACGCTGGTACATTTTATGGCACTTCTCACAGAAAAACCGATCTCCTTCTGCCGTTCATGCCTTTCATACCTTATCCATTCATGGATATCACACATCACAGAAACAGTCACACGCTCAGTCACATAAGCACGTCACACACCCAGTCACACACATGCACCAGGAGAAGGCAACATCACCGGAGTATTGCCGACATTGACAGAAGGAACTTTCATCCGTTCATATAACATTCACAATATTCGCATTTACACCTTATAAATACAGTATAAAAGTACAAAATATGAGACAAGGCATACATGAAATGGACGGATGTCGCTCTTTCTCTATTGCAGCTGCCCTTTAACAGGTGGGTTGGGCGCAGTGGGGCGTGATTGCGCCGGTTGGTGAATTGAGAATTATAGAAATAATGAAACTGCTTAATTTTACATGCTGACCAATCTTGTCTTAAATGAATACCCTGGTGTGTTCCATATTAAAGCTCAAAGGGTACGAATAGTACCTGTCCCTTATGTTCGGTAACATATAAATGGTCGCTCTTTCCACTTTCCTACAAAGACCAATACCAAATCTACCATGAATGAGATTTCTATGTTACAAAAGTAACAAAAATATCAAATCAAAACGATAACCTAACAATGTCCTGCATTGCTTCTCTGTAAATGACTAGAATAGTTCCTAGGTAAGTCCTTCTGTACACGATCGCGTATGAATACATCAGATGTGAGTGCGCCATTGTCTTTGGTATCATTGCCATTGCAATAGTCAGTAATGACGTCACATCGAATGCGAAAATGCATCGTCGTTGCCACGCAACCATATCCTTGATCGTTTCCACATTCTGGTTGTAGCTGGACCAACCAACGTTCCTGCGTATCAGCCAGGACAGCCTCTCTTCAGCGTGTTGGCAGTGTCGTGTAGATGTACCTGTATGATCATCAGTGATGGGAAGCTGCCATACGTTCAATGTATACGTGGAACAGTGGTGAAGGTGAAGGTGTTTCCAATTCCGTTGAAGATGAATTCTTACAACCCTGCAAACAAATATTACAAGATTAAAATTTGAAACACACAATCACAAAGCAACTTGAGAATCATATTTAAGACCAAAGTTATGATGTTGTTTGGGTTTTTTTTGGTTTTTAAGAAAAAGGTATCTCAGCATTACAGCGATTTGATATCGTATCAATATTAATAATATATTTTATTAAATAAATATGAAAATTATTTTCTGGGATATTATATGGACACACAAATTTACTCGGTAAATCGCAAAAAAGTTAGTTATTTAAAAACATACCTTTGCAGAGGGATGACAGGACGTCCTCTTTGGAGATTTCCAGTTCATCGTAACTAGGCACAATAATTATGTTCTCCTTTCCGTTACTGATAAGTTCAAGGTCGTTCTTGTTGTAATCATCACCGATGTAAACAACGTAGGTGTCGATCTTCTTGAATTTATTCCGCTTCGCCTCCTTGAACGCTGCGTGAGTCAGCGGAACGTTAGAATCCACGAACACCACAGCTGTCTTCTGCACGGATTGTCTCCCCTTAGTCAAGGCTCTCCTCGTTCGACGCAAGACGGCGCTAAAGTCAGGAAAGGCAACTCTGTCCATTTCGTCTTCGGTCTCCGTGACTTCTGTGAGCCTGTTGCTCAGGACGCCAGTTGATGCTGGGCGACTGAGAAGGAGGGCGGTGTTGAGATTATCGCCGTGGTCAAAGTCGCTAAACAGGCTGTCGATGAAGGCGAGGATGCGTTTGGATTTGATAGCGCCGATGTGCAGGTGATCTACAGCAAACACCATATCGACTTTCCGTTTTGGACTACAAGCTGAACAAGAAAAGGTTTATTAGTTGCGTTGTGAACGAGAGCATGTTTAAACTGGGAAAATACATTAAAAAGGCGTTCATGATTTATGTCGTGAGGACACGTCAATCGGTTGTCCTTAAGGACCTGTGTCATGTATGTTGTCTCAAACGCGACATGTTTAAAGATCTACTACCGACGACCCCTCAAGATCCGGGGTAAAATAGGTCTTCATCAACCCATGCTTGCCGTAAAAGGAGACTATGCTTGTCTAAGAGGCGACTAACGGGATCGGGTGGTCAGGCTCGCAGACTTGGCTGATGCATGTCATCGTATCCCATTTGCATGAATCTATGTTCATGATTTCAATCACTGGATTGTCTGGTCCAGACTCGATTATTTACAGACCGCCGTCATATAGCTGGAATATTGCTGAGTGCGGCGTTAACAACAAACAAACTAACTATTACCGACCTTGGCAACACCATATAATTTGTTATATAAGCAAATAATATTCTAAAAATATGACATACCTGCTTTAGGCTCCGCAACTGGTGGATGGACCTGATCTGAAAAACACAAAGAGATAATTGCATGAGTTTTTATGGCCATGAGTATTAATTCAAATGATGACATTGCAAAATGCTAATTCTTCCAAAGGCTTTCCTCCTATACTATACAATATGTCAGAAGCAACACTACAATTAACATACCTCGAGGGCACAAACCGAGCTGTTTACTCCCTACCACTGTATTGAAATTTACCCAAGCATCAAAGGCAAATAGAGAACAGGTTCTTCCAAGCGTGTCCTGATTGCTCCTTGTAATACTTACAATCACATTCGTGGATCTTCAACAGGCTGATCAGGGGGTCGATGATGTTGTAGTCGTCTGAGTCGAAGACGAAGTCGCTGGCGGGAGGGGAGGCCATTGCGGTCAGCTCGGACCGGTCCCATTGTCCGCCAAGGTTGACCGTGAACACATAGACTCCCGCTTTTTTAAGCAATCTGGCCTCGACCAAAGTTGCCTTGGCATTGTGAGAAAATCCGTTGGTCATGAAAATAGCGACATGGGCCACGCTCTGCCTTGCAACGGTTGGGGCGAAGGCGGTTCGTCTGAGAAAGTCCAGCGTCTGAGCATGATCCCTTTGGCCCCCGACTCTTGGGGTGATGTCGATTGCTTTCTTGAAGTCGTGCGTGTTTTTGTAACTGCCGAGGCGGATTGCGGTCAAAGGAGTATTTCCGGAAGAAATTACCCCAAGTCGAACTGTGTTCATGCCAAGGTAGAACAGGGAAGACAGCTCTTTAAAATAATTCTTTTGAAGATCGATCTCTTTCTGGGTCACATCACGTGACGTATCCATCACAAAGTAGACATCGGCAGGCTTCCCTCCACACCCTAGAAACAACACATGTCTCATTAAACATTCAGCAGTGCATTCTTTTTGTTTATGTAACATTCGCAAAATATACTACTCAAAAGAAGTAAAAGAACACTCGATTCTTTCTTATGACTACAGTTAATCCTTCATGCCATGAGAAAGAAACATCTTCTGAGTATTATATATTCATTGCGTAAAGGTCAGCGACTGATCAACGAAATATTATAAACATCCTGCTAACCGTGTTTGAAAAGGGCACAAAAACGGTTACCAACATTCCAGGAATAACTCTGATACAAAGGGAAGTGTTACTACGTATACGGGGGGGGGGGGGGGGGGGGGGGGGGGGCTTTGGGTTCAAGGTGTAACGGGCTCTGGTTTGGCAGATTCGCTAGCCGTCATACCTATGAATTGTTGGATAGGCATTAATTAGAAGTTGATGGATGACAAGTTAGACATTTTTTTGTGGATACCAACTTCTTTAATCCTGTATTAAAGAAATAATACTGTATTGAAGAAGTTGTTATCCATAAAATTGTGTCTACCTCGTCATACCAAATAGTTCATGAATCAATATTTTTTATCCACTAAACGATAGATGTTCATGTCGATGTGCGCTTGACTGTGGAGATCGAATTGGAGGAAGCGCACATCAAGGGTGTAATATTAATGACATCAGGGGTACAACCCATTTTCCTCCTAATAAATCACAGACATAAATAACACTGTTGAATAAATTAAGACATCCCACTGTTATCCTTTCTGAAAATTCCCTTTGAAAATCGAAATATGTTTTTCTTCGAACTCAATTAACCATAACAGGTGCGTGTTGTCCGACTGGGTAGACAACTGAAGAATATCCTGTTACATACTCCAATCATTTTAGGAAAACACTAAAAGGCGCCAGTTTCTCAACTAACCTCTCGGGACGATGCCTGCCTGTTCGTCGACGGCGAAGTTGCCAAACCAGCCGTGGGGGTCGCTTTGCATGAGGAAGTCGTCATAATCTGTAGCAATAAAACGTTTATAAATAGCTATTCAATACATTCTCCATTCGTCTACCCATTATTGAATAGTCTCTATATTTAGACTGCCTTTATCTATGCCCCCGATTGGAATGTGTAATATTTCCGTTGAACATAACCAACAAAACACCCCTGAATCAATGACACTAAACTCACAATGACACAACTACCTTACGAAAGAGACGATGTGTATAATTCGTACATACTGAAACGTATATATGGCTGTCGGAGAATAGTTAACACAAAATGATAAAAATCAAATAATTTACCTAGTGCTTTTGCTGAGATTGTTGACATCTGAAAAATAAGAAAGGACACTGTAGTATATAGCACATGTATATGTTTAATAATTCATTTCAATAACTGTAGCGGAGTTTATAAACAAAATAAGGAAAAGAATGTCAAATATTTCAAATCAGCTGAGTGACGTGTGCACGTGGGTCTCGTCGCTTAAAGAAAGCATCTTATATGTATTACAACAGCTCAGTGATAAAACAGGGGATTTCGCACAAGAACCCCTTCAACATCTGCCTCAATACACAACAAATGACAAACATTATGTCAGGCTTACCATGCAGACACACACAACCAGGGCGAGAATGTGTTCCATATTGAATACCCGGCTCACAAGTACAGCTTCTAAAGAATGTAATCTCGTTCCGCTAGGACTGTATCTCGTCTTTTGACGCTCGTGTCTGGCGTTGTCACAGTGAGAATGACTTGGATAGACCGGGCCTCGTATTTATGTAGGACGGCGAGCCAATGATTTCCCGTAAGGCGGGGCTTGCATGGCGACCACGCACTTCGCTTGCAGTTAGCATCACACACTACGGAGCAGTAGTAGCGAGTCCTAATATGGCAGTTCCGTATCCGTTGTCCGTGGCAACCAGGAGTGATGGCCGCCAATGGGATTGCCGCCTAAATTTCTCAGACATGAAACTTTCATTCATGAATCTGAAACGGAAGCCAGAATCGGAAAATAGACTTTTGGCTCAGAAATTGCCTGACTTCTGGTGTTATACTGCGTTATATTGTGGCTATATTTAGCCGAGCAGCGTTCAATTTCGTTGGTCTGCGCGTTTTAAATTCCTGTCTGCAACCACCGTGACGTCGTTAAGCGTCTACATTGATGACATTATCACACATGCGCCACCCTATACACAATCACGACGCTTGGTTATAAACATATTATATCAACCGATAAATAGAAGACTTCCTTTGTTGAAGATATGACAACCCAGTGATTTTGATGATGAGAATTTCTATCCTTGGCTGTAACAATAATAGCTCGCCGACCATTATTCCGAACCATAAATTCAGAAAATATTAAACTACAATACTTGAATATTTGACAAGACAATTTTTATGGAGATGTCTTTTGGAATATTTAAAGAGGGAAATCTTTTCTCATCGTGTAGTTTGTCATACTTGAAGCTTTTCCCATGAGTTTTAACAACATAAATATGCGGACCACATAACAATGTTATTTCTACTTCTTTTTGTTCAACTTTCGTGTTTGATGTTATATGGCTGCACGATAGTTTTTCTCAGCATTTTGTGTTTACGTCAAAAAAGGTTTTACGTGGTCATTTCAGTTATATGCGGTCGCTGTACAATTTGAAATAAAATTGTTTCAGAAATTGTTTTCAAATTCCTTTAGTACATCTGACGTCAGCAGAAAGCTCCCTGTGCATATCAATTTCTTTGTGAGCGCAAGAAGAAGTACCGCTTGTAATTTACAATGTAAATAAATAGCGTGGGCAGAAAGCTTTTCTTCGCTAAACAGAAGCGTAAAAACATACACTGTTATTTTACCATATTCGCTTCTTGGGGTGTCGTTCTCCCTGTTATCGCTGTAGGTTTGTTTTCTTCTGCATTGTTAAATGTGTTTATTCTATTGTTTTGTTTTCTGCCGACTTTAGGAATGGAAAGCTGGAACGCATTCATAAGACGATTATACCTTTAAGAGTAATAAATGAAAATACGCAAGCTCTCCGTATCTACGTAGTGGGTCCTCGTATCTACGTAATAACATTACTGTTAGGGGCTGATGTATAAACATGCATATAGTGTATCACTTGTCCCCAACTTGTATTTTCACGATAAAACTGTTTTGTATAAAAATTCAGGGGGCGGCAACTTCCCCCCCCATCCCAACCCCACCTGCGCCCCCCACCCCGGTTGGCTACGTCACTGACATGGCTATTCCTGCTGTACGTGAGGAATCACTTTATTCTGAGGTGAATTGTGTTTAAAAGAAAAAGCATTACAAAGTCAAATAACTTTTTTCATTTTCCTCTTAAGCTTTTGATTTCGCATATTCAAAATGACAATCGTATAAAAAATCAATGCACACCCATAAGTCAGTATAGAAAAGGGGTGATGGTGGGTAGAGTATATTACGGTGATAACAGGTGTATGGCGTCAAACCCTGATGGACATCACACTTAAACTTGTACTGCAACACCTTAATTCTCAAACTCACTTCTAGACATTATGTTTTACTGTCGGCATGGCTGTCTGGCTACTGTAAGAATATGTTGTCAGCAACGACAAAAGATAAGTGTGAGGTGCCACCGTTTAATCCGCACCCACAACGTTAATCCGACATAATCCCCGTGTCACGAGGCATGCACGAGGGATTTCGGAGTACGGACGTGAAAGGCTTATCTAACGGTAAATACATTTCTATTGTTTTATACGACGATCAGGGGGAGCACTGCCTTTGGGCTCTAACACAAGTACTAATTACTAGAAACAATGTACATAAGAGACACAATTGAAGTTTGTCCCAGTACTTCATCACTGACGACGGATTTCAGAAGGTATTTAGTGCTTGTCAATGGAAAGTTATCTTACCATTCAAACCACTTAAGAACCTACTGTTGTTTTAGTACTCAGCTCAAAATACCTAGGAAACCAGTAGGAAAGTAATACAAATAGTTTTGAGACATAAACATAATAATATAAACATGACATATGTAAAGGGTCTGAGACAGCGTATATTAATTTAGGAATGTTAATGAATATTATTTCATAAGAGAGAATATATGGGTGTCAACTTCTCTATTATGAAGAAGACAGCGTCTCGGAGTATATACTTACTCCTTCATCATTCTCCTGCTGAAGGAGTGAGCATTATACTCCGAAACAGTGTTGACATCAATAAATTCTCTCTCTTATGTGTATCACTTCTAAATGACAATCGAAAACTTAGATTATTTCATATTAATTTCAGAGGGTGTGGGCCTTTTTGTGTAATCCAAACTGATCCACCCGATATGAGAACATGTGGACAGCTAGCTATTAATTACATCTGACTAGGCGTGGTCAACGTTCCACCTTTGTAAGCTTCCCAATCCTCTACCATCATATCTTAATTCGCATGACATGATGTGATAAGGCAATATTTGTATTTCGAAATAACTATGATTATCCCACAGCTAGATCTATACATGGCGGTATGCCGGGCGCGCTGCTACGTCCTTGTTCGTCAATGCTTTATTCATATTTTTTTAATTCTCCATGACAATGCAATATTTTCTTATTAGATAGGCGGTGATGCACATTTTTTACACATTGCAGGTGTTGAATGCGAGATCATTTGGTGCACTCGCATCATATGTCATGAAAAGTGATTGTAGTGTAATTGACGATACAGGTGGTGCTTTCTGAAACGTCAGGCTTACGACACGTTCCTCTCTGTCCTCTACATAGAGATGACTGGATCGCTGTACGAAGACGTGTGCAGTATGGTGCAATGTCACCCATTCTGTAACTCTATGTGATTTTTGAGTAACCGTTTGGTAGAGGCGATTGATTTGGGACAAACTAAGTCTCCCCCCCCCCCATTCTTGATACCCCCAACACACACGTACGTACACCAACACACGCACACGCACACGCACACACGTATACACACCAACACACGCACACGCACACATGTACACACACCAACACACGCACACGCATCGACGTGACATATATAGAATCTTCCCCACTGGGCATTACACCATACACACTAATTCACTAACGCCCCCCTCTAATACTTTCTTTCATTCTGTTCGATGTGTGCCGTTTTCACACTCAATTACGTATATGTAATCAAGAGAACACGCGCATGGTGAATACATTTTAAGCATGTGGTGTGTTCTGTAGAAGAGCACTTATATACAATGACACACAAATGCTAACTATTTCCTGACTGTTGTGTTGTAGGCCGCGTTTTCACCAACATTTCCTCTGTTAACACTTTGAAATAACGGATGAGCGTTAGTTGTTTCCGGCAGACCACCCGGGGCAGTGTGGGAGGCTTGAGTCCACCTATACCCCCAACTGTTTACTCATCACCCTGCCATCCATTAGCATAACCCTGACGTGGCATGCATACCCACAGCGTTAGCAATACACTAGCGGCAGTCTAACACACACTGCACTATTACTGATGCATACTAGAAGCATTCTACGCACCCGCCTACTGACATTGGCTAATTATCACATCCCAATGCAACAGCTACGCCCTAAGCGTTAAGGACAAAGCATTATGAGAACATTATTGTCGGAAATTGACTTCCTGATTCATAATAATATCATTGCACTAAAACAAAACAAGCTAATGAGTTCATATAAATGTATTGATAACTGAAAACTGATATTGATTGTGATGTGTACTATGTCAATATACCCGCAAACAATGTTGTACCGTATTTCTTATTTAAACTGCTATAACTTCCTCTTTTAATAATCCTTTCGTGTACAGATTTTAGTGTCTCATTAACCAATTAATGGCTGGACGCACTGTAAATCATGTGTATATTTTATGAATATTTTACATGTACAAGTGCATGTGACACTTTGAAAACTGGCGGTGGGGTAGCCTCGTGGTTAAAGCGTTCGCTCGTCACTCCGAAGACCCTGGTTCGATTCCCCACATGGGTACAATGTGTGAGGACCATTTCTGGTGTCCCCCGCCGTGATATTGCTGGGGTATTGCTGGAATATTGCTACAAGCGGCGTAAAACCATACTCACTCACTTTAATAAACATATACTGCTACTATTGCTGTGAGGGTGACCAGACGTCTAGCACAGGGTGAAGACAGGGTGGGTGGGTGCGGAGCCTATCTGGGTCAGGAGAAGTGGCAACTGATAACACCAGTCCTTCAAACTGATCTCTAACCGGAAATGAATTTAACCACACACTTCATAATCCCTTTCTTTTGTTTAAAACCTAGTTTAGAAACGTTTTTAATTTTTTCAAACCCCCAAACCTTCAGCCAAAGTTAACACGAGTAAACTTAAATTCTTAAACCTAAAGTTTTGCTTCTAAAACATCATAGTATTATAAATAAGAATATGATCACGGTTCGTTATACCTATTTCCTAAGCGGCGTTAACTGTACAGAGAATACGCTCTCGGCTAGCCTTGCTTCAAGGGTGTACTAAAAGAAAAGTCAATTGATGTGTAGTAATTCTTTCCTTCTGATAGTCAAGTCTAGATGTGTGGACTCTAAGGACTCCAGTCTCTTATAGGGACAACTTGTTCTTATTATTTACATACTCTTGAAATTATGATTTAAAATAATAATTATTGCCTTAGAGACTTGCGCAAGTATAACTCTTGGACCCAGCGCAGTACGGTGCTGAGAGTATGTATGTTTAGGGAGTGATTTGATCATGATCAGGATTATTCATTCCGGCGTACAAGCTCCCTGCATCGCAGATTGCGATCTGACGTCACCCGGTTTCACCAATTATCAAATGGGTTGGTTATCGGCATTGATGGGGCTTTTGAGGCCTCGTTGTGGTTTGCTGTATAGTGATTGTTTTAACATGACCTAGGAACAGTCTCCGCCCTCAACAAACGTACACTAAACCTTGCGAATGGTTGATATGTAGGCGCCATTTCTTTCACCACTACGCACATACTACAACGGTACGTACATGTTTCTGTACATAAGGAAGTACAGCTCGTATAGATTAGTAAGATGTGACGTCACACAGGGCCCGAAATGGGCGGATACGTGACGTCACGAACAATCCTATCTGGGAATCGTTAGTCTAATGGCGTGTAGGCACAATATTTCACATTTTTAATAAAATATTTGATATCCATAGATACGGGGCACGGGTGGCCCAGTCGTCTAAGGCGCCGCGATTCGCTGTGCAGAGTTGCGTCCCTTGGGCACGCCAGAAACCTATGATTCGCCCCGATTATGTTTCTAGGTTTGTCAGCACCATACCCGTGCTCGTGGGTTTCACCGAAGTGGTAAACGTCTGAGACCTGCATCACTTCGGGCTTTCCTCCCACATTAAGCTGACACGCCGTGATATAACTGGAATAATGTTAAAAGCGGCGTTAAACCCAACTTACTCACTCACTCACTCACTCACTCACTCCATAGATACGATGGTTTTTTACGTACCAAAGGCGCAATTTTCAGACATAAAAGGAAATGTTAAAATCCTCTTGTATTTTTTTTCTTATTTACACATAAAGGTATTCAAGGCAAAGTCGGGTATTCACATTTCAGCTAAAACGTTTTTGAGAAAACGTAAATGAAAATTGAATTTGTAATATTAACAATGATATGATTGCAATAAAATAACAGATACTATAACCCCATTTCACATGCATGCAATGCATTAAACATTCATTCAGCGGAGCTATCCACACCGTCACACATATTTCTTCAAAAATATCTCTTTAAAGAACAAATGTTCGCATGGGATATAATTACGTCTCAAAATTCTAAAATGCGTACTGAAATTTCCGCAAGAGTTAAAAGCAAGTTTAGAATCGTGCCATGGGATTTTCCATTGATGTGAGGAAACCGAAGGTTCCGGAGCTGGCGGTATGGAGGATGCCACGGAATTCCTTGAGATGAAGTCACTGGTCACGTGACCACCATTGTGATACCGGATCAAGGGTCTGTTTGAAACTAACATCTAGTCTCTGAAATGAACATATTTTACAGGAAAGAAACAGTTGTTAAATTATAGATATAAAATGTAATAAAAGGAGACCTCGTGAGTCCTCATTTTCAGATACTGCAGTAATTTCAAGCTATTAAGACTGGCCAACAGAATGGACTTGCATGGGCTGTATTGGATATATTTGTTTCTGGGTCTTTATGCACGTGGAACGTTAATTGTGATTCTGTTTGGCTCATGGTTATTAACATATCGGCTTTCCTTTGATTTAACGTGTAATTATGTGTGGGGTAGCGTGTCCGTAATGTTCAAATGGCTAAATGTGCGCTTTGATGAACGTTGTTATTACATGATTCAGCAGACTAACTAGATAATCGTCGAGAGAAACAGGTGCATAAATATATATATAATGTGAAGGTTACGCGTATACGGTTTCTCAACTGGACGGGAGGGCGGGGTGAAAGAAACTTAAGCTCATAAGTGTATGACGAAAACTTTTTGACGTTCACACGTTTTTCACGAGACTGTATCCTTGAAATGAGGTAAACACTGGTGGACTTGCACGAATAAATACAGAAGCTTTTAAACCCTTTAATCTTGGACTCAGCGTTTCAGCATTACTCGGGATAAATTAGAGAGTTTGACTGCATGTCCATTCAAGGATATCCTCGCTACAACCCATCCTAGTGAACAAAACGAAGAAATGTACATCCAAACTATCGCAGTATCGACAGGACCCGTGCCCAGACCGAGATTGACAGTCTGCAGCAATCTATGAATTTACCTTAGTGTCTGTTTGACACATCTTTACAATGGATTATTGAACAATGACGACTGACACTCAACTAATCGCAACAGGTTCATTAACATCTTTCCCGTCACGTTTATCGTGTCGGCCATTTTGACGTCCTGTACTTGATGTAAATGTATTACGACGCGCTGTTACTGTGACTGACTTACTGTGGTAGTTCTTAACATACTTTTCTCGTCTTATGATGACATCATTTGAATATATTTGTTGTGAACAAATTACAAAATATGTCAATGTGTGCATACATACGCTCATGTCACCTCCCCTTTGAGGAACTACTTCATTCCGCGATACAGATGGTTGTTGTTTGGCTGTCAATGTAACAAAGAAGTCACACGTACAAAATATAACTATAGATATATATCTAACCAGGTAAAAATCAGTGCTATAAAAATATAAGAATTGTCTTTTCACTTTATAAGTAAGAAATCAAGTTTAAGTGTAGTGTAATAAAGTATAGTTTGCCCTTGTCTTAGTGCTAAGATTAAAGTAAAGATGTCGGAGTGAAGCAAATCTTAGTGTATTCTCGAAGCTGTCTCAGCGCAAAGTTATCTTAAGTTCAGGACAAAAATTAAGACAAGGTCGGGCCTGTCTTAGGAGCTTTAGTTAGACGGTGAAAAAAGGACATGTATAGATAGTTAGACGATGAAACAAGCACCTGTAGAGGTAGTAAGACCGTGAAACAAGCACATGTTTAGATAGTTAGACGATGAAACAAGCCCATGTATAGGCAGTGAGAGGGGGAAATAAGCACATGTACAGATAATTAGACGGTGAAACAAGCGCCTGTATAGGTAATTAGACGGCGAAACAAGCACTTGTAGAGGTAGTTGGACTTGACAAAAGGGCATGTAGACGTAGGTAGTGGGTGAAACAAGCACATGTATAGGTAGTTAGAGGGTGAAACAAGCACCTGTATAGGTAGTAAGACTGTGAAACAAGCACCTGTATGGGTAGTTAGACGGTGAAACAAGCACCTGTATGGGTAGTTAGACGGTGAAACAAGCACCTGTATGGGTAGTTAGACGGTGAAACAAGCACCTGTATGGGTAGTTAGACGGTGAAACAAGCACATGTAAGGGTAGTTAGACGGTGAAACAAGCACCTGTATGGGTAGTTAGACGGTGAAACAAGCACCTGTATGGGTAGTTAGACGGTGAAACAAGCACATGTGTAAGTAGTTAGACGGTGAAACAAGCACCTGTATGGGTAGTTAGAAGGTGAAACAAGCACCTGTATGGGTAGTTAGACGGTGAAACAAGCACCTGTATGGGTAGTTAGACGGTGAAACAAGCACATGTGTAAATAGTTAGACGGTGAAACAAGCACCTGTATAGTAGATGCGTGGTTTATGATTCATGCTGAAGCATGGATGCTGAGACAAGTACATCGTTCATGTACACAAGTCTCGCACACTAGCCTCAACCAGTCACTGGTAAACACTCATCGCGTAAACATTCTAGGTCCGCAAAACATTGCCAGTGTAGAATGTGGTGTTATTGTTCTAACATTTTTCAAATAAATCCAAAATTAACAAACAATTGTGAACACGTGAGTACGTTAGGATGCTTCCAACTTTTTATTCTGGGCATACCATTTCCAGCTACAACTGTACTAGCGTTATATCAGCCGGACACGCCCACCCGGGGTTTGTGGATACCAATATAGTACCTCCAGTTTCCTGCCAGGCAGAACCGTGACTGTGACCACGTGACTCCATGACACCTCCAGTAAAGTACTTCCCTGTCATGGTTTTATGTGTATATGTGCGTGTATATTTATACACACCCCTCTCTACTCTATACGTACATGACGCCACGTCAGTGTGTGCGGGCAGATGATTCAGTCACGACTTCGCCAACGGAGGAAGTTGTCTCTTTGTGTTTCAGGAACTAAGACTTATTTCATGTTTCAAAAATTCCCTGGAGAATTTTGTTAAACGTCTTCGCAGTCCTACATGTCCTGGATCTAGGGCAATGTACTGCGGTATAACAGTAAATTTCACACGGACGGATTACAATTTGTATCAGTTTGCGCCTGAAACATCTGTCTGCATTGAAACAGTACTCACACTCAATCAGTCAGTTTATGTTGGACGCATACCAAAACACATGTTATGGCTTATAAACATTACCTGATTACCATGGTAACTGTTTACAGCAATCATGTATTTAATTGGTCGGACATTATCTTCCCTAAAGTGAGGAATGGGCTTTTGTAGCGAGAACGCCATGCATTCACAGATATAAAGCATGGTAGCACGACTGTGAGCTCACATCAGGTCGGTTGGATAGTCTTGTAATTTACGCATTTTTACCCAAATTGTTTTATGAAGCTTTAAGGTCATTCTGCCTGTGGTGTCCACTGCCATGAAATAAATGAAATATTTACTATATACTCTCACAAATAAGTGAGGGATAATAAAAACAAGAATGTTGTAATCGTCAGAAGAAAGATCAGCTTCGAAAAACGACTGCCAGAGATAGACCGTATCACAATGAAAGCCTAACACCCCAACTCATCCGAACCAATTTCTCCGTGGGTTGGCGGTTATTCTTCATGTTGACACTCTCTGAGCTATTAGTGGTGTTGACGTTGACAGAAACACTTAAGCTCTCTACTCTTGTAGTACTTGTGATCAAATCTTCTGCAACGCGATGAACTCGTAAGAGCTATTGGCATGCTTTAAACTGGTAGAACTCGGCGAGAGGTAGCCAATATGTGTCTCAGTCTGTGATTGGCAGACTCTTGAACAGGTTTCTGCAGACACAAAATGTTAATGATCAGCCCCGCACATGGCGCCAAAGGTCAACAACACAGGTCCGCGGTTCAGAAACCAGGAGTTAAGAAGTCGAGCCCAAACAGCCAATCGAATCGCTGTTCCCTTGTGTCAGGCCACCGGAGTTCAAGTTACTGACCAGACGATTGGCAACCATCTGCATGCTCGGCGACCACATGCTGAACCACTGCTAAAAATTAGACACATTCTAGACATCTAGTCAGTGGTGTTTAGCGTGTATAAACTGGTGAAATCGCTGTTGGTCTCGCGTCAAGTTTTCAGATGAGTTCAGATTTACCCTGTGCTTTCTGCATAGGCGTGGACGTGTCTGGAGGCGTCCTAACGAACGTCATGCGAACATGACAGATTTGGGAGTGGGTCTGTAATGATACGGGGTGGGATCACGGTGACTGCTAGAAGGTCACTGCATATTGTCCATGGAAGGGTCACTCACTCACTCACCCCCCTCGCTCGCTCGCTCGCTCGCCCGCCCACGGGGTGGGATCACGGTGACTGCTAGAAGGTCACTGCATATTGTCCATGGAAGGGTCACTCACTCACTCACTCACTCACTCACTCACTCACTCACTCACTCACTCACCCACCCACCCACCCGACCACCCACCCACTCACCCACTCACCCACTCACTCACTCACTCACTCACTCACTCACTCACTCAGCTTAGCTGGATACTCCGTGTGGCCCAGTCGGTGAGAGTAGGCTTGCGGCATAAAGGCGTTCCACAAACCTTTCATGATAGGTTCGAATTCGAGATTCGCCCTGCTTATGTTTCTTCGTTTGTCAGCACCATACCCGAAATCATGGGTTTCATCGAAGAGGTAGACATCTAAGACCTGCCTCACTTCGGGCTTTCCTCCCACATTAAGTTGATATACCGTGAAATACTATTGAAAGCGGTGTTAAACCAAACTCTCGCATTTATTCAGAGTGATATATTTTAATGGTTTTCTAATGGCCCAGAATGGCTGGCGGAAAAGATAAGTGATGTATGAGTTGATGTTCATATCAGCGGAACACCAAGGTAGTGTGGTTTATTTCTACTGTGCCTTAGAGCTTGTGTCGGGGCGAAAAACGTTTCAAATGCTGAAGTTCTAGCATCATGACTACCGAGGGCAAATGAGAAGATACTGACATGCATAATGTGACGGTTTGATCAGGCCAATCACCAACCGACTGTTTCACATCCAAGACAACACATTCTGTAAACATCTGTGCCCGTCTATGTCGCTCATACTCAAACTCTAATCTAGACTGAATACATGTACTTAATGTATGAACGATCCCCACTGCGCCATTCAACAAGTATTTCCTGATATATGAGGAAATAGGGCAGAAAAATCTATTAAAAGTTATATTTGGCTTTATATACGCCAGATGATAACATTCCAAATATTTTCTGTCTAAACCAGCTGTGTAAACCTCCCTTACGTATTCCCCCCTCTCCGCCTCCACGCCCCCACCCCCTCTCACACAGCTCAAACACACATGCCGGAAAATGTGTCACCCTGATGTTCGTGCAGAGATGTCGTTATTTGGAGGTACGGAACGATCGCCAGCTGTGCGACTCCTTTCCGTGATGTCGCAAACACTGTATTTTGATATAGGCTATTCAGTAACCGTGACAGCCAACACCACCCCCTTGTGTTTAATATCCAGGGTTTATATCTATATATGTAAAACGATATATACGTACTAAGTGACACCAATAAACATAAAAAACACTATTTTCCAGGGAACATATGCCAGGAATGTGACGGTTCCCAAAGGAATGGTTCTTGAACCTAAAAGCCCATACACTGTCGGAAAACAATCATTATGACCTGAATTAAAACTTTAAAATACACCAAAGAGCCAAGATCTTACCTTAAAACTATTTGATTATAAGTAAATATTTTCAGACTTTAAAACCCTACTCATGTAACAAATTCATCCAAGATATGCGTCTTGGATTAAAACCGTACCAAACATTTTTTACATCCAAAATAATTCAATGTGACACCAGAAGCTATTTTTAGTTAAACTGCGTCTTTTATTGCCTTCAACTTCAGAATAGAATTACATGAACTGATTGCAAAAAGTAAATCTTTTTAAGGAGTGGAGTTAGTGAGTTTGTGAGGAAGGTTTCAATTACGATTATGTCACCGTCAATAAATTCTAACCCTTTCTTAGTAAGTCTATGTCTGTACTTCAGTTGTATTCACACCCGAACATAATCACCACCCACGTTATTAATACAAATACCAATACCAGTGTATTAATATTAATATTCATCATAATTTGGTTGGTCTCAAAGAAGCTGACCACAAAGAGTTAAACCCGTACGAGCAATTTATTTTATTTGCAATAAACCAGTGTAGTCACTGTTGTTGTTACTCTGTATTACAGGGTGATTCACAGTCAGATGTTAATGTTAATGTCTGATAGTCTTCAAATGCAATTCTCTAGAAGCAGTGGCGATGATATTGTCACAAAAATGTCTGCTACAAATACATCGTCTCTCCTCGCTGGAGGAATGTAGTGTATATAACCCGTGGAGTATTGACGATTGAGTGTTGATTTCTTTAAGTTTGATGCTTCATTTTGTGTTGATCTTTTTTCATAACAATCCAGATTGCGAGCATGACTACCTGATTTGTTTCTACACGACACTGGCTGAACATTTGGGATCGCTGTAGTGCCCATTTATTTATACAAACTGACACAAGGTACAGCATGACTGCTAGGCTACCCAATCCTAACCCTAGCCTAATCCCAGCCTAACCTTTACCCTGATCCTATCCATACCCGATCCTACCCTGCCCTACCCGGCCTTAACCTAACCCTTACTCCAACCATAGCCCTTACCCTTACTCTAACCCTAACCCTAACCCTTACTCTAACCCTAACCCTAACCCTAACCCTAACCCTAACCCTAACATACCCAATCCTACCCTGCCCTACCCGGCCTTAACCTAACCCTTACTCCAACCCTAGCCCTTACCCTTACTCTAACCCTAACCCTTACTCCAACCCTAACCCTTACCCTAACCCTAACCCCAACCCTAACCCTTACTCCAACCCTCACCCTAACCCTTACCCTAACCCTAACCCTAACCCTTACTCCAACCCTCACCCTAACCCTTACTCTAAACCTAACCCTTACTCTAACCCTAACGTTAAACCTTATTACAACCCTTACCCTAACCCTCACTTTAACCCTTATCCTTACTCAAACCCTAACCCTTACTCTAACCCTATAACCCTCACTCTAACCCTAACCCTCACTCTAACCCTAACCCTAACCCTTACTCTAACCCTCGCCCTAACCCTTACTCTAAACCTAACCCTTACTCTAACCCTAACGTTAAACCTTACTTCTACCCTAACCCTAACCCTTACTCTAAACCTAACCCTTACTCTAACCCTAATCCTTAGTCCAACCCTAACCCTAACCCTTACTCTAACCCTAACGTTAACCGTTACTCCAACCCTAATCCTTACTCCAACCCTAACCGTGTCTCGATTATCCAACAAAACAAATTTCATTGAGCGTGAAAGGCAAAATATATGTGCAAAGCAGATGCATAGATCTGTGTGTGTCCTGCTATGTACAAAAGACTCAACAACATCTATGCGTGTCCTGGTGTTATATGATAGACTAAGCTAGAACCACATCTATGTGTGTTCTGGTGTTCTGTGATAGACTAAGCTAGAACCACCTCTATGCGTGTCCTGGTGTTCTATAATAGACTAAGCTAGAACCACCTCTATGCGTGTCCTGGTGTTCTGTGATAGACTAAGCTAGAACCACCTCTATGCGTGTTCTGGTGTTATATAATAGACTAAGCTAGAACCAACTCTACGCGTGTCCTGGTGTTCTATAATAGACTAAGCTAGAACCACCTCTATGCGTGTCCTGGTGTTCTATGAAGACTAAGCTAGAACCACCTCTATGCGTGTCCTGGTGTTCTGTGATAGACTAAGCTAGAACCAACCTATGCGTGTTCTGGTGTTATATGATAGACTAAGCTAGAACCACCTCTATGCGTGTCCTGGTGTTCTATGGTAGCCTAAGGTGGAACCACCTCTATGCGTGTCCTGGTGTTCTATGAAGACTTAGGTGGAACCACCTCTATGCGTGTTCTGGTGTTATATGATAGACTAAGCTAGAACCACCCCTATGCGTGTCCTGGTGTTCTATGGTAGCCTAAGGTGGAACCACCTCTATGCGTTTCCTGGTGTTCTATGATAGACTAAGCTAGAACCACCTCTATGCTTGTTCTGGTGTTATATGATAGACTAAGCTAGAACCACCTCTATGCGTGTTCTGGTGTTATATGATAGACTAAGCTAGAACCACCCCTATGCGTGTCCTGGTGTTCTATGAAGACTAAGCTAGAACCACCTCTATGCGTTTTCTGGTGTTCTGTGATAGACTAAGCTAGAACCACCTCTATGCGCGTCCTGATGTTCTGTGATAGACTAAGCTAGAACCACATCTATGCGTGTCCTGGTGTTCTATGAAGACTTAGGTGGAACCACCTCTATGCGTGTCCTGGTGTTCTATGATAGACTAAGCTAGAACCACCTCCATGCACGTCCTGTTGTTCTATGAAGACTTAGGTGGAACCACCTCTATGCGTGTCCTGGTGTTCTATGAAGACTTAGGTGGAACCACATCTATGCTTGTGCTGTTGTTCTATGATAGACTAAGCTAGAACCATATCTATGCGTGTCCTGGTGTTCTATGAAGACTTAGGTGGAACCACCTCCATGCGTGTCCTGGTGTTCTATGAAGACTTAGGTGGAACCACATCTATGCTTGTGCTGTTGTTCTATGATAGACTAAGCTAGAACCATCTCTATGCGTGTCCTGGTGTTCTATGAAGACTTAGGTGGAACCACCTCTATGCGTGTTCTGGTGTTCTGTGATAGACTAAGCTAGAACCACCTCTATGCGTGTCCTGATGTTCTATGATAGACTAGGCTAGAACCACATCTATGCGTGTCCTGGTGTTCTATGAAGACTTAGGTGGAACCACCTCTATGCGTGTCCTGGTGTTCTATGATAGACTAAGCTAGAACCACCTCTATGCGTGTCCTGGTGTTCTATAATAGACTTAGGTGGAACCACATCTATGCGTGTCCTGGTGTTCTATGATAGACTAAGCTAGAACCACCTCTATGCGTGTTCTGGTGTTATATGATAGACTAAGCTAGGACCACCCCTATGCGTGTCCTGGTGTTCTATGATAGACTTAGCTAGAACCACCTCTATGCGTGTCCTGGTGTTCTATGAAGACTAAGCTAGAACCACCTCTATGCGTGTCCTGGTGTTCTGTGATAGACTAAGCTAGAACCACCTCTATGCGTGTTCTGGTGTTCTGTGATAGACTAAGCTAGAACCACCTCTATGCGTGTTCTGATGTTCTGTGATAGACTAAGCTAGAACCACCTCTATGCACATCCTGGTGTTCTATGAAGACTTAGGTGGAACCACCCCTATGCGTGTCCTGGTGTTCTGTGATAGACTAAGCTGGAACCACCTCTATGCACATCCTGGTGTTCTATGAAGACTTAGCTAGAACCACCTCTGTGCGTCTCCTGGTGTTCTATGAAGACTAAGCTAGAACCACCTCTATGCGTGTCCTGGTGTTCTATGATAGACTAAGCTAGAACCACCTCTATGCGTGTCCTGGTGTTCTATGATAGACTAAGCTAGAACCACCTCCATGCGTGTCCTGGTGTTCTATGAAGACTTAGGTGGAACCGCATCTATGCGTTTCCTGGTGTTCTATGAAGACTTAGGTGGAACCACCTCCATGCGTGTCCTGGTGTTCTATGAAGATTTAGGTGGAACCACCCCTATGCGTGTCCTGGTGTTCTATGAAGACTTAGGTGGAACCACCTCTATGCGTGTCCTGGTGTTCTATGATAGCCTAAGGTGGAACCACCCCTATGCGTGTCCTGGTGTTCTATGAAGACTTAGGTGGAACCACCTCTATGCGTGTCCTGGTGTTCTATGATAGCCTAAGGTGGAACCACATCTATGCGTGTCCTGGTGGTCTATGATAGACTAAGCTGGAACCAGCACTGAGTTTCCATGTGTTCTATGATAAACTAAGCTAGAACCACCTCCATGCGCGTCCTGGTGTTCTATGATAGACTAAGCTAGAACCACCTTTATGCGCGTCCTAATGTTCTGTGATAGACTAAGCTAGAACCGCCTCTATGCACGTCCTGGTGTTCTATGATAGACTTAGCTAGAACCACCTCTATGTGTGTCCTGGTGTTCTGTGATAGACTAAGCTAGAACTCTACACAGCTTTACTTATTTCATCTGTTTTGACGACTGTTGACATACAAACGCGTGACTATCATTGCCTCGTCCTATTGCTACCAATGCAAGAATGTTCTTGGCGTATTATGACACTGCCGAAGAAATGCCTCTATTGATAGTTACAAATCTAAATTAGTTTCTTAGAAGCCGCGTTACAAAGTGATACACTATTTCTTCCAGGCATATTTGTACACATAGTTCAATCATGCGTAGCCCCGATGTGGGCTCCCAAAGTCATCTTATAGCATCGTTATCCTCACACCAACATTCTCACCATCATCACATCTATACAAACCGAAAATGGGCTGTACTTCAATTCCCTTTAAAGTCATCCACCACAAAATTGAACAATTTTCCTTGTTGTTGAGTTGATGACCAGATTATGTTTTGACCATAAACTCTGATCCTCTGTAAATGTTCACACAAGCTGCGTGTTGTCAGTCAAGCGGAACACATTAAGCACAAAGATGCCACTACACAGGAGCCAAATTATACCCTTCTATAGAACCTACCCGGGTACAACAAAATAAATTTGTCACATCGACACCCAAGGGACAGGAAAAGGGGGCCGTGTGCTTCAGTGAAGGGTTCACATTCTTGAAGTTAGGAATAGGGCGAGCAAAGAATTTGTAACATGTGAAACCTATTTATCACAATGTACAGGATAAAACGGTCCTCGAAAACTCCATGCGGATGACTTTTTCTATACCCTGAAGATGCACACAGGCGTAGCGAGTATTTAAGGTATGCTATTATGACAGGAGAGCAATCCAAATGCCGGGAATATCATTACATAGCACGAACAAAGAACGATACCGCTTGACAGGGAAATATATTTTCTCAGGCGCTTTCTCTATACGGCTGAGAGTTAGGCAAGTATATTATTAATATTCTTTGGGCAATTTATTGCCTAAGTTATGTGGTTTTATTGTGCTTTTGAAATGTAGATTTTTCAATTGTGGACGTAGACTGTTTAGAGTAAATTAAGCCAGGGTTGATTTAAGTTTCTATGTATTTGTATGACGAGGGTCGTATCTGCGGTTGTATCTCCATATTGCATGTTTGATGGCCTCGGGCGTCTACTTATACAACAAGGCGTTGCCAAGCTTCACCTGGTGTCAGCCGTGACGGAGACTGACTACACCGTCATTGTGCAGACGAGGGGACGACGAGGGGCCCGTTTGAAATATGTTTAAGGAAACGTGTTGAACTATTTGGTCAGCTGGGTAGGTTATGCATTCAAGGATTGGCAAAAGTTGAAGATAATGTGTTTGTTTCCTACCAAGACTTGAAATGTTGAGGTGGGGATGAACGTGTAGACATAAACTAAGCGATACTGATACCAAGGTTGACGTGTGACATGATGAATTCTGCTATGAAGTGCTGGCTATGTGTGGCGGTCAAGCTCCCTGTCCTATCATGGCATGCTACGTGTTGGGAAGCAACTACTTGCAATAGGTATGCTGGCCGGAGTGAATGTCGTTTTACGGCGCGGTCAGCAATAGTCCAGCTTGGTTAAAAATGGGTTGTAAATAATCGATTCCAGTCGTTAAGACATAAGCTACCCACGGTTTCCAAGCGTTTTACTTACAGCAATGGGAAGGCGGGTGGGGGTCGGGGGAGGGTGGGGGGTCGGTGAGTGGGGGCAGGACCTGGGCTCTGTCCTCAATAAATGCAAACCAATCTGTCGCGCCTGCAGATCACTTCTAATATCTGATTGCTTATTTCATGTATAATCTATTTTCGTGGGTGTTTCGTAGAATGTATTCTTGATCTCAAGTTGGTTGCATTATGTAAACAAATCCTACTAGCACCACTGCATTATACAGGCGTTTTATTTCACAAACAACGCTACACCTTAAAATGGCCGAATGAGGACATAAATGCGAGTATATACAGTTTGGGCGTTAATGTCTGTCTTGATAAAGTTAGCCAGGTTTCACACAATTGTTCGTAGACACACTTAATACACTCTATAAACTCATCAACCACATCATGTCCTATGCGATGGCATTTTTAAACCCTGGACTGCTAACGCAATAAATTATTCACAACATTCCCAACAGGAGGATCACGATGCAATCAAATACACGGCCTCGCTACCGGATGGTGCACAAGCCAATATCAAGTGTCTGAAGCCTTTCAAGTCAATCAGAAAAAGTGCAGCATTCAATGGTGGGATTGTGTCTCCCTCCTGGTGTACAGATCAAATACCCAGTACACTCCCACCCACTGCTGCTGGCCGAGAACTCGGGGTATCCGAGTCAGCGTAACTGGCGACAGTGTGGGTTGAGGCTTAGGTCAGTTGTGTACGGTACGCGTGTGTAGTCATTGTGTTCAGCTGTGTGTATGATATGCTTGTATAGTCAATGTATGTATTCTTTGTCTGAACATTGCATATACAGGCACCCGTGCAGATCCGGGGTGGAATAGGTCTTCAGCAATCCATGTTTGCCGTAAAAGGTGACTATGCTTGTCGTAAGAGGCGACTAACGGGATCGGGTGGTCAGGCTTGCTGACTTGGTTGATGCATGTTATCGTACCCCTATTGCGTGGATCGACGCTCATGATGTCAATTACTGGATTATCTGGCCCAGACTCGATTATTTACAGACGGTCGTCATATAGCTGGCATATTGCTGTGTGCGGCGTTAAACAACAAAACTATGCAACTTACCCGTGCAACTTAACCGTGCAACTTAACCGTGCAACTTAACCAGTACCCAGATTCGTCCTAAGTGGGGTTCCGGAATGGGTTTTTTTAATCTATCCCCAAAAATACTGACATGAATTGGTCCTCTGGTTTTACAAAAAGTTTAGGAAACTGGACGTGTTCTGAAACATAGTGTGTTATAGGTGTCAGAAACCTCGTCTTAGCTCGACCTTACACAGCAAACAAATGTTTGTCTTGTGTTGCAGACAGACAGTACAACCAACCCACGATGGCACATGTTCTTTGATCACCCTGCTAATCGACAACCTGGAGTAACCTCCCATATACGAGGAGAATAGTGCTTCAACTAAAGTGTTGTTCAACATGGCGTGATTATTGTCGAGACTGTGTTAGGATGAAAAGAAAATACGCGAACATCTGAATGCATAGGCACCTCATTACCATATTTATGACATTTTAGGCATGTTAAGTCATCATTCCTCAAACACTGACACATTAATATGAAATAAATGAATATTCTCGCCATTACAGATATAATCACATTCTTTACAAATTGGTTTTTCGCATATTTCCACCAGGCGTATGACTACAGCTCTTTGGCTGCGGGTTCAGTCGGGTTGCGATTTTTATCAATGACTGTTGAGCGCACTGATTCTTCAAGAAAAACTGAGTTGAAGCTTCGCAGTTGAAGCTTTCCTCGTCGCACGTATACCAGGGCCTACTTGTACTTAGCGATCTTAGAGCTGAGACTATCGTAAGCCTGTGTTAAAGTTACGATCATCTCAGCGCTAAGATCGCTTTGTGCAAGTGGGGCCGGGTGATTTCCATCGCAGCTATACAATGTCCTCTGGTTTCTCGATGCCGTTACCTTACTAACATGAAAGCGGCGTAAAACTATCTTCACTTACTTAAGGAGGAAATAGCTAGGGGTCATTGTATCAAGCGTGTCTGTGGTGGCCATCGTCAGTTTGTGGAAGTAAGGCAATGGGACATAATACTACACTCAGTTTAAGATCATGTTTGCAAACAGGCTTCACGTGTAACTTCGCAAAAGTCCAGCTGTATGATGTCGGCCTGTAAATATTCAAACTTCGACCAGACAAACCAGTGATTTATTTTACGAGCAACGTCCCCCATTGCGGAGGTGCAGAGACGCAATCAACCAAGTCAACGAGCTGGCCATCCAATACATAAAGTCGCCTCCACGACAAACATGTGCTGCTGGGGACCTATTCTTATCTCGAATTTTAAACCTGAAGACCCGGGTTCGTTTCCCCACATGATAACAATATCTGTACCACATTCCTGGTGTGCTCTGCTGTGACCTTTCTGGCATACTGCCAAGGAATGCATCAAAATTCTCTTAGCCACGTTTTATGTCTTAACGTCATTTAAAACATTTAACACTCCTTTATTTTTCCGGAATGGATAGTTGTGTGTCAATTGTGCATTATCTTGAATCAACATTACAATTAATTTGCACTTGGAATGTACAGAACTATTTTCAAATATTTTGACACGTAATTTTGAATTTTGTCGGAAAACGTGTCGTTTGATTTGAGGACGTGTAATTGCTACGGCGACACATGAAGGTATGGTGTCTCAAGCAAGGGAGACTAACGCAGTATAAATACAGACTACAAAGACGGCCTCTTCTCTATTATTTTAAAGGCATGGAGAGTTACTCGGAAATTCAGCTCTACGTATGTCTCTTTTGTACAAAGTTAGAACAATGGCGCACCAAGTAGATGTAAGTAGATTCACAGAAACACACATAGGTCAACACGTGAACAGCGTTCAGTGGACAAGATACAACAGAGCGGTGGATCATCGACCGTGAGTAAGATAGATAGATAGACTTAGACTTGCACAAGCCCTGAGGCAATAATTATTAGTTCAATCATAATTTATAGATTATGTAAATAATAAGAACAAGTTGTCCCAATAAGACACATTACTGTCCACATATCTAGACTTGCCTATTAGGAGGATAGAATGACTACACATCCATGGATTTATATTTCAGTACAACGCTGGAGCAAGGCTATGCAAGCCTCTCTCTGTGCAGGCACATGGAGCTGGGAGATCACATTAATAGACCTGGGATATATACCTGCATTAAGTGTAGTAGACTGTTTACTGTCGTCGCGGTACACACTTGACCCTCGCTGACCTGCCAAACCCCGTTAGACTCCCTGGGTCATCCTGACCTAGGACTCGTTATGTAAACAGTGTTATCGTTTGATTGGGGGTTATACACTGCTAAGCAAATACAGTTATGTATATTGTAAAAGCTTACACTTATACTTCAAAAGCATGTCGTTACTGTTTGGAAGAATAGTACCAAGAGCTGTGGTTTTCTGTAGATTTATTGCTTTCAGCATGAGAATACACGATGTTGTAACGTTGATATGTGCAAGAGACACACAGGGGAAGGACGCCATGATGTCACCTTGTCCGTGACGTCTCACACTTTCGCCGGAGCCTTCATAGTCACCTGCAACACCAACAACATATTACACACGGGGAGGGCAGGGGTTTGGGTGTTGTGGACGAGGGCTAGTGGGTAAAGCGTTCGCCCGCCACGTAGGAATCCCGTGTTCAGGTCCCCACCTGGGTACACTGTGTTGAATGCTTGTAGTGTTCCCAGCAGAGGTATTACTGGAATACTGACAAAACTCACTCACTGATACTTTAACATTACTTCATTAAGCTCTGGAAATTACATGCATTCATAAGTATTCCATCTTGTTTCCATGGGAACAAGAACAAATCATGAAAAACATGACCATGTGCCCTTTACAAACTGCCAGAAGAAAGTTGAGCATTTTTTTTTTTAATTTGGAAACATGACGGACAGACGAGCGAGGATTGTGTCCTGGAGAACAGAAAGGCAAGACCCAAAACGCAATTAATATCAGGTGTTGTTTAACCCTGATAGACCCCTGCTGTCATTGAGATGAAGGTTTAAAAAATACGCTACACACACAAGCCACACATAAGCATGGTCATTGTGTCTTTGATAGGCACTGAGAAGTTACAAGAACATAAAGACATGCCACCTTTATGGATAAAAACTTATTAATTGTAAATATAGAACGTCAATGAAAGGGAATAACCAGTCTTGATTATCCATCTTCCTGGGGAAAGGGCGTTAACTGGCTGTAAAAGCCCAGTATCTACCCTTGTCGAACTATGCTGCAATTTCTGGGCTCGATTGTAGCGCCACTAGTGGCGATTACGGGTTGTGCCCCTTCTATGTCCCTCCTACTGACCAATCAGATTCCACCTCTCACATTATTTGGATTTGCCATGTTGTTTATGAACCGAATGTCAATTTCGTTCCGCGATTTTGATTGGACTATGCATCGACTCGTAAGTCCAGCCAAAATATAACTCCCTCATTTCAGCCTAGTTGGGCAAGGGTGGAAACTGGACTTTTATAGTCAGTTAACTCCCTTGCGTCGAGAAGATATGATTATCCGCGAAACAGATTCCATTTGGCGTAAAGGGACCTAAAGTTTGCAGTGTTTAGGCTGTTTTCACCCTTGAAACTTTTCGATAACGTAGTAATTGTTTGGTCAAATCTAATTTCCAAGTGGATACTTTACTTCGCCCGCCAGCTTATAATGTTATATTATACGGAAGTGAAACGTCGTTTCAAGCAATACTGAAGCTGTTATCCCAAAGTGGCATGTCGTCCTGTAGGACACCGAAACAGTGGACGGATGTACCCGTGCTACGACAGGACATTCAGAGTGGAACAAGCGCTATATATACTCTTCAAAAAAAGAAACTTGACACTGACTTTCAAAATGTAATATAATGCGATTGTTTCAAAATAGGACACAGAAACTATAATTGAAACACTGTTTGAAGATCAATGTACACAATGTTCAAAACATTAATCGTGTCACCTAGACAGACACACGTACACGATACAGTTAATGTCACTGTTGGATGTGCTGCCATTCATGCTACAGTGCATCAAGAAGCGCCGGAAGTGTTTGGCGCGGTGGATTCCTTCTGCGAACGCGTCGATCCAACTCGCCCACAGATGCTCAAACGGGGACAAATCTGGTGACCGGGCTTGCCAAGGTAATGTCTGGATGTTGTTGTGCTGTAAGAACTCCTGACAAACATTTTAGATATTTGGCTAAAGCTAAAAGTGGTTTTACATCTATGTCAAGTTTCTGTTTTGAAGAGTATATATCATTAACTGACTTGTGTGACATGTCTCACCGTTTTCACTTCTGTGTACTCGTTGATGGCACTCTCTCCCCTGAAACATGTAAACTATACTCCGTGATGTTTTCAGACAAACATGCTCATATATCAGTAGCACATGTTGGCTTCAAGGCCATTTTGAACAGTATTTCAGTTATATGCACAGCGTGTTATCGTGGTGTCTTGAACGACTTTGGTAAAACTACGAGCGAGGATATTGTGCTGGCAAACCAAGAACCAGAGTCGAGACGAAACTGGGATTTGAAACCATCGACCAATTGATCATGTCAAGGGGCGCAACTCTTCAACGCCTCTGCTCTGTTGGTGTCGGACATTCAAGACTGAACGCCTTCGTATTGTGAACTCACTGTTTGCAAGAATTCAACGAAATGGATGACATGCTGTATCATATTAATATAAGACTAAGTGGAAATTCCTTGGCGTAATTCCTAAAACATAAGCCATCGAAGATGAAGCAGTCTGTTATGGTAATATTATTATCAGTGTTATTCCTTCTATGATAAGTTTGCTTTGGAGTTATCTCAAGGAGAGGACATATCTTATGGAAGGTTACTAAATCTCAAAATGTGAAAAACTGGTCATTGAAGGTCGACTCAGATGCGCTACCGTGTTCAGCAACAGAGCCACCACTGAAATATCATTCCACGTAATCAGTGTTAATGAATGACCTATTCTCCTTCCTATATGCACGTAATAATGTGTGTGGATGGTATTTTTATGTTTTCTCCCATAAATCTACCCACGTGTATTTGGTCCCCTGGGACGCAATATAGATTACCGACGTTATGCTTATACAAAAGTGTTTACGATGCGAACTAACACGAGCCGTCTTCCACCTTTCCGCGAAGCGAGGATAGATATTGTGTGTAAAAAAACTTAGCAAAGAAGCGACTGTAAGGTTCGGACCATCTTCCCTAGCAAGGGAGTTAACTGACTGTTAAGTCCAGTTTCTATCCTTGTCGAGCAAGGCTTGAATGTCTGGGCTCGATCGTAGCGCCACCAATGGCTTTCAGGTGGTATGTCCCTCTGTGTCCCTATTGACCAATAAGATTCCACCTCTCATATAACTTGCTTTTGCTTCAAACGACGTGGCGGCGCCCAGTCAAGACGATCTGATTGATAATCAAAATCTAAATTGTGATAAAACGGGTCATCCTGCGCGAAGTGCATCAAATCACATGAGCACCTTGATTAAAAACATGGAAAATATCCGTTGACTCCGTGTTTGCGGTACATAGATGTATGCTTTGCAAAGCCTTGCCTCGTGAAGATGGGGTTAGGCGTGTTGTTGTGAAGTGAAGATGGGGTTAGGCGTGTTGTTGTGACGTGAAGATGGGGTTAGGCGTGTTGTTGTGACGTGAAGATGGGGTTAGGCGTGTTGTTGTGAAGTGAAGATGGGGTTAGGCGTGTTGTTGTGACGTGAAGATGGGGTTAGGCGTGTTGTTGTGACGTGAAGATGGGGTTAGGCATGTTGTTGTGACGTGAAGATGGGGTTAGGCGTGTTGTTGTGACGTGAAGATGGGGTTAGGCATGTTGTTGTGACGTGAAGATGGGGTTAGGCGTGTTGTTGTGACGTGAAGATGGGGTTAGGCGTGTTGTTGTGACGTGAAGATGGGGTTAGGCGTGTTGTTGTGACGTGAAGATGGGGTTAGGCGTGTTGTTGTGACTTGAAGATGTGGTTAGGCGTGTTGTTGTGACGTGAAGATGGGGTTAGGCGTGTTGTTGTGACGTGAAGATGGGGTTAGGCGTGTTGTTGTGAAGTACTTACAGCTCTCTGCCGATGCCCGACTGTTTCACGCCTCCAAACGAAGTCTGTGGTGTCAGCCAGTTGTAGCAGTTTACCCTGGAGGAAACGAGCTGGTGGTTAATTCATGTACCACGCTACTACAGATAGTCTGGATGTATCGAACTACGCTGATCCTACGTTGATTATGCATACTTACAACCCAGTCCTGATATATCGAACTCCTGTGGCCCTCTACAACAACTGATAATGCACATGCACGGATATAACAAACTCAAATGGTATAATAAAACGAATAGTAAATCATAATGTACCTAAATTTCTCGGTCATGATATGGGGAACCACTGATTCACAATAACACAATAAGGCTTATATACCATGTTTTGTTTGTTTGTTTGTTGTTTAACGCTATTGATATCATGCGTATCGATCCACGCAATTGCGATACGATGACATGCATCATCTAAGTCAGCGAGCCTGACCACCCTATCCCGTTAGTCGCCTCTTACGACAAGCATTGTTGCTGAAGACCTATTCTAACCCAGATCTTCACGGGTCTGATGCTTTGATAACGGCTTATTGCACACTTCAACGAGCGCCGAATTTTGGCTATTTAAAGGGCAGCTAGGTTCTGGCAAATGTTATTCGAGTTACTGTCGAGACCTACACGGAGAGCAGGGCCTGCACGACTGGCTCGCTTTGTACACAGAGGAGCCAGGTACACAAGAATGATTACATAATGACGTCATGTCGTAGTCGTGATTACAGTTGTGAGTGAGTGACGTTAAACGCCGCTTTGAACAATATTCCAGTTATATCACGGCGTGTCAGCCTCATGTGGGAGGAAAGCCCGGAGTGATACAAGTCTCAGACGTTTACCATTTTGGTGAAACCCATGTCAGCACGTGGAAGAAGCTGACAAACTGATGCCACCCGCCCACATCCCGAGTTTTGTATGATGTTCGTGCGATGTCATTACGACATCATACCGATGTGTTCACGATATCGACTAGGTTCGTACGTGGTGAGTACGAGTCAGTTACGAGCTTAGTACGACCTTAACACGACCTCTACGAGTTTATCATGATGACAACACGACAAAACCGCAACCAGAATAGGACCGAATTTTGGCGCGTTTTATTGGTATTCGCAGCATAAACAACACACAGTGCTTATCGCAGCAACATGGCACACCAGCAGCTGACTGTCGATTTCCAGTACAGACGATATGTGGTTGGGTTGGTTGCGGCCACCATCTTAGTTGTCCGCAGACGTAAGCCAAGGGAAGAGGAGGACGACGCCGGGGTCAAGTCCAGCGCAAGGTTTGGTTGAGGACTTGGCTTCTCCGACACCTTGCTGCAGGAGCTTGCACGAGAGGACAGGACAGGGTTCCAGAACTTCCTGTGGATGGACCCGTAGTTGTTCCTGGAGCTTCTGGGTCGGGTCGGTCCAGGGATAGAGAGGCAGGTGACCTTCATTAGGGAACCACACGGACCAGCTCTACGCCTGGTGATCTTTCTCTGCTACCTGCCGACAGGCAACTTCTACAAGGCCCTCGAGTACGGGTTCAGCTCTTTGTCCTGTTCGGGGTTGAAGGGGGTGCCCGGGAACTTCTTGGGAGTCCGGATGATGGATTGGGGGCTTATTATACAGGTCTGCCTCCTCAAGTTCCTCCTGAGGGTCTATGGCTGGTCCTCCGCCTCGTCATGGCTCTGTGTGGGTGTTGTAGGTGATCTCTCCAAAAGGGGACTGATTGACTGGGGCTGGTCCTCCGCCTCGTCATGGCTCTGTGTGGGTGTTGTAGGTGATCTCTCCAAAAGGGGACTGATTGACTGAGGCTGGTCCTCCGCCTCGTCATGGCTCTGTGTGGGTGTTGTAGGTGATCTCTCCAAAAGGGGACTGATTGACTGGGGCTGGTCCTCCGCCTCGTCATGGCTCTGTGTGGGTGTTGTAGGTGATCTCTCCAAAAGGGGACTGATTGACTGAGGCTGGTCCTCCGCCTCGTCATGGCTCTGTCTGGTAGTTGTAGGTGATCACTCCAAAAGGGGACTGATTTACTGGGGCTGGTCCTCCGCCTCGTCATGGCTCTGTGTGGTAGTTGTAGGTGATCTCTCCAAAAGGGGACTGATTGACTGGGGCTGGTCCTCCGCCTCGTCATGGCTCTGTGTGGGTGTTGTAGGTGATCTCTCCAAAAGGGGACTGATTGACTGGGGCTGGTCCTCCGCCTCGTCATGGCTCTGTGTGGTAGTTGTAGGTGATCTCTCCAAAAGGGGACTGATTGACTGGGGCTGGTCCTCCGCCTCGTCATGGCTCTGTGTGGGTGTTGTAGGTGATCTCTCCAAAAGGGGACTGATTGACTGGGGCTGGTCCTCCGCCTCGTCATGGCTCTGTCTGGTAGTTGTAGGTGATCTCTCCAAAAGGGGAATGATTGACTGGGGCTGGTCCTCCGCCTCGTCATGGCTCTGCGTGGTAGTTGTAGGTGATCTCTCCAAAAGGGGACTGATTTACTGGGGCTGGTCCTCCGCCTCGTCATGGCTTTGTGTGGGTGTTGTAGGTGATCTCTCCAAAAGGGGACTGATTGACTGAGGCTGGTCCTCCGCCTGATCCTGGCTTTGCTTGGGTGACGTGACCTTCACCTTCTTGGGATTCCTCCTCAGCCACTGTCTTTGCCCAGACCCATTCCAGCTTCCTTCTAGTTGGGGTAGTGATATTAAAACATTGAAAACCTTGACACTTGCTGCAAACTGATGTTGAAATCTGAAACACGCTGGACTATTCTGAAACACTGATTGCTGACGAGGGACGCGACCCGAAGTTATACTCGTGATGATCTTGCGTCCCCAATGAGTCCCCGCGTGACGCGATGAGCTCATTTTCAACGTGAATATCGTTGTAAGCTCGTGGTTCATTGTAGTTAATTTCTGGCATCATGATGTATCAATGATTACAAATGGCATTATAATTATTACAAATAGTATTAAGAAGTGTTAAAGATTTAGCCTACCACACTGTTCCGGCCTTGACCCTGCTGGTGAAGAGCATGACCTTGTCGATGTCAGAGGTGAATATGGCGGCAGCAATGCCGTAATCGGAAGAATTGGCTCTCGTGATTACTTCTTCCAGAGTTTTGAATTTGATTATGCATTGTACCGGTCCAAATATCTATCAAAACATACAAAAAATGATTGTGAAAACAACCACATGATTATCAGCTAAATCAGAGGTCTTTCATTGCTCAAGATGGATTGATGTGATCAAAAGGTACTACATGATGTTGGACTAACCGAAATATTTGATAAACCATACATCCGATGCAGAAATTGGCTACACTCAAAGGTCGAACACATACGTAAGGATCAGTTTATTCAAAAGTGGACGGTAAGTGTGGAGTTGAGTCCAAAGGATTTATATTACAAACACTATAAGCAAACATCAAAGTTTGAACATTATCTGTTACTCCCTAAAAGCAAGTACATGCCGATATTAAAATTTCATACTTCAAATCATAACTTGCCCTTGAGACTGGTCGATAGCAGAATATACCAAGAGAAGAAAGAATTTGACAACTCAGTAGTACATACTGAACCGCAAAAGTTGTCATTTAAATATCTAGGTAACTTTTGTCAAAGTTTCTCAAATTTAACATTACCATGTCCGGACAAAATGAAATTTGATAATAAAAAATCAAAGCAGATGACAAACCGATCGCCCAAACACATCACGGCAACGGCCATGGTAACCCGATGTACGTGAGTTCCGTGCAAATTGAAATGCACATGCGTTCCCCCATTTCTTGCCCTATAAAAATCCACCAAGATCGGATAACATTAATTCGTTATTGACTTGATATCACATGCCAAGATTGACAAGAAATCAGCAACACCAAGCCTTTGGATGATTGCAAGCTGGACAAACCGTCCGGCAAGTAGCCAATGTATTTCAAGTCCACGTAACAGGACCATATACAGGCTCCAGCAATGGCACCAGACCACCAACACTACAGATGACCGACCACGTAATGGAAGACCAAGGGTCACCACCCGACGTCAGTATCGTCAGATTGTGCGACAGCATCTTCAAGATCGCTTTGTTACTGCTGCGGAAACTGCTCGACAGACCATGGGGACACACCAGCGACACATTCGTGCGGACACTGTGCGTCAATGATTGACGAGCAGACACCTCTACTGTCACAGGGCACACCGAGGACACATTCTGACATCACGTCATCACCGGGACCGTCTTCAGTGGGCTACACAGCACCAGCATTGGCGCCACCAGCAGTGGAGAAGAGTCCTCTTCTCAGACGAGAGCCGTTAGTGTAACTCAACAGCAGATGGCAGAGAGAGTCTGGCGATGCCGTGGGGAACGTTATTTGGATGCTTGTGTTGTTGAGAGAGACTCGTGGGGTGGTCCGAGCATCATGGTTTGGGGTGGAGTTGGTCTTGCACAGAGGGTCGGCCCTGTGGTCTTCCAGAACATCAGTCCAGGGAGAGGCAATGGTGTTACAGCAGTTCGGTACGTTGATGAAATCTTGAGACCACACGCCATACCTCATTTGGCACGTCGCCGCAACCACGAGTTTCAGCATGATAACGCCCGTGCCCACACTGCGAGAGCAACAAGTGACTTCCTACAGCAGAATGGCATCAGAACCATGGAGTGGCCTGCCCTCAGTCCCGATTTAAATCCCATTGAGCACCTGCGGGACGAGATTCAAAGACGGCTGAATGTCGTCCGACCTAAGCCGACAACTGCAGCTGAACTGCGTCAGGCCTATGGCCTTCATCAACCGCCTCATCCATTCCACGGTAGCCATCAATGCACATGGCTACACACGAGATACTGACTTTTGATGCCATTTTCTCATGTTTAGTGTTGTGTTTCACTTTAAGAAATTTGACACTTTAATTACAACGTTGATGATCAGTTTTGCCAAGTTTCGTCTTTTTAATGTGTCTCAAAGTATGTTTACAGTGTTTGGTTTCTCATATGTCTAGCCACGGGGACGTTTCTTTTGATATTTTTTCAGATGAGAAGCTTGGATCCGAAACGGAACTCCGCATATTTAAAAAAATACTTCTTACGGCCAAATACTTTTAAATTCTGTAGTATTGTATCACCAAAAAGGCTAAAAGATATAAGAAACTTGTCCAGATCTATTGTATGTCAATTTAATTTAAGAAAGAACCGCTGACCTTGTCAATCGTCATGCTGATATTTTTTGTATTTTCATAAAAATAGTCACCGCCAAGAGAAACGCGAATATTTTACATGTTAATAAATATATGAAGACTTACTCATATTCAAAAGATATTAGTTTGTTCGATGCACAAACGAACATACGGTTATGTTGTGTGAACCGACGCTCATGGCGCATCACACGTGAAATCCTAGATCCATGGCACGAGATGCACCATTTGTCACGTGCGGGATAAGCGTTAAAAGTTCGGAAATTACTTGCAGCATATCGTGATAAGAATGAACACACTCTGTGGTAACACTTGAATGATTGTTAGATTTGTCATTAACTGGTACACATTGGAAACATCTCTTCTTAACGTACTTACTTCTCTGTATGTTTATGGTACGCATTTCTTTTTTTGGTGAGTATATATCTGTATATGTTCATGCTCACCGGTGGTGGTTTCTTTGAAACTAAACTGAAATTGATAACACACCTCTTCCCTGCCAATGCGCATGTCCTCTGTGACATCAGAGAAGACGGTAGGTTTGATGAAGTAGCCGATGTCCCCGTGCCGCTGGCCTCCACACCGGAGCGTGGCGCCGTCCTCCACGCCGGACTCTATCATAGCCAAAATCTTCTTAAACTGGGCGTGGTCCAACTGTGACAATAGTGAGTGAGTATGGTTTTACGCCGCTTTTAGCAATATCACAGCGGGTTTTTAACGTGTATAAATAACATTACTTACAATGCAAGAGAAATGCCAATCTTTGGTGTTGAATGCATGTACAAATAGTATCATTCTCATCTATTGATAGCTGAAAAGTTATTGTGCAGATGAGGTCTTCATGAATTTAGAGCAATCTCTGCCAATGTTACAAGTGTACACAGCAAACGTCTTGTTAAGGCCGACTGACGTAGCTTGATGTCGTCATGAGGCGTATTGTGATCAAGAGAAAGTCACGTCAATTTCTAAATCTATTTTAATATGCTGGACTTTGCTCTTCTGTTGGTGGGGATGGTGACATAGATGGGGATGTGACATAGATGGGGATAGTGACATAGATGGGATGGTGACATAGATGGGGATGGTGACATAGATAGGGAGGGTGACATAGATGGGATGGTGACAGATGGTGATGGTGACATAGATAGGGATGGTGACAAAGATGGGGATAGTGACATAGATGGGGATGGTGATATAGATGGGGATGGGGACATAGTTCGGGATGGTGACATGGATGGGGATGTGACATAGATGGGGATGGTAACATAGATGGGGATGTGATATAGATGGGGATGGTGACATAGATGGGGATGGTGACATAGATGGTGATGGTGACATAGATGGGGATGGTGACATAGATGGTGATGGTGACATAGATGGGGATGGTAACATAGATGGGGATGTGACATAGATGGGGATGGTGACATAGATGGGGATGGTGACATAGATGGTGATGGTGACATAGATGGGGATAGTGGCATAGATGGGGATGGTGAAATAGATGGGGATGGTGAAATAGATGGGGATGGTGACATAGATGGGGATAGTGGCATAGATGGGGATGGTGAAATAGATGGGGATGGTGATATAGATGGGGATAGTGGCATAGATGGGGATGGTGATATAGATGGGGATGGTGATATAGATTGGGATGGTAACATGGATGGGGATGGTGACATAGATGGGGACGTGATATAGATGGTGATGGTGACATAGATGGGGACGTGATATAGATGGGGATGGTGACATAGATGGGGATAGTGGCATAGATGGGGACGTGATATAGATGGGGATGGTGACATAGATGGGGATAGTGGCATAGATGGGGATGGTGAAATAGATGGGGATGGTGATATAGATGGGGATAGTGGCATAGATGGGGATGGTGATATAGATTGGGATGGTGATATAGATGGGGATTGTGACATAGATGGTGATGGTGACATAGATGGGGATTGTGACATAGATGGAGATGGTGACACAGATGGGGATGGTGACATAGATGGGGATGGTGATATAGATGGGGATTGTGACATAGATGGTGATGGTGACATAGATGGGGATGGTGATATAGATGGGGATTGTGACATAGATGGTGATGGTGACATAGATGGGGATGTGACATAGATGGTGATGGTGACATAGATGGGGATGTGACATAGATGGTGATGGTGACATAGAAGGGGATTGTGACATAGATGGTGATGGTGACACAGATGGGGATTGTGACATAGATGGTGATGGTGACATATATGGGGATTGTGACATAGATGGGGATGTGACACAGATGGGGATTGTGACATAGATGGTGATGGTGACATAGATGGGGATGGTGACATAGATGGGGATGTGACATAGATGGTGATGGTGACATAGAAGGGGATTGTGACATAGATGGTGATGGTGACATAGATGGTGATTGTGACATAGATGGAGATGGTGACACAGATGGGGATTGTGACATAGATGGGGATGGTAACATAGATGGAGATGGTGACATAGATGGGGATTGTGACATAGATGGGGATGGTGACATAGATGGTGATTGTGACATAGATGGAGATGGTGACACAGATGGGGATTGTGACATAGATGGGGATGGTAACATAGATGGGGATTGTGACATAGATGGGGATGGTGACATAGATGGTGATTGTGACATAGATGGAGATGGTGACACAGATGGGGATTGTGACATAGATGGGGATGGTAACATAGATGGTGATGGTGACATAGATGGGGATTGTGACATAGATGGGGATGGTGACATAGATGGGGATGGTGACACAGATGGGGATCGTGACATAGAAGGGGATGGTAACATAGATGGGGATGGTAACATAGATGGGGATGGTGACATAGATGGGGATGGTGACACAGATGGGGATGGTGACATAGATGGGGATGGTAACATAGACCGGGATTGTGACATAGATAGGGATGGTGACACAGATGGGGATTGTGACATAGATGGGGATGGTGACATAGATGGGGATGGGGACATAGATGGTGATTGTGACATAGAAGGGGATTGTGACATAGATGGGGATGGTAACATAGATGGGGATGGTGACATAGATGGTGATGGTGACATAGATGGTGATTGTGACATAGATGGGGATGTGACATAGATGGTGATGGTGATATAGATGGGGATTGTGACATAGATGGGGATGTGACATAGATAGGGATGTGATATAGATGGGGATGTGATATAGATGGGGATGTGATATAGATGGGGATTGTGACATAGATGGGGATGTGACATAGATAGGGATGTGATATAGATGGGGATGGGGATGTGACATAGATGGGGATGTGATATAGATGGGGATGTGGATGTGACATAGATAGGGATGTGATATAGATGTGGATGTGATATAGATGGGGATGTGATATAGATGGGGATTGTGACATAGATGGGGATGTGACATAGATAGGGATGTGATATAGATGGGGATGGGGATGTGACATAGATAGGGATGTGATATAGATGGGGATGGGGATGTGACATAGATGGGGATGTGATATAGATGGGGATGGGGATGTGACATAGATGGGGATGGTGACATAGATAGGGATGTGACATAGATGGGGATGGTGATATAGATGGGGATTGTGAAATAGATAGGGATGTGACATAGATGGGGATGGTGATATAGATGGGGATTGTGAAATAGATGGGGATGTGACATAGATGGGGATGGTGACATAGATGGGGATGGGGATATAGATGGGGATTGTGACATAGATGGGAATGGTGACATAGATAGGGATGGTGACATAGATGGGGATGTGACATAGATGGGGATGGTGATATAGATGGGGATGGTGATATAGATGGGGATGTGACATAGATGGAGATGGTGATATAGATTGGGATGGTGATATAGATGGGGATGGTGGCATAGATGGGGATGGTGACATAGATGGAGATGGTGATATAGATTGGGATGGTGATATAGATGGGGATGGTGACATAGATGGGGATGGTGACATAGATGGGGATGGTGACATAGATAGGGATGTGACATAGATGGGGATGTGACATAGATGGGGATGGTGATATAGATGGGGATGGTGATATAGATGGGGATGGTGACATAGATGGAGATGGTGATATAGATTGGGATGGTGACATAGATGGGGATGGTGACATAGATCGGGATGGTGACATAGATGGAGATGGTGATATAGATTGGGATGGTGATATAGATGGGGATGGTGGCATAGTTGAGGATGTGACATAGATGGGGATGGTGACATAGATGGGGATGGTGACATAGATGGTGATGGTGATATAGATGGGGATGGTGACATAGATGGGGATGGTGACAGATGGGGATGGTGACAGATGGTGACATAGATGGTGACGGTGACATAGATGGGGATGTGACATAGTTGGGGATGGTGACATTGATGGACCTGTGGTCAAGATTCTGTGGTCGTGTCTTTAAGGTCTCCACCTCTCCCCCGCCTACCTGTGGTCCAGATTCTGTGGCCGTGTCCATCGGGTCTCCGACTATCCTTATGTTGGCTCTATCCACACTCCGCTGCACGAACGTGTCATAGATGTCCTCGTGTACGTACGTCCTTGACCCTGCCATGCAACACTGGCCGGCGTTAAAGAACAACGCGTGATGGCATTTCTCAATGGAGTAGTCCACTGTTGAAACAGAAGTGACAACACTGCTGAACTTTCTGTTCCTGACCAAGTTCCAATCAATTTCGGTTGGTTGGGGATTCAAGCTGGTCACATCTGAACATGTGTCTACTCACTATCTGAATTTTTTATGGGTATTCTAGCTAAACACTTGCCAACACATAATCCCAATGTTCTAGCTAAACACGTGTCTATTCACTATTCAAGTCTTGTGACTAAACATCCCGATTCCCGACATGGGCACAATGTGTGAAGCCCATTTCTGGTGTCCCCCGCCGTGATATTGCTGGAATATTGCTAAAAGCGGCGTAAAACCATACTCGTTCACTCACTAAACATCTGTCTACTCACTATCCGCGTCTTCAAACACTACTATTGGGCTCTTGCCTCCAAGCTCCAGATTCAGGCGCTTCAGGTTCGAGTCGGCAGCCATCTTCATCACTTGACGGCCAATCTGATCGTGTAAAAGTCTTCATTTTGCTCTTATGCGACGGCTACACATATCTACATCACCAACAAGCATAGGGAGGGCCAATGATGAATCTGACCGAGTTAAATCTAACTAAAGTTGACTTTATTATTGAAATGGCGATATCTTTTTACGTGTTATTAGTGTTTGTGACTGATTAATAATTGAGATGTTACAAATAATGATTAATTATTTTTTTTAAACTCTATTCAGCTGACGAATATATATTCGTATATATATATATATATATGGGACTTTGTATAGAGGTTAGATATTCAGCTTCAAACCCAGATATTTGTTTTCTTTAAAACTATGAGCCTGAATTAAATTTAAAGAAAATCAATTCGCAACAACGCATTTTTTGTGAAAAGCAATTTCTCTTTTTTCAACAGTTTGATATATAATTTATTTCAAGAATGATATTTATTGTCGGGATCAATTTCCTTTTGGAATGGTCGACCCTAATGACAATTCGCTATGCACGATCTCTGCTAGTCCTGCACCATGACCGTGGAATATATTTATTTTATGAAAATAAAATAATCTAGAAATGCATACAAAAGCAAGTCTAGCCAGCTCAAGCTAGCTCTATTCCACAGCATAGGGAATTATTTATTTTTTTAGAGTCAAGAAGGATATTGTGTAATATAAGATTTCAGAGACTAAATGTTAGTCTAGATCTCGGTGTATCTAGGGCCTATTGGGGTCAGTCTCAACAGAACGGGTTTGAAGCGTCGTGGTTGTTACTGGGCAGTGTGTGCTCCATCTTCTCACCTCAACAGACCCCGTGAAGCACACCTTGTCGACGCCGGGGTGGGAGGCGATGGCAGCGCCCGCGGTGGGGCCGAACCCAGGAACGACGTTGACGACGCCAGGCGGGAACCCGGCCTAGAGGGCAAAGGTCAAACCTTTGTATGGAATTTATTCAATCATACGTCCATGGATTTCATTAAGTAATGTATACAAAGTGGCTGTATGTCTTGTCGGCCCTCGGTGTGTATTATTTCATGCGACTCGTGAGTAAGTGTTTATCAAATTATTAATAGGAAACGTGTACCGTTAAAGGGACCTAGTCATATACTACTCAATTGAAGTTAAAGAAAACCTGATGTTTTGATATCACTGTAGCTAATCTGTCTTGGCTAGTGTGTATTGCAACACACATATTTCCAATTGTGCGTGTATATTTATCCAACGTTTACAGCGATCAACTTGTTTTACTAATTCAACCCCACGTTTATATGATGAAATAAGGTACTTTGTACCATTTGCAAGGGGAGTTCCGTCTTCCCAGTCGAGACACGTTTCCTGTCGGTCAGCTATAGAACTTACTTGGCTCTTGATTCCAATTCACTAAACACACAATGGCTGTACACAAGAGTGAACAGTTTCCGGTACGTCTTCCACCACGACATGTCGGCCCCGAGTTTCACAATATCTGTGTAGGTTGCACTGAAGCTCTTATTTGGTGGTGTATGCAACGTTCGTCACACCGAAGTCAATTAAAGCAGTGACCTACTGTCATATAACGGGAACAATGCAGTGTCCTTCTGTGGTATAACGGGGAAAATGCAGTGCCCTACTGTGGTATAACGGGAACAATGCAGTGCCCTACTGTGGTATAACGGGAACAATGCCGTGTCCTACTGTGGTATAACGGGATGAAGGCAGTGCCCTACTGTGGTAAAACGGGAACAATGCAGTGCCCTACTGTCAGATAACGGGAACAATGCAGTGTCCAACAGTCAAATAATGGGAACAATGCAGTGTCCTACTGTCATATAACGGGAACAATGCAGTATCCTTCTGTCAAATATCGGGAACAATGCAGCGTCCAACAGTCAAATAACGGGAACAATGCAGTGTCCTTCTGTCTTATAACGGGAACAATGCAGTGCCCTACTGTTGTATAACGGTAACGATGCAGTGTCCTACTGTTGTATAACGGTAACGATGCAGTGCCCTACTGTCTTATAATGGGAACAATGCAGTGCCCTACTGTCTTATAACGGTAACAATGCAGTGTCCTACTGTCTTATAATGGGAACAATGCAGTGTCCTACTGTTGTATAACGGTAATGATGCAGTGCCCTACTGTCTTATAATGGGAACAATGCATAGTCCTACTGTTGCATAACGGTAACGATGCAGTGTCCTACTGTTGTATAACGGTAACGATGCAGTGCCAAACTGTCTTACAATGGGAACAATGCAGTGTCCTACTGTCTTACAATGGGAACAATACAGTGTCCTACTGTCTTATAACGGAAACAAAGCAGTGTCCAACAGTCAAATAATGGGAACAATGCAGTGTCCTACTGTTGTATAACGGTAACGATGCAGTACCCTACTGTCTTATAATGGGAACAATGCATAGTCCTACTGTTGTATAACGGTAACGATGCAGTGCCAAACTGTCTTACAATGGGAACAATGCAGTGTCCTACTGTTGTATAACGGTAACGATGCAGTGTCCTACTGTTGTATAACGGTAACGATGCAGTGCCAAACTGTCTTACAATGGGAACAATGCACTGCCCTACTTCATATAACGGGAACAAAGCAGTGTCCAACAGTCAAATAACGGGAACAATGCAGTGTCCTACTGTTGTATAACGGTAACGTTGCAGTGCCTTACTGTCTTATAACGGGAACAATGCAGTGTCCTACTGTCTTATAACGGGAACAATGCAGTGTCCTACTGTTGTATAACGGTAACGATGCAGTGCCAAACTGTCTTACAATGGGAACAATGCAGTGTCCTACTGTTGTATAACGGTAACGATGCAGTGCCCTACTGTTGTATAACGGTAACGATGCATTGTCCTACTGTCTTATAATGGGAACGATGCATTGTCCTACTGTCTTATAACGGGAACAATGCAGTGCCCTTCTGTCATATAACGGGAACAATGCAGTGTCCTATTGTCTTATAATACCCCTTACCTCCTTGATGAGGTCTGCTATGTAGAGCGCTGACAGGGGCGTCTGTTCCGCTGGCTTCAGCACCACCGTGTTCCCACACGCCAACGCGGGGGCGATCTTGTATATCATCATCGGTATAGGGAAGTTCCACTGAAAACACGTCACCTCAAATTAAACTGAAACCTTCTTCAAGTCAATTATCAATTTATCTGCATTTGATGGTATAATGTTTCATTGTCTTCGTGACCAGCACGTTCCCATCTGGTACTACTAGTGTTGTCTACAAGTAAGGAGCAATAGTTATGAGTTATAGTGTTATAACTCGTAACTCACATAACTCATTTATGTATGACTGGGTATCAAACAATGAAACGTAAAGTAAATACAATTAGTCAAACAATAACAGTGTACAAGTATGCCATTTAGTCCGTCCTCAGTAATATATACAGATAATTTACCGGTATGATTTGTCCAACGACTCCAATAGGTTCATGCCGTGTGTAACAGAAGTATTCCCCATCTGAAAGATGCAGATTACACACATTCTGATGAAACACCATACACGTATGGGCCCAATTTCACAAAGCGATCTTAGTGCTAAGCCTGTCGTAAGTTTATGTTAAAGTGCGGGGTGGTCGTTAGACTAACATACAGTCTCTGAAATTAACATATTTTACGGATAAAAAAACAGCTGTTAAATTATAGTTATAAAATAAATTTATAATAATGAGAAACTTTCTTCATTTGCCTGACACTACAGTAATCTAGACTTGCCAAATATTATAGACTTGCATGGTTTATATACGATATATTTGTTTCGGGGTCTGGTTGAGAGACTGATGTGATGGTCTCAGTGCAGAGATCGCTTTGTGAAGCGGATCCAGGTTTATTACATTGCAAGTTTAGCCATGCGGAAGATAAATGAAGGTGGGGGGACAGCGTGTCATAGGTAATGGCGAAACATTGTTTATATTTTTACTGCGACATGAATACAACAATATATTTTGTGAACCAAAGACAGAAGCACCCTGGATCATATATCAGGGCCCATATACACGTATTAACCTTTACAGCATGGACAACTAAAAGAACAGCGGAATTTCAAACACTTCATGTTAAATGCACATTAAATGCACATTAAATGCACATGGGTGCATACTTAAGAAATAAACCACTCGTCAATTATTCCTTAGATAAGATATCAACATTATGTACAGCCTCTTTGAGGATGTTCATAAAATATACAAGCTTTAAAAATATTAACTCAAATTGTAATAATGATGACACCATGAATAGAATCCGACCTCGGAAATGTCGGACAAGCTCATTTTACGAACAGGTGGGTTAAGTTTGGTATTTCCCGCACAATCTCACGTTCCTCACGTCAACTATCTGTATCTTTTCTCCTCATACCGATTGTCACATCTCTCCCACTTCTGGATGCGATTGTACGGCCACTGCTTTAATCAGGATAGCCCAGCTACACATGTAGAGAACAACTCGCTGGACACTTCCCACTCCAAAATAACGCCGTCTAATATATGACGTCGGCAAGTTGCGAGAGCATATTGGAATCTTCAGAAATGACGTCATGATAGAACGATGTTTCATCGTGAAATAAACAACGCTTCGTTCGTCATTGTTCTTTGCGATTTATAGCGTATCTTATATATATTTGTGAATAGATGCATTGTTGCAACACTGATGTGCATTTTACAATATATCTACTATGGTAGCACAGGACCCAACGGTCTCAAACAGACAAGGTAGTGTCTGCCTGTTGTCATGTCCTGTTGGAAGGGGAACAAGATGTCCTACCTATCGGTATCGTCTTCCCAGTAATCTTGTCTGCAAACCCTGCAAAATACCGTAGTACTCGCACACTGCTCAAAACGTCGACGAAGAAGGCGTCACGGTATGGCTTGCCGCAGGTAATGACCTCCAAGCTCTGACACGGGTATCAAACAATAAAAACATTAAGTCAAACAATAAAAACGTTAATACAATAAGTCAAACAATGAAAACGTTAATACAATTAATCCAACAATTACTGTGTACAGATACGTTTTTGACGTCATGACTTCTACAGCAATACACAAATCTTCCTTTCTCCGTGAATGTGACACTTCATAATATAACTGAGAAAACTGTTCAAAGCAGCGTTAATTGATGAGGCTTCACGAGGTTCCGATTGACCCGATTTCGCAATCGGTGGCGTTAAACCAAACTCGCTCTCGATACTAAAACAGTCAATGGTTCATTTCAAGTAAAAGGACTTTAATATCGACCCTTGAAGATCCGGGTAAGAATAGGTCTTCAGCAACCCATGATTCCCACAAAAGGCGACTATGCTTGTCGTAAGAGGTGACTAACGGGATCAGGTGGTCAGGCTTGCTGACTTGGTTGATACATGTCATCGTGCCCCAATAACATGGATCGACGCTCATGATGTCAATCACTGGATTGTTTGGTCCAGACTCGATTATTTACAGACCGCCTTCATATATCAGGAATATTGCTGAGTGCGGCGTTTAACAACAAACAAACATAGTACTCTTTACAAGTTACGACAGTTTATCATCATTATATTTTCTTACGGCAATATAGGCAGTGTCCCGCTCCATAAGGTCAGCCAGTTTATCAAGAAGACGCCCCCTCTTGCTGGCGTCCATACTCTGCCATGGGGAGTCGAAGTCCAACGCCCTTGTAGCTGCAGCGACGGCTTTGTTAACATCGGCCTATCAAACATCGACTGGTACATGTATCATAATTTCAAACGCACATCGAAAAAAACCCTCAGTTGCAATAACGACCATGTCAACAGCGGCTTATGGAATATCGACTAGGATTATGTGTGCATATGTCGTGCGTATTTTAAGGAACTACCCAATACTGAAAGGCCAGAAGGGGGCTCTAATGTACGTGAGTGAGTATGGTTTTACGCCGCTTTTAGCAATATTCCAGGAATATCACGGCGGGGGATACCAGAAATGGGCTTCACACATTGTACCCATGTCGGGAATCGAACCCGGGTCTTCGGAGTGACGAGCGAATTCTTTAACCACTAGGCTACCCGACCGCCCCTACCGACTTACAGACCTCGTTTCAAACACAGATTCTTTGCTTATTAAAAAGAACAAATAACGTCCTGAGATATCAGCATGTAACTTTCATATGTGATATTTCGTATTATAGGTGTATTCAGCCATGTGTAGCGGCCATATCATGTCCGAATACCATGCTGAGATTCGAACCACGAGCCTTCTGACAGAAGGTACGTCCCGGGTAGTAATATAAGACGTATTTTGAAGAAATGTTATATAAACGTGCTCAGTTGGGAACCAATGTAGTGGCCACAACATTTCCGAGTTTCGCGATGAGGGATTCGAACCCCTAAAGACGTATATAAAAGTGTGTACACCCGTAGAACCATGAATGTTCTGATCTGAGGTCGGATGCCTTCTCCACGTGACCTAACTGGTTACCTTTAGGTAAGGATGTCGTCTGTGGGATGACTCCACGTCGTGATAAACATGTTCAACGCTTATTAATAAGAGACACAGAAAAAGAAGATCACCTTGTCTCCCGCCTGGACGTCCGCGATCTTTACCTCCGTGGCCGGGTTAGTGACCTGGAACATCTTGCCGCTTGTAGAGTTGACAAATTCATTGTTGATGAATATCTGGAAAGAAAAGATATAACAGGTCGCATCAATCACTTTCCTCCGCGTTGCCGATCCTAGTTGTGAAGTCTTTGTATACTTCTTTCACATCACAGCAGATATTGTGTATGCTTAATAATGTAGCATAAAGTAGGTAAAGTAATAACTGAAACTAAATACGGTGGAAGCACTCACGTGGAGTGATGTCAGTCTTGAACATGTGAATCGGGTCTAATTTGCACATGTTGTAGATTTTATGACTGCTTCCGACAAAACCAGTTTATTTGAGCGAGTGAGTGAGTGTGTGAAAGCGTAAAATGGGTTTAACGTCGAAATGGGTGGGGTTTAGTGACGATGGTCGGGAATATTTGTCACCTGGGTGAAACAACACAGCACGGGTTTATTGCTGACAAATCAAGTCAAACTTCGCGAAAGTGGGCTTCGGGCACATGATTCAAATGCTGGCCCGACTGGTTGCCGACTCTTGGAACCATGGACCAGTGGGCCACGCGGGTCCTGAGACTAGACCAGTGGGCCACGCGGGTCCTGAGACTAGACCAGTGGGCCACGTGAGTCCTGAGACTAGACCAGTGGGTGATTGTAACTCCAATTCCTTAACACTGACTTACGACAGTCCTAGCGCTAAGATTGCTTTGAGGAACGGGGCCCAGTGGGCCACTCAGATCTTGGGCCGGATCATTGAGACTAGACCAGTGGGCCACGCGGGTCATGGGCCGGTTCAATGGAGCCTAGACCAGTGGGCCACGCGGGTCAGGGGCCGGTTCAATGGAGCCTAGACCAGTGGGCCACTCAGATCTGGGGCCGGAACATTGAGACTAGACCAGTGGGCCACGCGGGTCAGGGGCCGGTTCAATGGAGCCTAGACCAGTGGGCCACTCAGATCTGGGGCCTGATAATTGAGACTAGACCAGTGGGCCACGCGGGTCAGGGGCCGGTTCAATGGAGCCTAGACCAGTGGGCCACTCAGATCTGGGGCCGGATCATTGAGACTAGACCAGTGGGCCACTCAGATCTGGGGCCGGATCATTGAGACTAGACCAGTGGGCCACGCGGGTCAGGGGCCGGTTCAATGGAGCCTAGACCAGTGGGCCACTCAGATCTGGGGCCGGATCATTGAGACTAGACCAGTGGGCCACGCGGGTCAGGGGCCGGTTCAATGGAGCCTAGACCAGTGGGCCACTCAGATCTGGGGCCGGATCATTGAGACTAGACCAGTGGGCCACTCAGATCTGGGGCCTGATAATTGAGACTAGACCAGTGGGCCACGCGGGTCAGGGGCCGGTTCAATGGAGCCTAGACCAGTGGGCCACTCAGATCTGGGGCCGGATCATTGAGACTAGACCAGTGGGCCACTCAGATCTGGGGCCGGATCATTGAGACTAGACCAGTGGGCCACGCGGGTCAGGGGCCGGTTCAATGGAGCCTAGACCAGTGGGACAATCACCCCCGGGAGCTAATCATGCCCCCAGACAGCAGGCCAAACATAACCTGACGATGTCTCAAACCACATGGTCATAGTCTAGGGAAGCTAGCTGTTACAAACTCTCATTTATTACTTGCCCGTGAAAAGATCACCCGTTCAATATACACACACATGTTGTAATACCAAATCGCGTGCTTTTGTACTGCGGGAACAGGTTTCACGAACAAATATTGAAAACTCTCAACATCCCTGGGCTTATTCAACGATATTACGTATAGAGAAGATAAATCACTGAGAGGGCTTATGCACACTCGATGACCCAGCAGCCCTGTTGCTAGGCTGACGTCACATGGTATTGTTTCGCCGGTGGATCTTGCAACAAAATTCCACAAATTACGTCATAGGGTATTGTGACGTGATTGTATACTTTGTGAAATTCAGAAAAACTATAAATTAAAATACTAAACTCGCTCCCGTGTAATACCAGTTTTATGAAAACGAGTGAATACATCTGGTATCTTTTCGCATGTCAGATACCCGAACTTTACACGGGAGCGAGTTTCTCTGTATTCTCTTATTCTATGTATCAGATCCCAACCTTGCGACAGATCATGCTACCTGTATTGTTAATACATGCATGTGGGTTTATTGTGACATTTCCGTCGTAAGTCACATCACGAGGCATCACAGCTACATTTACAGAGGCGTCCGGGGGCAGGGTTCAGACGGCCGACAACCCGATTTATGTGACATAACGGTAGGATGACAATAAATCTTCACTTTGTGTCAAAACCAAGCATAATAATTTGTTCCATCCTGATCCTTGGAGCGATTGTCTGCGCGGCGCTTTTGGATATTTTCAAAATTATTCGGTGATGGAAATGTTAAATGGTAGTGCGGTTTTTCTAATTAAGATAAGACAGTCAGTGTCAAACCTAATTCCCTGCCGTAAATACACATCAGCGTGTTACTCGGTAGGCCATAGTAGTGTCGTGTGTTGGGCGATGACGTTGTAAGGACGTTTCATTTCAGGTGGTGCTGCGTTTACGTAAATACATAGGGTAAGTACATTACTGATCATTTAATGCAAGTTTGGCATAGCCTTGGGGACTGGGTTTGACATAGCCTTGGAGATAGGGTTTGACATAGCCTTGGAGACTGGGTTTGACATAGCCTTGGAGACTGGGTTTGACATAGCCTTGGAGACTGGGTTTGACATAGCCTTGGAGACTGGGTTTGACATAGCCTTGGAGATAGGGTTTGACATAGCCTTGGAGACTGGGTTTGACATAGCCTTGGAGATAGGGTTTGACATAGCCTTGGAGACTGGGTTTGACATAGCCTTGGAGACTGGGTTTGACATAGCCTTGGAGACTGGGTTTGACATAGCCTTGGAGATAGGGTTTGACATAGCCTTGGAGATAGGGTTTGACATAGCCTTGGAGACTGGGTTTGACATAGCCTTGGAGACTGGGTTTGACATAGCCTTGGAGACTGGGTTTGACATAGCCTTGGAGATAGGGTTTGACATAGCCTTGGAGACTGGGTTTGACATAGCCTTGGAGATAGGGTTTGACATAGCCTTGGAGACTGGGTTTGACATAGCCTACGAGACTGGGTTTGACATAGCCTTGGAGATAGGGTTTGACATAGCCTTGGAGATAGGGTTTGACATAGCCTTGGAGATAGGGTTTGACATAGCCTTGGAGACTGGGTTTGACATAGCCTTGGAGATAGGGTTTGACATAGCCTTGGAGATAGGGTTTGACATAGCCTTGGAGACTGGGTTTGACATAGCCTTGGAGACTGGGTTTGACATAGCCTTGGAGATTGGGTTTGACATAGCCTTGGAGATAGGGTTTGACATAGCCTTGGAGATAGGGTTTGACATAGCCTTGAAGACTGGGTTTGACATAGCCTTGGAGATAGGGTTTGACATAGCCTTGGAGATAGGGTTTGACATAGCCTTGGAGACTGGGTTTGACATAGCCTTGGAGACTGGGTTTGACATAGCCTTGGAGACTGGGTTTGACATAGCCTTGGAGACTGGGTTTGACATAGCCTTGGAGACTGGGTTTGACATAGCCTTGGAGATAGGGTTTGACATAGCCTTGGAGATAGGGTTTGACATAGCCTTGGAGATAGGGTTTGACATAGCCTTGGAGATTGGGTTTGACATAGCCTTGGAGACTGGGTTTGACATAGCCTTGGAGATAGGGTTTGACATAGCCTTGGAGATTGGGTTTGACATAGCCTTGGAGATAGGGTTTGACATAGCCTTGGAGATAGGGTTTGACATAGCCTTGGAGACTGGGTTTGACATAGCCTTGGAGATAGGGTTTGACATAGCCTTGGAGATAGGGTTTGACATAGCCTTGGAGACTGGGTTTGACATAGCCTTGGAGACTGGGTTTGACATAGCCTTGGAGATTGGGTTTGACATAGCCTTGGAGATAGGGTTTGACATAGCCTTGGAGACTGGGTGTGACATAGCCTTGGAGACTGGGTTTGACATAGCCTTGGAGACTGGGTTTGACATAGCCTTGGAGACTGGGTTTGACATAGCCTTGGAGACTGGGTTTGACATAGCCTTGGAGACTGGGTTTGACATAGCCTTGGAGATTGGGTTTGACATAGCCTTGGAGATAGGGTGTGACATAGCCTTGGAGACTGGGTTTGACATAGCCTTGGAGACTGGGTTTGACATAGCCTTGGAGATAGGGTTTGACATAGCCTTGGAGACTGGGTTTGACATAGCCTTGGAGACTGGGTTTGACATAGCCTTGGAGACTGGGTTTGACATAGCCTTGGAGATAGGGTTTGACATAGCCTTGGAGACTGGGTTTGACATAGCCTTAGAGATTGGGTTTGACATAGCCTTGGAGACTGGGTGTGACATAGCCTTGGAGACTGGGTTTGACATAGCCTTGGAGAGTGGGTTTGACATAGCCTTGGAGACTGGGTTTGACATAGCCTTGGAGACTGGGTTTGACATAGCCTTGGAGACTGGGTTTGACATAGCCTTGGAGATTGGGTTTGACATAGCCTTGGAGATAGGGTGTGACATAGCCTTGGAGACTGGGTTTGACATAGCCTTGGAGACTGGGTTTGACATAGCCTTGGAGATAGGGTTTGACATAGCCTTGGAGACTGGGTTTGACATAGCCTTGGAGACTGGGTTTGACATAGCCTTGGAGATTGGGTTTGACATAGCCTTGGAGATAGGGTGTGACATAGCCTTGGAGACTGGGTTTGACATAGCCTTGGAGACTGGGTTTGACATAGCCTTGGAGACTGGGTTTGACATAGCCTTGGAGACTGGGTTTGACATAGCCTGGGAGATTGGGTTTGACAGAGCCTTGGAGATAGGGTTTGACATAGCCTTGGAGATAGGGTTTGGCATAGCCTTGGAGATTGGGTTTGACATAGCCTTGGAGACTGGGTTTGACATAGCCTTGGAGATAGGGTTTGACATAGCCTTGGAGACTGGGTTTGACATAGCCTTGGAGACTGGGTTTAACATAGCCTTGGAGATAGGGTTTGACATAGCCTTGGAGACTGGGTTTGACATAGCCTTGGAGACTGGGTTTGACATAGCCTTGGAGACTGGGTTTGACATAGCCTTGGAGATAGGGTTTGACATAGCCTTGGAGACTGGGTTTGACATAGCCTTGGAGATTGGGTTTGACATAGCCTTGGAGACTGGGTTTGACATAGCCTTGGAGACTGGGTTTGACATATCCTTGGACATTGGGTTTGACATAGCCTTGGAGATTGGGTTTGGCGTAGCCTTGGAGATTGGGTGTGACATAGCCTTGGAGACTGGGTTTGACATAGCCTTTAGAGATTGGGTTTGACGTAGCCTTGGAGATTTGGTTTGACATAGCCTTGGAGATTTGGTTTGACATAGCCTTGGAGATTGGGTTTGACATAGCCTTGGAGATTGGGTTTGACATAGCCTTGGAGATTGGGTTTGACGTAGCCTTGGAGATTGGGTTTGACATAGCCTTGGAGATTGGGTTTGACATAGCCTTGGGGATAGGGTTTGGCATGGCCTTGGAGATTGGGTTTGACATAGCCTTGACGATAGGGTTTGGCATAGCCTTGGAGATTGAGTTTGACATAGCCTTGGAGATAGTAGTTCCACATGGTCTCGGAGATTAGAGCTGGATGCGTGTGGTGGTTCCCCGCCGACTGAGTCTTGCTAATGCATTCAGTCACTGGCTTGTCGGAGTCAGGTACGGTTGTTTACAGGCTCCCTTGATATAACCGTTGACTGCAGCAGCCATCATGGTAATAAAACGACAAAACCCTTTCCATATCCAATAGAGATATCTGCATAAAGCCGAGTCGATGGTTCAATTCCGACTATATGATGCGCATGTGTCCAGAATCACTATTAAATAGTACTGATACCAGGTGTTCGAGTAAAGGTGAGCGTATCCTGTCCCGCGGTGGTACCCATCACAAACACAAGCAAAGGCAAGTCAATTGTTCATCTGAAAACATGGGAACATATGGTACAAGTCAAAATAGCATCGGACATCATTTTTGTCACTGATGCGTCAAATTTGGAAATGTCCTCAACATGTCTACCATAAATGTTTTTGGAAGCTTTACTGAGGCCTTGAATGGTGTCACCTTGATCAAACAACTTTTCAGCAAGACTCGTAGGACTCTCTTTGAAATCTTGGTAGAAAGAGCATTCTCGATTGTATCTCAAAAGTTGTGAAATGTAAACACCAAAGGCTGGAGCTGCTGGAATATTGCTCGACATGAAGGGAAAGTAGACAATTGGAAAGTTGAAGTCATCCCTCTTGTCATGCAGCCTTGTGGAGAGTGTTTTGTCACTCTGAATCTTTATGCATGGATCTCAATATGAAACAGATAAGGCGGCCTCACTGGACTATTATATTTCTAGTTCAGGTGGGTTGTTCACTGGAAGGGAATTGGATATTTGATGTTGATGAACATCGAAACTCATGGTCCCGATATTTGACGTTTAACTAACATGTATGTCTATCTGTTCAAAAGGCCTACAACTGCCTTCCAACATCGGTTGATTACCTGATAAATGTCAGTTCATTGCGGTATAAATGCCAAGTACAGTATATATACATACAAGGGATTTATATAGCACGGTAGTACAAAAGCAACATGTAAATCATAAGGTCTGCCATGTAATTTGCACATTGGGTGACAGGGTTTCAGTAGTTGAAGACTGGAATGAATTACTTAAGAATTAACATGTTTTACATAAACATTAGGAAACATCTTTGCCGAAAAACATAAGTTGGTATAGTTCATTGTATTAAGATTTGGTTGGTTGGTTTGTATTTTTACGCCGCACTCAGCAATATTCCAGCTATATGACGGCGGTCTGTAAATAATCGAGTCTGGACCAGACAATCCAGTGATTGACATCATGAGCATCGATCCACGCAATTGGGATCGATAACATGCATCAACCAAGTCAGCGAGCCTGACCACCCGATCCCGTTAGTCGCCTTTTACGACAAGCATAGTCGCCTTTTACGGCATATATGGGTTGGTGAAGATTTATTCTACCCCGGATCTTCACGGATCTCATGGTATTAAGAAAGAAGATGGGTCATGTATACATTCGCCCGAAGGATAATATACTACTCTTCCACAACACAAGAGATTCAAATCGGCTTCTGTTATCAATTGAAAATCCCGTGCAGTAACAGGAAGGCAAATGTCTGAATTCAACGTCTATCGTAAAAACACCGCCTGAAAGAGATGCGTCCTGTAAAAGGTGTGACCCTAACAGCCTACCATAGGCAGCAAAGACGGATCAAGGTTTTTTCTTCCGATTCACATAAGGCAGAAAACGTAGCGGCGAGCGGTATTCTTGGGCAACAATTCTTTACCGTGGTCGGTATGGGACGGTAGGGTGATGACATGGGGCGGTAGCAAACAACAGGCGAACAGATTTGGTTATCGTGAATGGACAATGGATTGATCCAGCGATATGTTGACGAAATTCTGCGTCCTGTCTTTGTACCATTCTTATATTATCGGCAGAGATTTGGAACTGCAAGATGATAATACCAGACGACATCGTGCCCAGGTCGTCAATAATCACGCCCGACGAGGAGGCATTGGACTGAACCACTTCATCTCCTGACATGAGCATCTGTGGGATGTTCGCGGGCGGAGAGTGGACGCCAGTGTCACAGCAACCGTCCATCTTGGGGTAGCTCCTCAGGCGGAATAGCGGGCAATACCAGACAGACGGACAGAATATTTTATTTTCGTCTCACCCCAGGTACAGATAAAAACAATATATACAACAAGATATAACTGAGCCATCCCTTGAGGGATTACGAGAGACGTAATTATGTACATATAATATTTAGTATAAAATATAATACACAATATAATCACCCATACTATCTATACACACGTACTCCTAAAGTATAAAACATACTTGAAGGTTTGGGCACAAGCTTTCATAATATTTGGGCAAGACATGAATACAAATTTATTTCAACTTTTTCTTTGTCAGGGGCTGTAGTAAAACCAGGGTAAAACTGACAACATTAAACGCCTGTAAAGTGGACACTGGAGTAACACATGCATCGCAGAATCCGGGCCGTTTAAACAGGTTCGTTCATCAACCGGTTTGTTGCAGTACCGCCTCATTTCTATATAGAGATATCTATACCAAGAGCAGCTATACGCAAGTTTATCAACAGTATGCCAACAAGGTGTCAGTCATGTATCGGTGGATACACAGACAATGATCTACTCGTCATTACACATTCACTATCATTGCATCTGTCACCTTAGTTTTTAACTAAAGTAGTGAAGCACCTACCTTTGTAAATTTGACCTGCGGGTTCCGTATGGCTTCCGTGAAGGGGAGCGGCAGAGCCATCTTACACTTTGAGCGTCGCATGCTACTCTCAGTACTGGCTACTCCGGGCTGCTCAGTTCACCCCGCCAGTTTCACTCCCTCATTTGCATGAATTAGCATATCAAAGTATTCCCCGAAAAGCTACCGCTATATAACTGTACTTTTCACGTCAAGGGGACATAAACGTCTTCAGCTGTTGCGAATTGAATTTCCTCTCACGTGATAAGTTATATAAAAGAGATGAATTTCGGTCACTCAGGATATTTGCTCGGGTTTGCCTTATGTGTTACGGGTTTAAGAAAACTACATGGGGACATAGGATGAGTAATTGTTGGAAAGATGTTTCTTACCAAACTAAAACTCTATTTTTGTCTCACATATGTAAAATGATATGCGTACATACGTTATATAAATATGAAAATATTAGTTAAAACATTCCTCATTGTAAATTATTACTCTGAACATGTTTATGATATTCGGCAAAGAAGATAAACGGGAGTCACTGGTTTATCTGCCCTAGAGCGCTTGCTCTCCTTGCCTACAGCCACTAGTGGAGAAGGGCAGGGTACCAGTCTAGCTCTATCCGACCTATTTCTTTCTCAATACAGCATCTCGCGGCGTGACCCAGTTTCCGTGAAGCGATCTGCCTGTCGAGGAGGGGGGAGGGGGGAGGGGGGCACGCATTTACGGAAACAAAACATACAAATCATGTGCGTGGAATGTTGATGCTATTCTTTTCCAGCAATAAGAGATACTTCAAAATCGTCTTTGTGTAGTTAATTGATGCATCAGACCGTTTCTGGTCATTAGCTGACATTATTAAACCATTCATGTGTAATCCGATGTCCTTTTTTCCTCTAAGGACTAATTTTCTGATTTTGTAAGAAACGTACTCACAACGTTGTGGGTTTCAATTGTAACAATATCTGCTTCATTATAAAATAATATATCAACAATATAGCTATTATATTGAAAAGTTTAATCATTAACAAATATTGATAACTTTACCACTGTAGATATATCAATGTAAACAGTACATGTATACCACTATGATTGTGTCAACTTAATACCCCCTGTTCCTTGAAAACAAGAACAAATGTTTCAGGAAGTCGTTGTTGGGAAAACATATTACTAGTTTTGTTTTCATACTATGTTTGTTTTCTACTTTTATTTTACATGAATATATAAACTGAATTGTGCCATATTCTTAATCCTGATTCTGAAGGTACCACATGCAAATTTCAATTTGTTTTATCTTTTGGATTCCACATGTGCGCTTAATGACATCAGTAGGTAGGTATGCTACACAAATTCTTTGCGCCGTCATGATCCTCTGCGTCACTGTTATCTTGTGAAACAGGATCACTCGGGGTCCATGGGGTTTTATGCGTCCCGAGTTAGGTTTTATACCACGAGCCGGAGTATAAAACCTAACGGGGGACGCATTAAACCCCATCTCACCGACATGTTTTAATGACATTGTAAAAGAATTAAAACAAATTCAAAATTGACAGAAGACAGATGTTCGATTGAGCAGAGGCTAACTTATGCCATGTCACGTGAGTTTCATTGACTCGGAAAATGCTTGCAGCTTTTTGTTTCGAAGTGGGGTATAAGGGATATATTCTGCCTCTCAGAAATCCACGTGCAACCTGTTTTGCTCGTGGCGGGGTATAAGGGATTAATTCTCCCGCTGAGAATTTCATTTCCCTACCATTCGGGATACACAGCATTTTAAACAGGATCACGTCGACCAATCAGATCTCAATATTTTTTTAGTTATGATAACGTTTCTTATGACTTTCTTGAAGGGGTTGGGGGTAGGGTACGAACTTATTTTTTTATTATATTTATTTAGTAGGTTTTAAATCTATTAAAAGTATATCTTGTTCTGAAGTAAATGCCCCATTTGGTCACGTCCACTGTGGAAACTATGTCAAGGTTAACGTGGCCAGTGTGCCCCGCTTATCGGACACGCTGTGAAACAAGAAACTTGTCATCGTAACTCACAAGATTTACACGTGACCTGAACTTCCCGCGGCAGAGGATTATGACACAAATTGTCCTATATTTTGCCCTAACTCCTTATTTGCAGTTATAAGCAGCCGTTTAATTTAAACAACACTGCTACTATTATTATTATCACGGCCATAAATCCTGCATCTAAGTTGTCATCACACAATAAAACCTTCAGATTTTCAACAGACGTCCTGTTCACTGTCAACTAGCCATCACACTAGTGCAAGCAGCGGTATCCGGACATCCTGACCTGTTGCGCATGCGAAAGTGTTGGATACTTCACTTCAAACAACCTAGTCGACAAAATATTAGGGAGGTAGGTCGGATTACTCATGGTGTAATAGAGGCAGTATTCTTTGAATTATTAACACTGATAACTATTGGTTGATATTTCTTGTCGGGGGAACGGGTGGCCAAGTCGTCTAAGGCGCCGCAATTCGCTGTGCAGAGTTGCGTCCCTTGGGCACGCCAGAAACCTATGATTGTGTGTTCGAATCCCGGTTCGCCCCGATTATGTTTCTAGGTGTGTCAGCACCATACCCGTGCTCGTGGGTTTCACCAAAGTGGTAAACGTCTGAGACCTGCATCACTTCGGGTTTTCCTCCCACATTAAGCTGACAAGCTGTGATATGACTGGAATACTGTTAGTGAGCGTTAAACTCAACTCACTCACTCTTGTGAATAACCTACCTTTATCAAATGCATGGGGTTCAATACCGAATTGACATATGCTGGGATCTTGTTGAATGTTTATATATGGTGATATATGTTTTGTTTTTTTATTTGTTGCAGTCATTTAACTTCAGATGGCACCCCTTTTCTCAATGCTTTTAAGATTTGTGTTAAATAGTATTCGGGATTCAGAGGTAAGCAATGAATTCGTGATTTAAGGGAGTAGGGGGTTGGCATCCTCATTAACGGCACTTTATTATATTAATACACGAACACAATCATATGGAATACACTTTATTATTCAGTATTATTCTCCCGGACGTTCCCAGACGTTCCCGGACGTTCCCTGTCGTTGCCCGGACGCTCCTGGATGCTTTCGCGTAGGATATTATTTAGTTGTTTAAACACTTGGCGAACAGATCCAGAGAAGCTGTGTTCCACGTGGACGTTTACTATCACCAGCCACCCACTTGGCTGGATGGACGTGTGCGGATGTTGTGGGAGACGGGTGTGGGATTTGTAGACGTCTTGAGCATGTAGTTCTGCATCTTCCCAAAGGAAGGGCGTTTGCCTGATAGATTCCACCTTGGGAATTTTCGTGGAGTTCTCAAATCTTCCAAAGAAAATCTGTATGGTTGGATCGACCTGAAACCTCCAATATCTCGTTATGACTTGGGATAAAACGCATCGGGCGGACAGATAATTGCGTTAATTTGGAAATCTTGGAGCTTTTTAGGTTCAGTCCCATCCGGGATTCGAACCCAAACTCCTAGAGTGATGCACCAAATTGCAAGCACACAAAGTGAGCAATCTAACCCACTCTGCCTTGGTAGCTGACTTAGTTTGCTGGCATAGTGTGCTCGCGATTAGGTGTCACTCTGGCAGTATGGGTTCGAATCCCGGATGGGTCTCAACCCAAAAGAAAGTACTAGAGTCTGTTCTTTAAGCCCCCGTCACACTTATTTGGAATCAGCAGGGATCAAGCAGAACCAGCCGGAATGAAGAATTTTCAAATTTCGTGCCACATTTGAGATGGAATTTCAAATTTACCAAGCTTTGTAAGAATGCCGTTCGAATACTTAGAATGCGCTTCGATCCCGCCTCGAATTATTTTTGCACATTCCGGTGTATTAGCTCTCGAATGCAACTTGCATGTAGTTGGAACACAGTAGGAATATTTAGAATGCTGTTAGAATGCAGTCAGAATACTTAGAATGCACTTCAAATGTCATACGAGTGCGGTTCGATTGCTGCCCGAATACCGCCCGAAGTCTGGTTGGAAGGTGCCTCGAATCCCGTACGAATTCACGTCGAATGAAGTCAGAACGCTCCCGGAATGGCCGCCGAATATGGTTCGAACGTCCAAGAATTCAAACAGAATGCAGCTCGAATACTTAGAATGAACTTCGCATGTACTTAGAATGTAACACGAATAGATTCCGGCAGCAATCGAGATGCATTCAAGGTGCGTTCCGGCTCATTTGAGGCGCATTCTGGCAGGATATGAAGTGGCTTTGCGTTTCGATTCTCCCTCGAATGCGATCAGAATGTTTCGAATGCTGTTGGAATGCCGTAAGAATATTTATAATGCAGTCAGAGTGCAGTCAGAAGTTTTAGAATGCACTTCGAATATCCAGGAATAAACAAAGAATTTTCATTCGGACGGCATTCCGCCTCTAGTGTGACTAAGGTTTTACTGAGAAAGTGTTATCCCAAATATAGCATTTGTTACATTTTACTACTTTCTAAATGGCATTGTGTACTCACTGGCGCAAAAAGCCGATGTATTGAACTGGTTCGATTCCCGACGTGTCGCGTGAACCAATGACTCCAGCTGTGACAGGAGTTGCCGCACAAGTTGAGTGTGATGAAATCTGTTGTATAATCACTCGAGAATCGTCACTTCGACTGTAGACTCCAGTTCGTACTGGTTCCAGCTGGAATTCCGTAGTAGGAAACCCATATTTCTTGTTGAGAAAACTAACAGTCTAACAACCAAGCTCATGTCCTGTTTTGCCAAATCAACCGTCTCGTATGACATAGCACTATGAGATTCCATTGCACGTGTGGCCCACTTACACGACATGTAGGATAAAACACTTCACTTCGGAGTTTTCTGAGATTTAATAACGCCCCTAGGTTTTATCCCTCGGATTCTTAAATATCATAAAAACCCGAAGGGAAGTGTTTGATCTAACTTGGAATCTGAAAGCACATTTGTCAACGATTTTATGTTTCAACATAAATTTCCTAAACCTGAGGGAAAAGGAATAAAATTTCTCTTTCAGATACTCAATTCTTAAAAGTCGCTATAATCGTCGAGTTGAGTTGAGTTGTCCTTAAATAAACGAACTTACATGAAAACCGGGTTAGAAAAAATATCATAAACCTATGTTTTTAATAGGCGACGAACGAGATCGGGTGGTCGGACTCGCTGACTTGGTTAGAAATCAAGATATCCCTTTCATGATGTCAACCACTAGACTCACTGGTCCGACCTCGATTATGTGCCGACCCCCGACATGGATGGAGGTTTACTTAGTGTCATCAATAATATAATTAATGAGGCGTGTAGCCCGTTGCGCAATAACAACACTCCTGGTTTGTTCAGAAACTGCTTCAGTTCGAACCTGGAAAAGAAATATTGTCTCAAATCGATCGGAGGGTCAGACTCGGTTACCTGGGTCATAGGTGCCATCATACGTTGTCATAGCTCTGGTTTGTCTGGCTAAGACGCCATTATTTACAATATGTCTAGAATAATGCAGACAGCAGTGTTCATACAGACAGCTGGCCTTGTTTTATCCCCTTGGTGAGAGTCGTTAGGCAGCAAGATAAGTACTATTTGTAACGTCTTTTAGTGAAACCGTCGGCGATCGAACAGCCGACCTTCCTCTCTCCAGGCAGAGCTCGATCCGCTACACCACGGTGGAGGTCTGTGGAACAAGTCATGGGCATATGGTATTCTTATCAGGTTTATGTTCAAACCCCTGTAAGACGTCAGCAAGGTGGAGCTCATAGCATGGATTTCTACCCCTGAACTCAACACTCCAGGAGTGAGTCAGTACGGTTTTACACCGCTTTTAGCAACATTCCAGCAATATCATGGCGGGGGACCACTAGGCTACCCGACCACCCAGACACTCAAGGAGCTGTTATTGTCCAGGCTCGACCCGTGAAGATCCGAGTTAGATTTTTAAGCAACCCATGCTTGTCGTAAGAGGCGACTAACGGGATCGGGTGGTCAGGCTCGCTGCCTTGGTTGATGCATTTCATTGTATCCCAATTGCGTAGATCGAGGCTTATGACGTTAATCACTGGATTGTCTGGTCCAGAACAGAATATTTACATACCGCTGTCATATAGTATGATTATTGCTGAGTGCGGCGTTAAACAGCAAACAAACCAAATCTGAATTTGTTTGGAGAAACCACACATTCAGCCTGTCCAAACGAATACAATGTTTAGCAATTTGGCTGAATGACATTATATAGCATTGGCACGTAACTGTCAGCGACGTAATCATATTCTTATTTTAGTCTCTGTTGTTTCGTGGAATTCATCTCAACATGAATCTTGCGGCATCGGGCATGGATCAAATGTAGTTGCAAGCACCGTTGTCTCAGTTGACAATGACGGCATTTCCTGCAACTGCATTACAATTGCTGACAAGAACAGCGCGAGAGTTGGAAGCCGCTCAAAAACACAAGTAACATTAATTATTGAGTAAGGATAGATATATTTATGTACTGCTATTAGTCAAGCGTATCCAGAATCAAGTTCTCTCAAAGGTAAACATTGCAGTAATTGAGTCTATCAAGAGTCTTGACTGCTTTGTATTATCAATATGGAATATGGAAACGTGTAGCCATTATTCAGCCGTTGTTTGGGGTTACCCTACGTCAACGTTCAGTGACGCCGATGGACGTAGAAACAAGTCTTCATTTAGATCATCAGATCTTTAGATGTCGCGAAGGGAGAACAGCAGATCCTGGTGTTGGTCCGGCAGACTTGTCACGTGGCATCGGACGTCATCAACAGCTCAAATCTTCGACGAGGTCTTCATTGTAACCTGCAACACGTCACCGTGACGGTAACACATACATTATGACAGGACGGTAGCGTTGGGAGTTAATTCATCTTTAATATCTATATCCTGGTCGTAATTGTTCCATGCGACTAGGTCTTCCTACATTCATGACCAACTCGTCCCTTTCCGGGACAAGCCGAATGTAGACTCGTGCCCCCCTCGAAGGTTTCATTATTTGCGTACGAACACGAGAACAACTTCAAACAAGAACGATAACTCTTATTCTACCCGCGTCTGAAAGTAAAATGTATGTAGGCGTCACAACAGCGCTCGCTTATTCCTGTTTTAAAAGTATTGAACCTCTCTGATTCTAATATATTCTTTTGTACAAAAGTATATTCGGCAAGTCATCCAACTCATTTCTCAGCTGTTAATCTTTTTTTGCAAATTATTCATTTTTAAACGAGATATCAAAATTAGATGAAGAAAGCTGCCTACATAAAGGTTTTGTTTTTTTTATTTTAATTAATTTCAACAATGAATTTCTAAGTACACATATTTTAGATAAATTAATTACAATAAAATATCATATCCAGCATATCTAGAGATATATAAAAGGTGTTTCTAAGCATATACCAACACCATAGTGAAATCATGTTAATATTCACACCCCGCGGGGATTCCCCTGTAGCCCATGCTTGTCGTAAGAGGCCAGACCCGGTAACTTGGTGGATTGTGTACCATCGTACCCCGCTCGCGTGGATCGTTGCTAACAATACCAGTTACTGGTTTGCCTTGTGAAGTCTATGTTATGTACGAGCAGCCGTCATATAGGTTGAATATTGTTTTGTGCCACGTTAAACAATAAACAAGCTTCTATATTCAAAGCTTAAGGTGTTATAAAAAAAAAAAGAAGAATTACAATCTTATTATGTAATGTAAGAACGTGTTGCTGAGTACAATGTATGTATGTGCTGGATATAACATAAATAGCTTTGGTAAAGTTGGTATTTAACTGATTTAAATTGTGGGAGTATCATACTATTCTCTTACAGGTTTAGTAAACCAGACTATCTGTACGTCATTAGGGTCATATAAAACGTATTTATTTATATTTATTACAGCAATTTCATTAACAATTTCTTTTTACAATAGTTTCCTTTCATCGAGCGGTTTCTGTTATAAATTTGAAAATACTTTCTTCGAATCTCCTATATCTTTGCATTAATGGTATACAAACCATCACACAGTTGAGAATGTTTATTGAGGAATCGATTATTTTCAGAGGTGTGTGTGTATTGGGGTTTCTCAGAGAACTAGACAAACCCCCAAATACATAGTCATATCAATAAAATCCAATTTAAATATATAGTACTCAAAAGAAATTAAGGATCACCCGATTCTTTCACATTGGTAATGTTAATCTGTCATGGCATGAGAGATTAACTATTGTGATATGAAAGAATCATGTGATCCTAACTTCTTTTGAGTAGTATATTACCACTGTTCTAATTTTAATATTTATAATCCATCTACACAAATACAACAGTTACTATCTAATAAAGCGAAGATAAACATCAATGTTAAAACACTGGTTATGGAAGCGGATTGTCTCTGTATCAGTCAGTGCTAGCTGGCGTACATTAAATTTATACCCCAAAGCAATGTCTGACAACGTTATATTTATAGATACATTTAGTTCATAAAAGCTATCATTTGGTACACATGTCTAAACTTAGCCCAGCTGACATAGATTGTATTCATGTTCTGCCCTAACAACTAATATGTACATTGTAATATGGAGGCGGTCGGGTAGCCTAGTGGTTAAAGCGTTCGCTCGTCACGCCGAAGACCCTGGTTCGAATCCCTACATGGGTACAATGTGTGAAGCCCATTTCTGGTGTCCCCCCGCCGTGATATTGCTGGAATATTGCTAAAAGCGGCGTAAACCCATACTCACTCACTCACACTTTGTAATATATGCTTAGATAAAGTGATGCTCATGGTGTATAATAAATGCAAAACGTAACAATGTAACGGTATTTTCTGGAATTATAGATTATTGTAATTGTATACCAGTACTTAAGCCATGTTAGGAATCTGTCACATCACATTGCTTTGAAGAGGTCATAATGGAAGACAAGGGCTGGATGTACCCCGTGACCATGTATGTCGTGAACTTGGCGAAATCAACCTACCGTTTTCACTTCCGTGTATTCGTGAAGAGCATATTCACCCCTGAAAGAAAAGGAAGAGGTTCAGAAGCTTAACTTTAGTATGTGGAATTAGACCGCACCTCTATGATACACTGAGCGCTCTCATCAGTGTGTGACACATGTATTGGTACGTTGAGACACGACATATCTGTGAACATGAGACTTATCACCCAGATGCTGTCTAGGTGACACCCTACAGCCTTCTGAACACTCACCCTTTCTTTGCTTTAATTCAATACTAAGGGACAGCCATTCGGGTGAGATTGTGTTTTAGGCTTTATACTAGTATTCACTCAGCAATTCAAAAGATGTAAACATTTTGGGGGGCTCACAACGTATGTTTTTCAGAACATTCAGCTTTTCAGTGAAAGGTTATGTTTTTGTAAAACCCGAAGATTTGTTTTGGAATAGCCACAGTATCTCATGGATCATATCCTCGCTGACAGAGGACCAAACATCCATTCCAGTATGACATTAACCCTGGATTCATCGATCGACCCGAACGTCTTTTAGCAGAACTTCCTTTCCTTGCGTTAGCAATCAGGAAACATCCTTTCCAACTAGATGTCCATTTGGGCAGTCATCTGAATCGATCAGAAAATATCGAGCGCTCCCCACTTGGTCGCGATGTTGAATTAGATAAATGTCGTACTGAGTTCGGTAGAGACGTCTTGGTTGGTTGTATATTACTATATCATGGGCGAGAGAAATTGTGTGCTAAGCTAGTGATTGGAGAGATTAAGCTGGTGACGTCACTTCCGAGACCAAGCAATCGTGCTGAATGACTCCAGGACATTTATGATATTAGATTGGAGATTTAAACACTGGATAATCGAGGATGTCCATGGGTTGGTGGATATTCTAATATCGCTGGCCGCTCCAACCACAGTTGTAAACATGTTCGTGCACAGAACTGAGAAGGGAACCTGATTATCTCGAAGTTGATCATCGCATATAAGTTGAGTTATCTCCCGTAAGGAACACAGTCACAACACGACCACAGTATCATTAAGGATTACTCGGACTGTAAAAGAGGTCTATTTTAACACAGTGATGCTGAGAAACAGGTCTATGTTAACACAGTGATGCTGAGAAACAGGTCTATGTTAAAACAGTGATGCTGAGATACAGATCTATGTTAACACAGTGATGCTGAGATACAGGTCTATGTTAATACAGTGATGCTGAGAAACAGGTCTATGTTAAAACAGTGATGCTGAGATACAGATCTATGTCAACACAGTGATGCTGAGATACAGGTCTATGTTAACACAGTGATGCTGAGATACAGGTCTATGTTAATACAGTGATGCTGAGATACAGGTCTATGTTAACACAGTGATGCTGAGATACAGGTCTATTTTAACACAGTGATGCTGAGAAACAGGTCTATGTTAACACAGTGATGCTGAGATACAGGTCTATGTTAAAACAGTGATGCTGAGATACAGATCTATGTTAACACAGTGATGCTGAGATACAGGTCTATGTTAAAACAGTGATGCTGAGATACAGGTCTATGTTAATACAGTGATGCTGAGATACAGGTCCATGTTAACACAGTGATGCTGAGATATAGGTCTATGTTAATACAGTGATGCTGAGATACAGGTCTATGTTAACACAGTGTTGCTGATATACAGGTCTATGTTAATACAGTGATGCTGAGATACAGGTCCATGTTAATACAGTGATGCTGAGATACAGGTCTATGTTAATACAGTGATGCTGAGATACAGGTCTATGTTAATACAGTGATGCTGAGATATAGGTCTATGTTAACACAGTGATGCTGAGATACAGGTCTATGTTAACACAGTGATGCTGAGATACAGGTCTATGTTAACACAGTGATGCTGAGATACAGGTCTATGTTAATACAGTGATGCTGAGATACAGGTCTATGTTAACACAATGATGCTGAGATACAGGTCTATGTTAGCACAGTGATGCTGAGATGCAGGTCTATGTTAATACAGTGATGCTGAGATACAGGTCTATATTAATACAGTGATGCTGTGATACAGATCTATGTTAATACAGTGATGCTGAGATACAGGTCTATGTTAACACAGTGATGCTGAGATATAGGTCCATGTTAACACAGTGATGCTGAGATACAGATCTATGTTAATACAGTGATGCTGAGATACAGGTCTATGTTAACACAGTGATGCTGAGATACAGGTCTATGTTAACACAGTGATGCTGAGATACAGGTCTATGTTAACACAGTGTTGCTGAGATACAGGTCTATGTTAATACAGTGATGCTGAGATATAGGTCCATGTTAACACAGTGATGCTGAGATACAGATCTATGTTAATACAGTGATGCTGAGATACAGGTCTATGTTAACACAGTGATGCTGAGATACAGGTCTATGTTAACACAGTGATGCTGATATACAGGTCTATGTTAATACAGTGATGCTGAGATACAGGTCCATGTTAATACAGTGATGCTGAGATACAGGTCTATGTTAACACAGTGAAGCTGAGATACAGATCTATGTTAACACAGTGATGCTGAGATACAGGTCTATGTTAATACAGTGATGCTGAGATACAGGTCCATGTTAATACAGTGATGCTGAGATACAGGTCCATGTTAATACAGTGATGCTGAGATACAGGTCTATGTTAACACAGTGAAGCTGAGATACAGATCTATGTTAACACAGTGATGCTGAGATACAGGTCTATGTTAATACAGTGATGCTGAGATACAGGTCCATGTTAATACAGTGAAGCTGAGATACAGATCTATGTTAACACAGTGATGCTGAGATACAGGTCTATGTTAACACAGTGATGCTGATATACAGGTCTATGTTAATACAGTGATGCTGAGATACAGGTCCATGTTAATACAGTGATGCTGAGATACAGGTCTATGTTAACACAGTGAAGCTGAGATACAGATCTATGTTAACACAGTGATGCTGAGATACAGGTCTATGTTAATACAGTGATGCTGAGATACAGGTCCATGTTAATACAGTGATGCTGAGATACAGGTCTATGTTAACACAGTGATGCTGTGATACAGGTCTATGCTAACACAGTGTTGCTGAGATACAGGTCTATGCTAACACAGTGATGCTGAGATACAGGTCTATGTTAACACAGTGATGCTGTGATACAGGTCTATGCTAACACAGTGATGCTGATATACAGGTCTATGTTCACACAGTGATGCTGAGATACAGATCTATGTTAATACAGTGATGCTGAGATACAGGTCTATGTTAACACAGTGATGCTGTGATACAGGTCTATGCTAACACAGTGATGCTGATATACAGGTCTATGTTAACACAGTGATGCTGAGATACAGGTCTATGTTAATACAGTGATGCTGAGATACAGGTCCATGTTAATACAGTGATGCTGAGATACAGGTCTATGTTAATACAGTGATGCTGAGATACAGGTCCATGTTAATACAGTGATGCTGAGATACAGGTCTATGTTAACACAGTGATGCTGTGATACAGGTCTATGCTAACACAGTGATGCTGAGATACAGGTCTATGTTAACACAGTGATGCTGTGATACAGGTCTATGCTAACACAGTGATGCTGAGATACAGGTCTATGTTAACACAGTGTTGCTGAGATACAGGTCTATGTTAACACAGTGTTGCTGAGATACAGGTCTATGTTAATACAGAGATGCTGAGATACAGGTCTATGTTAACACAGTGTTGCTGTGATACAGGTCCATGTTAACACAGTGAAGCTGAGATACAGGTCTATGTTAATACAGTGATGCTGAGATACAGGTCCATGTTAATACAGTGATGCTGTGATACAGGTCTATGCTAACACAGTGATGCTGAGATACAGGTCTATGTTAACACAGTGATGCTGTGATACAGGTCTATGCTAACACAGTGATGCTGAGATACAGGTCTATGTTAACACAGTGTTGCTGAGATACAGGTCTATGTTAACACAGTGTTGCTGAGATACAGGTCTATGTTAATACAGTGATGCTGAGATACAGGTCTATGTTAACACAGTGTTGCTGTGATACAGGTCCATGTTAACACAGTGAAGCTGAGATACAGGTCTATGTTAACACAGTGTTGCTGAGATACAGGTCTATGCTAACACAGTGATGCTGAGATACAGGTCCATGTTAACACAGTGATGCTGATATACAGGTCCATGTTAACACAGTGATGCTGAGATACAGGTCTATGTTAACACAGTGATGCTGAGATACAGCTCTTAGTTAACACAGTGACACTGGGAAGTCGGTGGACGTTAACTCACAGTTCTCTCCCGAATCCGGACTGCTTGAAGCCGCCAAACGGTGTCTGCGCTGTTAACCAGTTGTAACAATTCACCCTATAAAGAAACCACAGAGTTGGTTATTGGCCGGTTTAATAGACATACATCACGAAATACAAGGAATGGCCGTGTTTGTTTTCTTCTGATTCCGGACATTCTGAGAGACGAACAACGCAGAGTACTAGCATTTCACTGTCCACTACAGAACCTATGCATTTCTAGTATTTTACTGACGCTTCAAATGTTTTTAAATATACAGATTAAACGTATTTCCATATTTGGGCTTTTTATTTTTATCATAAAAGCTTCGCAAATAAACAATGTCATTTAGAAAGTGGTCAAATGTAACAATCGGTGGATGAGTGGGTTAGATCGCAGACGATGTGCTGGCGATTAGGTACCTTACTCTGGCAGTGTGGGTTCGAATCCCGGATGGGACTCATCGCAAAAAGTACTAGAAGTTGTACGTTACTAGGAAATTGTTATCTTAAATATAACATTAGTAACATTAAAGGATCGTATGCGGTATTTGATTTCAGCTTACACCATGGGACCGTCTACACAAATCCGAGAGGAAGAAGCAACAGACGGTGTATGTCAATGACGTTTTTTGTCTTAAGTTACCAAACTTACCAGACTGTGCCGGCCTTGACCCTGCTGGTGAAGGCCATGACCTTGTCCATGTCCTTGGAGAAAATGGAGGCAGCGAGGCCGTACTGTGACTTGTTGGCTCTTTCTATCGCTTCCTCCATCGTCTTGAACTTGAGGATGCACTGGACCGGTCCGAATATCTAAGTGTAGTAGAACAATGTGGGCAATGTCTAACGTTTCGTTGATGTCATTTAATTATCGACTTTTTAAGCAGGAAATATACCTCACCACCTGAAGTTAAGGAACGAATTTGCAATTAATTACAAATTTAACATTGTACTATACAATGTTTATGTCAAAACTTTTATAAAAATGCGAAGTAAAATTCAGAGAGAGATTTATTCGTTCCGTGTGTCCCAACGTGCCGACATTTATACCAACCTCATCTTTGCCAATGCACATGTCCTCTGTGACGTCAGAGAAGACAGTTGGTTGGAGGAAGAACCCCTTGTCTCCATGGCGTTTGCCTCCACACTGCAGCTTGGCGCCTTCCTTCACCCCACTCTCGATCATCGATAGGATCTTATTAAACTGAGTCTCATCAATCTGAAAAAATATATTTATGACCGGGGGATGAGGGCATATTTTATATTTACTGTGACCAGGGTGGGCCAGGAGTATGGTTTTGTCCTTTGCCCGCGATTGTGAGTGCTAGGTCGATAGTCTCTCTCTCTCTGCCATTGCCGAGGTCGGATTCTATTCTGGGAGTCATCCTTTTTATTAAAATTAAGGTAACTATTTTCAAAGCTTGCACACTTATGAACATCCTTAAACATAATGTTGATATCTCATATAAGAAATAAACGACTCGTGGTCGTTGTTCATCGTACAATAGAACACTGCAGCCCCTCATGGTTTATTCCCCCGCAGTAATATATTTAGGAAATAAACGACGACTGGAAGTTTTTTTTATCGTACAAGCTCCATGATATCGAATATCATAATTAACTACAAGTATGTATGAAAATTGAAATTCGCAACAGTATCACAATCAGTGATTTCACTTTACTCTCCCTTTAAGACTAACACACACACACACACACACACACACACACGCACACGCACACACACACGCGCACACACTTTTTCAACCCCCCTTCTCTCTCCCCCACCCCCACCCCCCTAGTTGGAGATGTATGCAGCGCCACACATAATATGCCAAACTTGCTGGAGGTGATGCTCCGGGAGTTGCATATGACGGGACATGAGTGTGCATGCCTCGACGGAATCACCTGTGGCCCGGATTCGGTGGAGTCGTCGAGGGGGTCTCCTACTTTCCTGGCCTTGGCTCTGGCCACACTCCGCTTGACGAACTCGTCGTAGATGTCCTCCTGGACGTACGTCCTTGACCCTGCTGCGCAGCACTGGCCCATGTTGAAGAAGAGCGCCATGTGGGACATCTCCACCGCATAGTCCACTGAAACATGGGCGTGGGGATCCAGTTGTTGGGAGCATGAGCGTCGATTAGAAGAGGTGCAGGATAACACACTGTCAAGAGTGAGTGAGGGTGGGGTGGGCAGACAACACCCACCCAGAGAGACAGTAGTGGGGGAGACACACGGAGAGAGGGGGTCGGCAACAGAGACAGGTGGTATTTGAACACACATAGCGACGGTAATTGGCTAACTACAGAGAGACACGGTAATTGGGACAACAGAGAGAGATAGTGAGTGAGTGAGAGAGAGCGAGAGAGAGAGAGAGAGAGAGGGAGGGGACGGTGACAGTGGAACTACGGACAGACGTTTACCAAGTCACTGGACAATAAATCCAAGAAGTACAAATCGGTGCAGATATTAGTACTCACAGTCGGCATCGGCGAACACCACATTAGGACTCTTGCCTCCCAGCTCGAGTGAGACCCGCTTCAGGTTGGACTGGGCCGCCAATGTCATCACCACCCGCCCGATCTGCACACAACAAGCAGGGCATGCAACACACACTCGCGGGAGAAAATATCACTACATATATAATCACCCTAGTATTGCTTTCAAAAGCATATTTCACATTAGGAGATTGAGTGAGTTGTGTTTCACACAATTCTGAAAAGTATCCCAGTTATGTCACAGCGTGGCGGCTTATTTAGAGTTACAAGAAAGCCCGAGGTGACTTAATCGGTCACTTTGGTGAAACCCACGAGCGCGGTGTTGGCAATCTAAGATCACAAGAGCTGGTCTGGAATTTGAACCCATCATCATAGGAACATGGCATACCTATACAAGACGTAACTTCCGCAGCCAATACCAGCGACTGGGACGACCAAGTACCCAAATGAATTAATTCGTTATCCTCCATTAAAGTTAGAGGCTAGTTTGTGTATGTTGCTGTATCAGATACCAGCCAATGCCAACGACTGGGACAACCTGGTACCCGAATGAATTAATTCGTTATCCTCCATTGAAGTTGGAGGCTAATTTGTTTGTGTATGTTGCTGTATCAGATACCAGCCAATACCAGCGACTGGGACAACCTGGTACCCGAATGAATTAATTCGTTATCCTCCATTGTAGTTGGAGGCTAATTTGTTTGTGTTGCTGTATGAGACGTGGACGTACCTCTGTCGACCCCGTGAAGGCCACCTTGTCGACGTCGGGGTGGGAGGCGATGGCAGCGCCGGCGGTGGGGCCGTACCCAGGAACCATGTTGACGACGCCTGGCGGGAACCCGGCCTGGTGACAGTTTCAAGCATATCGGTAATAAACATCTATACCATAACATGTGGTAGACCTTTGTATTGTTCCTTTTCAATGTACGAATGCGTGTTTTCTACATTGTGAAATTGTAATTTGATTGTTGGTTTTCTTACGTTGTACTCTTAATTTCAGTGCACCAACACTGGTCGGGTTAAACAAAGATAGACAGGTGAGCTACGATACCTCTTTAACAAGAGACGCTATGTAGAGCGCTGAGAGAGGCGTCTGTTCCGCCGGCTTCACGACAATGGTGTTCCCACACGCCAGCGCAGGGGCAATCTTCCAGATCAACATCGGGACCGGGAAGTTCCACTGAAGGAAACAAATTGGTACCACAAATACTTAAAGTATCGTTAATACATTCGCGTGTAACATCTTAGCTGTTTAACGAAATCATTTATTTACTGTATACTGCATAAATAATCATCAATGACTTTCTCTCGTCAGTTCGGTTCTTCCCAGTGAAGATCCGATGAACTACAAATGAACAACAGAGGGACAACAGATAAACAACAAAGGAACAACATGTGAACAACAGAAGAACAACAGGAACATCAAATGAACTACAGATGAACAACATGTGAACAACAGATGAACAACATGTGAACAACAGATGAACAACATGTGAACAACAGATGAACAACATGTGAACAACAGATGAACTTCAGAGGAACAACAGAGGAACAACATATGAACAACAGAGGAACATCAAAGGAACTACAGATGAACAACAGAGGAACAACAGAAGAACAACAGAGGAACAACAGAAGAACAACAGAAGAACAACAGAGGAACAACATATGAACAACAGTGGAACAACATATGAACAACAGAGGAACAACAGAAGAACAACAGAAGAACAACATATGAACAACAGAGGAACAACATATGAACAACAGAGGAACATCAAATGAACAACAGAGGAACTACAGAGGAACAACAGAAGAACAACAGAGGAACAACATATGAACAACAGAGGAACAACATATGAACAACAGAGGAACATCAAAGGAACTACAGATGAACAACATATGAACAACAGAAGATCAACAGAGGAACAACATATGAACAACAGAGGAACAACAGAGGAACATCAAAGGAACTACAGATGAACAACAGAGGAACAACAGAAGAACGACAGAGGAACAACATATGAACAACAGAGGAACAACATATGAACAACAGAGGAACAACAGAAGAACAACAGAGGAACAACAGAGGAACATCAAGTGAGCTACAGATGAACAACAGAAGAACAACAGAGGAACAACAGAGGAACAACAGCGGAACATCAAATAAACAACAGATGAACAACAGAGGAACTACATATGAACAACAGTGGAACAACATATGAACAACAGAGGAACATCAAAGGAACAACATATGAACAACAGAGGAACAACAGAAGAACAACAGAGGAACAACATATGAACAACAGAGGAACATCAAATGAACAACAGATGAACAACAGAGGAACAACAGAGGAACAACATATGAACAACAGAGGAACAACAGAAGAACAACAGAGGAACAACATATGAACAACAGAGGAACATCAAATGAACAACAGAGGAACAACAGAAGAACAACAGAGGAACAACATATGAACAATAGAGGAACAACAGAAGAACAACAGAGGAACAACATATGAACAACAGAAGAACAACAGAGGAACAACATATGAACAACAGAGGAACATCAAAGGAACTACAGATGAACAACAGAAGAACAACAGAGGAACAACATATGAACAACAGAGGAACATCAAATGAACAACAGATGAACAACAGAGGAACAACAGAAGAACAACAGAGGAACAACATATGAACAACAGAGGAACAACATATGAACCACAGAGGAACAACAGAAGAACAACAGAGGAACAACATATGAACAACAGAAGAACAACAGAGGAGCAACCAACCGGAATGATCTGTCCGCAAACTCCCACCGGTTCGTGTCGGGTGTAACAGAAGTACGCCCCATCTGGAACACAGAAGTAGAGGCCTTAAAAGTGTGGCTTACACCAATGTCGGGCACTGTTTGTACCCTTCTCTAAAGTCCAACACTTCTTTGTACACATCACTACGGCCCAACACTTGTTTGTACACATCTCTACGGCCCAACACTTGTTTGTACATATATCTACGGCCCAACACTTGTTTCTACATATATCTACGGCCCAACACTTCTTTCTACACATCTCTACGGCCCAACACTTGTTTCTACACATCTCTACGGCCCAACACTTCTTTCTACATATCTCTACGGCCCAACACTTGTTTGTACACATCTCTACGGCCCAACACTTCTTTCTACACATCTCTACGGCCCAACACTTCTTTCTACATATCTCTACGGCCCAACACTTGTTTGTACACATCTCTACAGCCCAACACTTGTTTGTATACATCACTACGGCCCAACACTTGTTTGTACATATATCTACGGCCCAACACTTCTTTCTACACATCTCTACGGCCCAACACTTCTTTCTACATATCTCTACGGCCCAACACTTGTTTGTACACATCTCTACGGCCCAACACTTCTTTCTACACATCTCTACGTCCCAACACTGCTTTCTACATATCTCTACGGCCCAACACTTGTTTGTACAACTCTCTACGGCCCAACACTTGTTTGTACAACTCTCTACGGCCCAACACTTGTTTGTACAACTCTCTACGGCCCAACACTTCTTTGTACACATCTCTACGGCCCAACACTTGTTTGTACACATCTCTACGGCCCAACACTTGTTTGTACAACTCTCTACGGCCCAACACTTGTTTGTACACATCACTACGGCCCAACACTTGTTTGTACAACTCTCTACGGCCCAACACTTGTTTGTACCCATCTCTACAGCCCAACACTTGTTTGTATACATCACTACGGCCCAACACTTGTTTGTACATATATCTACGGCCCAACACTTCTTTCTACACATCTCTACGGCCCAACACTTGTTTGTACCCATCTCTACGGCCCAACACTTGTTTGTACACATCTCTACGGCCCAACACTTGTTTGTACACATCTCTACAGCCCAACACATGTTTGTACAACTCTCTACGGCCCAACACTTGTTTGTACAACTCTCTACGGCCCAACACTTGTTTGTACAACTCTCTACGGCCCAACACTTGTTTGTACACATCTCTACAGCCCAACACTTGTTTGTACAACTCTCTACGGCCCAACACTTGTTTGTACCCATCTCTACAGCCCAACACTTGTTTGTACAACTCTCTACGGCCCAACACTTGTTTGTACAACTCTCTACGGCCCAACACTTGTTTGTACAACTCTCTACGGCCCAACACTTGTTTGTACAACTCTCTACCGCCCAACACTTGTTTGTACAACTCTCTACGGCCCAACACTTGTTTGTACAACTCTCTACGGCCCAACACTTGTTTGTACAACTCTCTACGGCCCAACACTTCTTTGTACACATCTCTACGGCCCAACACTTCTTTGTACCCTTCTCTACGGCCCAACACTTCTTTGTACACATCACTACGGCCCAACACTTGTTTGTACAACTCTCTACGGCCCAACACTTGTTTGTACACATCTCTACGGCCCAACACTTGTTTGTACAACTCTCTACGGCCCAACACTTGTTTGTACACATCTCTACGGTCCAACACTTGTTTGTACACATCTCTACGGCCCAACACTTGTTTGTATACATCACTACGGCCCAACACTTGTTTGTACATATATCTACGGCCCAACACTTCTTTCTACACATCTCTACGGCCCAACACTTCTTTCTACATATCTCTACGGCCCAACACTTGTTTGTACAACTCTCTACAGCCCAACACTTGTTTGTACCCATCTCTACAGCCCAACACTTGTTTGTACACATCTCTACAGCCCAACACTTGTTTGTACACATCTCTACAGCCCAACACTTGTTTGTACAACTCTCTACGGCCCAACACTTGTTTGTATACATCACTACGTCCCAACACTTGTTTGTACCCTTCTCTACGGCCCAACACTTCTTTGTACACATCTCTACAGCCCAACACTTGTTTGTACACATCTCTACAGCCCAACACTTGTTTGTACACATCTCTACAGCCCAACACTTGTTTGTACAACTCTCTACGGCCCAACACTTGTTTGTACCCATCTCTACAGCCCAACACTTGTTTGTACAACTCTCTACGGCCCAACACTTGTTTGTACAACTCTCTACAGCCCAACACTTGTTTGTACCCATCTCTACGGCCCAACACTTGTTTGTACAACTCTCTACGGCCCAACACTTGTTTGTACCCATCTCTACGGCCCAACACTTGTTTGTACCCTTCTCTACGGCCCAACACTTGTTTGTACACATCTCTACAGCCCAACACATGTTTGTACAACTCTCTACAGCCCAACACTTGTTTGTACCCATCTCTACGGCCCAACACTTGTTTGTACAACTCTCTACAGCCCAACACTTGTTTGTACAACTCTCTACAGCCCAACACTTGTTTGTACCCATCTCTACAGCCCAACACTTGTTTGTACAACTCTCTACAGCCCAACACTTGTTTGTACCCATCTCTACAGCCCAACACTTGTTTGTACCCATCTCTACGGCCCAACACTTGTTTGTACACATCTCTACGGCCCAACACTTGTTTGTACCCATCTCTACAGCCCAACACTTGTTTGTACCCATCTCTACGGCCCAACACTTGTTTGTACCCTTCTCTACGGCCCAACACTTGTTTGTACACATCTCTACAGCCCAACACATGTTTGTACAACTCTCTACAGCCCAACACTTGTTTGTACCCATCTCTACGGCCCAACACTTGTTTGTACAACTCTCTACAGCCCAACACTTGTTTGTACCCATCTCTACAGCCCAACACTTGTTTGTACAACTCTCTACAGCCCAACACTTGTTTGTACCCATCTCTACAGCCCAACACTTGTTTGTACAACTCTCTACGGCCCAACACTTGTTTGTACCCATCTCTACAGCCCAACACTTGTTTGTACCCTTCTCTACGGCCCAACACTTGTTTGTACAACTCTCTACGGCCCAACACTTGTTTGTACAACTCTCTACAGCCCAACACTTGTTTGTACCCATCTCTACGGCCCAACACTTGTTTGTACCCTTCTCTACGGCCCAACACTTGTTTGTACACATCTCTACAGCCCAACACATGTTTGTACAACTCTCTACAGCCCAACACTTGTTTGTACCCATCTCTACGGCCCAACACTTGTTTGTACAACTCTCTACAGCCCAACACTTGTTTGTACCCATCTCTACAGCCCAACACTTGTTTGTACAACTCTCTACAGCCCAACACTTGTTTGTACCCATCTCTACAGCCCAACACTTGTTTGTACAACTCTCTACAGCCCAACACTTGTTTGTACCCATCTCTACAGCCCAACACTTGTTTGTACAACTCTCTACAGCCCAACACTTGTTTGTACCCATCTCTACGGCCCAACACTTGTTTGTACACATCTCTACGACCCAACACTTGTTTGTACAACTCTCTACGGCCCAACACTTGTTTGTACCCATCTCTACAGCCCAACACTTGTTTGTACCCATCTCTACAGCCCAACACTTGTTTGTACCCATCTCTACAGCCCAACACTTGTTTGTACCCATCTCTACGGCCCAACACTTGTTTGTACACATCTCTACAGCCCAACACTTCTTTGTACCCATCTCTACAGCCCAACACTTGTTTGTACAACTCTCTACGGCCCAACACTTGTTTGTACATATCACTACGGCCCAACACTTGTTTGTACACATCTCTACGGCCCAACACTTGTTTGTACCCATCTCTACAGCCCAACACTTGTTTGTACAACTCTCTACGGCCCAACACTTGTTTGTACAACTCTCTACAGCCCAACACTTGTTTGTACAACTCTCTACGTCCCAACACTTGTTTGTACCCTTCTCTACGGCCCAACACTTGTTTGTACAACTCTCTACGGCCCAACACTTCTTTGTACACATCTCTACGACCAAACACTTGTTTGTACATATCTCCACTATAGTTTATTCAATCGTCAAAAGTTGTCAACTGAAACAGACAGATTTGTTCATAGTTGTTATGGTTCTCGACAGATATATTACTGAACGAAAATATTCTGCCAGGTTCTGATAATTACTTAAGGATGCATTATTCTAACACTTCACTCATATTATCATTCTTCTTGTATCACAAATGTTATTCAACGTCTACGACATACAAACGAAAAAAAATAGATTACAAAATACATTCAACTGATAACAAAACTGTTATGCTTTGAGTGAATGCGCTGATCGCTGTACCATGCTGTTATGCCATTCTAAAACATGGTAACAGAATCGATACACACTGTGTACAATAACCCAGCTGATTACACCTGTCTAAACATGCGCATGTATATACAATTGTCATAGACAGATTATGGTATCATCAGCATTGTCAACAAGCGAGGTCCACTTGAGCGGCTGGTGGTTGTTGAACAGTTAGTGACATGTTGCACAATGTAAATGGGAATCAGGTCATTATTACAGATATACATTGGAATTTCCCTTATTTGCGAAATAAAAATAAATGTCCATAACATCCACCTGAATTAAATGATTTTGAAAGTGTTATATATTGAAATACAGTGAAAAGTCGTTAATGTGGACTGTGCCGTTTCAAGTGACATCGTCCAGATAAACAGGTTTCCGGATAGGCGAGTCTGGGTATTTAATATCGTTCTTTGTATGCATGTAGATGTTAAAATAATCATTTCCGGAATGTCGGTTTCCGGTTTAAAGGGGTTTCACTGAATGTGGATTGTGAAGATTCTCACGTTCACATTTTGACTTTAGATTTCATAAGGAGCATAAAATGAGAACACATTGATTTCCATTGTTGAAATATTCCGATAAATTGATCGTACGAGTTTAGGTTAATCAAACGCATTCTGCTTGTCGCTATGTGATTTCCCATCATATGGCTTGTAAAGGCAGTATGCGCGCATCGACCGTACCTCAGCCGTCAGTCGCGGCGAGGGTCAATGAAAGGTCGAAACACAAGCGTGTTTTATCAACGTAGGGACGATCAGGAACGTCATGTACTAAACTGGTGTGTGAATATGGAATACATTCGTACGATGAATTAAATAATAAATTAAATTTGTAATATAAAGGGAAATATAGGTTTCTAACATATGTATATACAATACCGTCGTCGCGTTATATCAGTGAACAGACATACATGTATATACAATACCGTCGTCGCGTTATATCAGTGAACAGACATACATGTATATACAATACCGACGTCGCGTTATATCAGTGAACAGACATACATGTATATGAAGAAATCTTTCGTATGACTAGAGGTCAGAAATTCAACAATCCTGCCTATGATTCACTGTTGCATGTTCACCTATTGGGATGGTTTTTCCACATATCTTGTCGGCCGTCCCCGCGTAGTAGCGCAGGATGTTGACGCAGCTCCCAGTGTCGACGAAGAAGGCGTCCTTGTAAGGTTTACCGTTGTCCAAAACATCAAGACTCTACAAAACAATTCAGACTCTACAAAACAATTCAGACTCTACAAAACAATTCAGACTCTACAAAACAAGGGCGTATAGTGTGTGAAAGTATGTGAAAGTCTTAGTGTATGGCTGACAGAACACCCGGTGTATTCATCTGCCTATAGTTAATCTGTCACTGCAGTAAAAAACAACACGATTTTATCATATGACAATAGTTAATCTGTCATGTCCATGATTATGTTAACTTCAGTCACAAGAGAAAATCGGGTGTGCTTTAACTTCTTTTGAGTTGTATATATACATTGACAACGTATGGATCATCCATATATGGGTTATTCATTGCCCTGTATGGCATTAAGGGTAGAGTCGGTGTCGGTGTTCGACTCACGGCTATGTAACCGATATCCCTCTCCAGCAAGTCAGCCAACTTGTTTAGAAGACGACCTCTCTGGCTGGCGTCCATCTTCTGCCAAATTGACCCAAACTCCATGGCTTTCCTTGCAGCGGCAACAGCTTTGTCCACGTCAGCCTACAAACAAACAATGTGAAGGGACGTGTGATATGTCCCCGGTATATCCCCCTTAACAAACATAGCACGTGGACCTTGTGGTGACAAGGGTATGTCCCCCTTAACAAACATGGCACGTGGATCCTGTGGTGGCAACGGTGCGTCTCCCTTAGCAAACATATCACGTGGATCTTGTGGTGACAACGGTATGCCCCCCTTAACAAACATAGCACGTGGATCTTGTGGTGAAAATGGTATGTCCCCCTTAACAAACATAGCACGTGGATCTTGTGGTGACAACGGTATGTCCCCCTTAACAAACATAGCACGTGGATCTTGTGGTGACAACGGTATGTCCCCCTTAACAAACATACCACGTGGATCTTGTGGTGACAACGGTATTTCCCCTTAACAAACATACCACGTGGATCTTGTGGTGACAACGGTATGTCCCCCTTAACAAACATAGCACGTGGATCTTGTGGTGACAACGGTATGTCCCCCTTAACAAACATAGCACGTGGATCTTGCTGTGACAACGGTGCGTCACCCTTAACAAACATAGCACGTGGATCTTGCTGTGACAACGGTGCGTCTCCCTTAATAAACATAGCACGTGGATCTTGTAGTGACAACGGTATGTCCCCCTTAACAAACATACCACGTGGATCTTGTGGTGACAACGGTATGTCCCCCTTAACAAACATAGCACGTGGATCCTGTGGTGACAACGGTGCGTCTCCCTTAACAAACATAGCACGTGGATCTTGTGGTGACAACGGTATGTCCCCCTTAACAAACATAGCACGTGGATCTTGTAGTGACAACGGTATGTCCCCCTTAACAAACATAGCACGTGGATCTTGTGGTGACAACGGTATGTCCCCCTTAACAAACATAGCACGTAGATCTTGTGGTGACAACGGTGCGTCTCCCTTAACAAACATAGCACGTGGATCTTGTGGTGACAACGGTATGTCCCCCTTAACAAACATACCACGTGGATCTTGTGGTGACAACGGTATGTCCCCCTTAACAAACATAGCACGTGGATCTTGTGGTGACAACGGTATGTCTCCCTTAACAAACATAGCACGTGGATCTTGTGGTGACAACCGTATGTCTCCCTTAACAAACATAGCACGTGGATCTTGTGGTGACAACGGTATGTCCCCCTTAACAAACATAGCACGTGGATCTTGTGGTGACAACGGTATGTCCCCCTTAACAAACATAGCACGTGGATCTTGTGGTGACAACGGTGCGTCTCCCTTAACAAACATAGCACGTGGATCTTGTGGTGACAACGGTATGTCCCCCTTAACAAACATAGCACGCGGATCTTGTGGTGACAACGGTATGTCCCCCTTAACAAACATAGCACGTGGATCTTGTGGTGACAACGGTATGTCCCCCTTAACAAACATAGCACGTGGATCTTGTGGTGACAACGGTGCGTCTCCCTTAACAAACATAGCACATGGATCTTGTGGTGACAACGGTATGTCCCCCTTAACAAACATAGCACATGGGTCTTGTAGTGACAACGGTGCGTCTCCCTTAACAAACATACCACGTGGATCTTGTGGTGACAACCGTATGTCTCCCTTAACAAACATAGCACGTGGATCTTGTGGTGACAACGGTATGTCTCCCTTAACAAACATAGCACGTGGATCTTGTGGTGACAACGGTATGTCCCCCTTAACAAACATAGCACATGGGTCTTGTCCTGACAACGGTATTTTATTGCCAATATATGATTGGATTAATGTGAGGATTCTCCTGTAAACCTGACATCATTTTCTTAAGATGTAAATCCTCTGATGTTTGAGAGGAGGGGGTGTCGCATTCATATTGAGACGCATTTGGGGCTAGGGGTCAGTGGTCGCATTCTTTTGTAGACGTATTAATTTCACGATTTACAGTACTTGATTCCCGCCTCAGGGTTCTTGTGTCGGGTAAATTTAAGAGAGACAAGGGGAATCGGAGAATGATATAATAGTCATTCCGGGAATGTTCAGATCCTGTTTTGTGGCAGTTTAATGGCTTCTTTTAATGATTTTAGTCCAAGTTAAAAGCTATCATTTCAAATTGATCCAGTGTCAGAATCAGGCGATGTTACCACTCACCTTGTCGCCCTCCTGCACGTCCACTATCTTCACCCCCGTCGACGGATTCAGAGTCGGGAACGTCTTCCCGCTGACGGAGTTGACAAATTCATTGTTGATAAAAATCTGTAAAAGAGGTATGTATTATAAAGAAATATCTAGCCATAGATGTCTGTTAATCCCAATGACCAAGTGTGTATTAAACAAGTTTATTGATACAACTCACTCAGGGTTAATAGAAAAACTTCAATATGAACTTGAGAGTCCCCTATAGACGCTAGGGAGGTGGATTAACACGAAAAAATATTTTTACATTAACCTTTTACCCCCTATACGTAACGTTTACATCCTATACATAATGTTAACCTCCTCTACATAACGTTTTTTTCCTATACATAACGTTTACCTTCTATATATAACGTTAACCTCCTCTACATAACGTTTACATCCTTTACGTAACGTTAACCTCCTCTACATAACTTTAACCTCCTATATATAACGTTTACCTCCTGTACATAACGTTTACCTCCTCTATATAACGTTAACCTCCTCTTCATAACGTTAACCCCCTCTACATGACGTTAACCTCCTATACATAACGTTAACCTCCTGTACATAACGTTAACCTCCTCTATATAACGTTAACCTCCTGTACAAAACGTTTACATCCTATACATAACGTTTACCTCCAATATATAACATTTACCTTCTCTACATAACGGTTACCTCCTATACATAACGTTAACATCCTCTACATAACGTTAACCTCCTATATATAACGTTAACCTCCTATACAAAACGTTAACCTCCTCTACATAACGTTAACCTCCTATATATAACGTTAACCTCCTATACAAAACGTTAACCTCCTCTACATAACGTTAACATCGTATACATAACATTTACCTCCTATACATAACGTTAATGCATGTCATCGATCCCAATTGCGCGGATCGATAATCTTGATAATAATCACTGGATTGTCTGGTTCAGACTCGATTATTTACAGACAGCCGTCATATAGTTGGAATATTGCTGAGTGCGGCGTTAAACAACAAACAAACAAAACATAACGTTAACCTCCTGTACATAACGTTAACCTCCTGTAAATAACGTTTGCCTCCTATACATAACTTTAACGTCCTCTACATAACATTAACACCCCATACATCACGTTAAACCACTGGGCGCCCGGGCCGCTATGAGATAACAGTCGTCGATACCGCGATAGTGAAGGACGACACCAGATAGCAACCCATAGCAAATACTGGCGAGTACTTGTATATCAAAATTAGCCCTCTATTAAGCCATGGAGTCTATATAGTTCAAGCAAGTATCCACAGACTACCAAACAGGAACAACCGTAAAATGTCTGTATCCTAAGTTTGTCTGTGACAATGGCAGTAACAACAAACATCCACAGCAGCACCGCCAGCGTACAAGGGGAACCCATTAGTGCACATTCCAGAACGCCGCTACTTTAGCGTCCATTCAGGTCGATAGGGCGATGTCAATCAGAACAAGTGCAAATCACTGCATCAGATGTAGTATAAGAAGAAGGCAGGTGTCTTACCTGTGTGCATTTCACTTCCGGGTTCTTGATCGGTGGAATAGGCGGGGTTGGGAGAGCCATGTTGAAGTTTGCTTCGACCTAAATTTTGCAGCCGATCGAAGAGGATTCCCCTAAATATATGCTAGATCACGTGACAGCTGACGCTTTAAGCGCGGGTTCACTCAATCAGAAAGAAAGACTGCACTCAACAGAGCTAGGCAGTGTTCACTAGTGTGTGTGTGTGTGTGTGGGGGGGGGGGGGGGGGGGGGGGGGAAGCACCCTGGTAAAGCCTTATCTCCCAGCTGTGTTGTTTATGCAGTTATCGTTGTGTACACACTGCGCATGTTTGCATAATGCAGTACACGACTCACTCGTGATAATGCATGGCCGTGTTGCACTGTCTGTCTCCTTTAAGACAGCCTCCGGGGTGTAGTGGATAGTGGCTGTCGCTATGTAAATGCAATACTTAATGCTATAATACTGCTTAATACAAATCTTGAAAGCATTGAAAAAAGGGTGCGATTTCAAAGTAAAGTTCTGAAAGAAATTGTTTAAAAAATATATATTAACGGAAACTTTTATTTATACCATGAATTTGTTTATAAAGTTGAATCATCTGCGCACCAAGTACAATTTGATTTTGTGTTCCGCGCACCCCACTACCGATTCCCAAATACCCTAAAAGTCCCAATGTAGACCCCCGAATCCCGCGTACCCACAGGGGGTTGTAAGACATGACGTTAAACCCATGTCACATCACCTTGTTTACCTGTATTAAATAAATAATAACTGCATGTTTCGTCAACTGCTACCGAGATACTTTTCATGTCGTTGGTTTCAGTTAAGAATAGGCGAAAACAAACGAATAGTGCATTTAACGTGGCACTCATTATGTGAATCAGCCCTTTGATTATAGTGGAGTTATACACCATTGTGTATAGTACATGGCTTTAGTTAAAGTCCATTGGTCAAACCATGCCATCATGGGCCGATGTAACAAACATTTGGTGCAGATAAGTCCAGATAATGTAATACAATGTAACAGAAGATGTATACAGGGAGATTGGTGCATTATGGAGGCCATGTTGAATGTTGGGTTCGGATTCAGATGAATCCTGTATCCCATAATCCTGTTTGGTTTACACTCTAAATATGTATCTATAGATTCCCACATACATGATGCGAACGCACTGACAGCTAGGTGCGGTAACGTATATATGGGTGTGGCGACAAGTGAATATCTTCATTGTGTACAGAGACCAGCTCAGGCAGTGATAAGGTTACCGCAGCCATTTCACAGTGTACAATATACCAAGTTGTCGTCAGGTAGATCATTGGCGGACCCCCCTTCCCCCTCCCCGAGGTGGCTAGACTTGCTTTTGTATTCATATCTTGATTTATTTTTTTTCATAAAATAAAAATATTCCACAGTCATGGTGCAGGACTATGTAGGTACTGTCAGTGTTGGTAGTTAGTGTGTTTGGTAGTGAGATGAGCGGAAATGAAAAAGTAAAATTATTGCGTTATCAACATTTGTACTCAAATGGAAGAAATTGACACGTGTCACATGTCACATGCTCTGGTAAGTTATAATATGTACAACTCCTTCATACGTGACAATGCAAAAGTTTGACCTGTCAGTGTCGGGTTCAAAGTCCTTGCTGAAAAGGTTTGATAATCACTCGGTCATCTGTTGTGCTTGTAGCAACTGTGGCAGGCACTTGTATGCCAAGTTCTAGTTATATTCCTTTCTGGGTAAATATTACCAAAATGTCTTATGTTGTGGATGACGCTTTAAGCTTTCGAGTGGGATGGTATGTTTGTGGTATGTGTCAAAACTTTATTAGTGTCACGTGAACAGTTACAGTTGAGATGGGGGTGCTATATGGGTTGTGTTGACACTGCAGACACAGAGGTGGGGGTAGTGGTGGGGTGTAGCTGGGGGTAGAGGAAAAAGTGGGGTGGGTGGTGGAGTTTCGGGTTTGGTAGATGAGTGAGTGGATGGATGGGTGGGAGCACGCCTCAAAGACGGCGGACTGTGAACAGTAAAGTCTGGACAAGACACACCAGCCGTCGTCAGCACAACGTCCGTCCACGATGGCACACCACCGGCAACTACAAAATATGCATGTCCATCACATAACTGACATATTGGGTACTATAAATAACTACTGATTTTGATCACAGCAACAGCAATAATCCTCTCGCGTCATTCGGAATTAAGCCCCAATTATACTTCTGTCGGAGCATCTGCCAGTTCTTTGCCTTCATCGATTCTTTTGTGATGGACGATGGCTGAAGCGTCCAGGAAATAAGGCAATCAAAATACACCGCTGTTTATGCATTCACAGATAGCGAACCCGTTACATGGCCGTAGAGTGATAACTAGGATTGGCGAGTACATATATTCATTGAAAATATTTAGATACTGTTATATAACAGATTTGTCCCATCACGTGAGCAGCCAGACATTCGAGTAGAAACAATAGTGTCTTCGAATTCTAGACTGACCGCCTCCTTTGCAGAGTATGTACCGGAACGGGTTTCATTCCATTTGTTGACCGCCTCCGTGGTCAAGCATCTGCCCGGAGAGCGGAAGGTCGGCCGCGTCTGACCAAAAGACGTGAAAAGATGCTACTTGTTGTTACCCTGCCTGGCGCTCGGCATTAAGGTCCAAAAACAAGAACTGGTCAGCTCGGAGTCTGTATACTGTGTCTGAGTGGGGTATTCATGTTAAACCCGGGTCCACGGCGTGACGAGCGAACGCTTTAATCACTGGGCTACCCCACCGCCCCCGGCACTCATTGGAGATGTGATTAAACCATGCAATGGGAAGGTGTCAACTGTTGGTAACTGTATTAAAACATGCAGACAGCATAACCACCTCCCCTGAAGACAGGCAGACAACTTGGATAAATGGAGAACTGTGAATGATCAAGACGTTCAACTAAGTCTTCTGCTTGCACTAGTCTGGGCTCATGTCTGTTTTTTGTTTTTTTTCTAACCCACTGAGATACCAAACTGTAGTTAAAACATGGACACTGCACTGATCCCCATTCGGACAGAGAGTCCGAGCAGACCAATCCTTGTTTTATTTCGTTATGCTGAAAGTCAAGCAGGACAACAACAAGTACCATCTTTCGTCGTCTTTCGGTATGCCGCTGTCGGTACACCGACATTCCGCTCTCCAGGCGGTGGACGCGGGTGTGTCAAAATGGGATTCACCCGTGAAGATCCGGGTCAGAATAGATCCTTAGCAACCCATGCTTGCGGTAAAAGGTGACTTCACTTGTCGCGAGAGGCGACGAACGGGATCGGGTGGTCAGGCTCGCTGACTTGGTTGGTGCATGTCATTGTATCCCGATTGCGTGGATCGATGCTCATGATGTCAATCACTGGGTTGACTGAGCCAGACTAGATTATTTACAGACCGCCGTCATATGGCGTTCAACAACAAACAAACAAAATGGGGTATTTGCGTGAGGGATGTACATATTGTAAGTTGTCGTTGTTGTTGTTGTTTGTTGTTTAACGCCGCACTCAGCAATATTCCAGCTATATGACGGCGGTCTGTAAATAATCGAGTCTGGACCAGACAATACAGTGATTGACATCATGAGCATCAATTCACGCAATTTGGGATCGATGACATGCATCAACCAAGTCAGCGAGCCTGACCACCCGATCCCGTTAGTCGCCTTTTACAAGCATAGTCGCCTTTTACGGCAAGCATGGGTTGCTGAAGACCTATCCTACCCCGGATCTTCACGGGTCTATTGTAAGTTCTCGTCAGGTAATCAGCGCCAGGTTATACGTGATAATCGAGCACAATCAGACTGGCCTTATCTGTATGCGTTGTTTGTTGTTTAACGCCGGTGTCCCGGTATAAACTCTCCCCCGTACAAATTCACCCCCCGGAGAGTTTATACCGGTACAGATTCTCCCCCGGAGAATCTGTTCTGAAATAAAATCTCCCCCGGGCGGATATGTTTCGCGCCCCCCTCAGTATAAAGTCTCCCCCCTGATTATTCGGTTTGTTGCAATGTCTTTCAGTACTATATTCTTTAAATAGTTATCTTTAATGTAAGGAGGGTTACTTTAAAAAATAGATTATGAAATATGGTCATAATGAATTGATATTTCAGCATATTTTATTTGGTAACTGTACCTTCCATCCTAAAATAATTATAAGACATAATCACACCAAACAAATTTGAATGAAATGACTTAATGTAACAAATACATGTACGGTTACTGTTGTAACAGAATTCAGAAATCTTATTAATCCTCGCAAACATCCGGTTTTACCACTAACTACGTAAAAACTGTCAACATACCCACGCGCGCCTCCAGCTCAGGCTGTCCGTTATACTCTGATTTCAGATCTAAAATATATTCCTTAATACAGGCTACGATTTGAAAATGGTATCAGTGTAATATCAGTGGCTAAAATATCATGGTGCAAGCAGGTTTCTGTTAAACATACAACATCATAACTATCTAATTCAGCACTGATAAAATCTACTTTGTCTTTAAGACTGCGTACGTTTAGATATATAATCTTTAAATCTGGACTATGCAAAGGTCCTGGATTCGGATGGATATCACCGCAGCCGAAGAGAAAAAAGTAAAACTAAGAATGATAATCGGAAATTAGATAAACATATTTAAACTAGAAATTATGTCCAATGAACATGATGTATTGAAGCAATTGACCTTGAATTTGTTTTCCAAAATATGCTATCATGCTTATGAAAGTGCTATCCATAAATACAGAGTTTGTTGTTTCTAATACAGTTTTTGTTGTCTGTATACATGTTTTTAAATACCAGTTTGAGTCTACATGTGAACACAATCGAATGTAAGTCTAAGAACAAAATATGAACTAATTCTCAAGAACTCCTTCATCTTTGACTGACTGATGTATTTTCAATCTTTATTCAGCACTGAAGAGACACCATGCTATAGTACGAAGCATTAAGTTTATGAAAAATCAGCATTGATTTTGACTCCATAAACTGTCATAAAGTATTCATAAAGTATCAGGGGTCATTTCAACTTGCAAAATGATTGACATAGTCCTTTATAGAGCGAGGATTGGGCTGTTTTCCCCCCCCGATTGACTGATATTACATGGTTTAGAACGGTACAATGAATGGTTAAGCATGCATATTACACTAATACGCGATATTTCATAAGAACATAAAACATAAAACCAATATTTATGAGTCTACATATTGATATAAGACTTTATCACTGTATCCAATTCCAAAATTTTAGATATAAACTTAGGACAGTTCAGTTTGCAATTCTTCAACCTTTAATTCATCACAGGATGTGTAGCTAGACGACGGGAATCTATAGTCTTGACTGTGTTTTCTTTGATGAGAATGTTTCTCACCGACCTTAGTGTGTAGGGGTGTGATATCCTGGGCAGGAAATGACAGTGTTTTGACTACTCCTCTTTCATTAATTAACGTGTTGGGCATCCCTAATGAACCTTTACTAATTCATGTTAAACCAACACAGGATGTTTTCTGGAAGTGGACAATCGCGAATGGCATAGGGCTGACACGACACGTGTTAATAACTTCTTAAGTTACTAAACAATCTTTGTACCTAACGACTAGCATATAAACATCGTCTCTGATTTGACCGTGACGGGGCTTCTCCCTTAACTCAGAAAAAACAACAGGAATAGTATTCAAACATAAAAACATGAAACCCGCCTCCCCAATCCTCCAGCTAAACAACCAAACAATCAAATTTCAAAAACAAACCAAATTCTTAGGACTTATTTTCGATGAACATCTCACCTGGGATGCTCACATCCAAAACCTAACAACTAAATGCAGTAAAGACCTAAACACCCTAGTTGCCTCACTGGCTCAAACTGGGGAGCCTCCAAAGATACCCTCCTCTCACTCTACATATCACTAATTAGATCAAAACTAGACTACGGCTGCGCCATATACAACACCCTAAACAACTCTCTATCTAAAAAACTTGACTCAATACAATATCAGGCTCTCAAACTAATTACACGCACCCAACATGGCACCTCCTACACTTCACTTCAGGCCTTAACAGGAGAAATGCCACTAAGTTTACGCAGGGAACAGCTAAGCTTAAATTTCTGGGCCGCATCCTAATCAAACCCTCTGATCCAAAACTTAATAAACCAAAATATCAGCCCCAAAAACCAAGCTCTAGCTCGTAAACACCCCTTACTTACCCCAATATCCCAAAGAATAACAAACTACCTAAATGAACACCAAATAAAAAATCTTAAACAAAACTGCAAACAATCAAATATCTTCACCCCTAAACTTAAAATACCCAAAATAGACACAACACTAGCTAGCCAAATAAATAAACAAACCGACCCAAACATAGCTAAAACCACCACACTAGCATACATACACGAAAATTGGCCAAATTGGTGTCACATTTACACGGACGGATCTTCAGATCCGACCTCCAAACACACAGGTTTCGGAGTCCATACCACACAACCAACTAAAACTACACAATCCTTCCGACTCCCAAACAACCAATCAATATTCACGGCAGAACTAATGGGCATGGCCTCAGCCCTCCATAGTCAAGAATCCAAAAACCACAATAAAATCCTAATACTTACCGACTCCCTAAGTGGACTGCAAGCCCTCCAAAACAAAAATACCAAAAACCGACCTAAATTAATAAATCTAATACTTAAAAGCTCCAACGACCTAACTAACGCAGGCAAACAAATAACCTTCTTGTGGATACCCGCCCACGTAGGAATATACGGTAATGAAAACGCCGATAAGGCAGCTAAACAATCCCTCAAAATCCCAGAAAGAAGCTTAAACCTACCCATCTCAAAATCAGAAATTAAAAGTGTAAACAAGCAAAAAATCACCAAAAAATGGCATAACCTACATCTAAACTCAAATAGCCAAATCAAAAAAGTACTCAGCAAACCACTAACCAAACCAAAAATTCACCATCCATCAAAAGAAATCGACAGAGTAATCACTAAACTCCAAACAGGACACACCAACCTAAATAACCACCTAAAAAAAATATAAAAAAAATACTACAGGTAACTGCCCACACTGCAAACAACTAGAAACCCCAGAACACGCACTCATCTACTGCACACACTACCTAACACATCGAACCGCATTACAAACCACCCTCAATCTAAACAAGGCTCTCACTCTAGAAGCAATACTAAACCCACAAAATAAACTAGAAAACTTCAAGGCCTTAGGCGTATTCTTAATCAAAACGGAACTAATAAAACGCATCTAAAAACACTATAATCCACCAAATCAAAATTACATAAACACACAAACATCCACCATACCCAGCTCCCTTAGTTCTCCTCCCCTACCCCATCGGCATCTATTCCAAATCTCAAAATTCCCAAATTCTATATAAGCAACCCCTAAAGCCCCCTCTTGGGTTGCACACACCACTTTCGCCCCTTTCGGAAACACATTAAATGGCCTGTCCGGGCCCGTGTGCGAAATACGCATCAGTCGGAAAGCGCACGTTAAATCTCCAAAGTAAGTAAGTAAGTAAGTAAGTTGACCGTGTGCTATCCACACAATCTTACCGACTCCCTAACAACCAATCTATATTCACGGCCGAACTAATGGGCATGGCCTCAGCCCTGCATAACCAACAATCAAAAAACAACAAAAAAATCCTAATTCTCACTGACTCGCTTAGTGGGCTACAAAGCCCTCCAAAACAAAAATACCAAAAAACGACCTAAATTAATAAACCAAATACTTAAAAGCTCCAACGACCTAACAAAAGCAGGCTAACAATCTAGAAATAAACCAACCCTACAAAATGGAGGAGCTCCTCTACGTAATCCAAAACAGGAAAAAGGGCACAGCCCCAGGATAAGACCTAACTTCTTAACAAATAATTAAAAAAAAAACACCTAAAACTATATCCTACTCCCTGGAAACAGGCCCTAGTCATACCAATCACTAAACCTAATAAACCAGCTAATCAAGCTAACTCATATCGACCAATATCTCAACTTCAAACTTATGCAAAGTAATGGAATCAATGGCTAAAAATAGATTACAACATTACCTAACCCAAAATAACATCAACTATTGAACTGCATGGCAAGTATTTATAAAACGACCGGGGGCGGAAATATTCTGGGGGGAGATTTTATTTCGTAGGGTGGGGGAGAGTTTATTTCGAGAGGGGCGGAACTGTACCGGTATAAATTCGCCGGGGGGAGACTTTATTCTGGGGGCGAATATATTTCGTGACACCGGCCGCACACAGCAATATTCCAGCTGTATGGCGGCGGCCTGCAAATCGAGTCTGGACCAGACAATCCAGTGATCGACGCACCTGGAGTACGATGGCACATTACTAACCAAGTCACCAAGCCTGATCCTCTGATCCATTTAGTCGTCTTTTACGACCAGCATAGGTAGCTGGGGACCTCTATTCTTACCCAGAATCACCATGGTAAATATGTTCATGAAGTCTGCACGGTGTGTCACCCCTATCAATGAAACTAATCGTGTATTTAAACGAGCGTGTTCTGCTCAATCACCATCACATTGATACGGGAGTGATTTCACGCCTGAACGCAGTAGTTGATTGAAGATGTTTTGAAATTGAGCTATCTTTGTTCTAATTGTTACTAACTGTTGCTTCCGTTACAGTTATTCCCTTCTTTGTGCATATAGGTGGCTATCGCACTCATGTTAACACAGCATTATTCGTGTCCGTTATGTGTGAAGTGAACAATTTAGCAGCTGGTATTTGTGAATAGTTTCAGCGACCTCAAGTAACGACTGTTTTCATAGCAGTCATGCATTTCCTACCTTTAACGTGTTTTATATGCTGGTACTCATGGCAATTATTTCCTTGGTATTGCTTTAGGGATAACTGAAATACAATTTGTCCAGGATATGCTCGGGGTTTACATCATGAAACAACAACTCTGAAAGGAGTGAGCGAGTTGTGTTTAAAGCCACTTTTAACGTTATTCCAGTTATATCACGGCGTGCCAGCTTAATGTGGGAGGAAAGCCCGAAGTGATGCAGGTCTCCATCTTCCCGAGGCAAGTGAGTTAACTGACTATAAACTGGACTTTTAAAGTTAGTTAACTCCCTTGCCTCGGAAAGATGGCAGGTCTCAGACGTTCACCACTTCGGTGAAACCCACGAGCAGTTTATGGCGCTGACAAACCTAGAAACATAATCCGGGCGACTGTGAAAAGAACAGGCAGACCCAAACACAACAACGGATACACCCACACTCACTACCAATGGTGGAGTTGGAACACAGTTGAGCAATCTATACACCTGGGTGCCCTTGTACAAAGCGATCTTAGCGCCAAGGTGATGCAACTCCTATACCTTAACATAGAATTACGACAGGCCCAACGCTAAGGTTGTTTTGTACAAGGGCACACTTGTCTGGTCTCTGATAAAGTAGGGCAACCAATACACCTTGTCAGGCTTGTGTTAAAATAGGGCAACCAATACACCTGGTCAGGCTTGTGTTAAAGTAGGGCAACCAATACACCTGGTCAGGCTTGTGTTAAAGTAGGACAACCAATACACCTGGTCAGGCTTGTGTTAAAGTAGGTCAACCAATACACCTTGTCAGGCTTGTGTTAAAGTAGGGCAACCAATACACCTTGTCAGGCTTGTGTTAAAGTAGGGCAACCAATACACCTTGTCAGGCTTGTGTTAAGTAGGACAACCAATACACCTGGTCAGGCTTGTGTTAAAGTAGGGCAACCAATACACATGGTCAGGCTTGTGTTAAAGTAGGGCAACCAATACACATGGTCAGGCTTGTGTTAAAGTAGGGCAACCAATATACCTGGTCAGGCATGTCTTAAAGTAGGGCAATCAATACACCTGGTCAGGCTTGTGTTAAAGTAGGGCAACCAATACACCTGGTCATGCTTGTGTTAAATTAGGGCAACCAATACACCTGGTCAGGCTTGTGTTATAGTAGGGCAACCAATACACCTGGTCAGGCTTGTGTTAAAGTAGGGCAACCAATATACCTAGTCAGACATGTGTTAAAGCAGGGCAACCAATACACCTGGTCAGACATGTCTCTAAGTAGGGCAACCAATACAACTGGTCAGACATGTGTTAAAGTAGGGCAACCAATACACCTGGTCAGGCTTAAATTAAAGTAGGACAACCAATACACCTGGTCAGGCTTGTGTTTAAGTAGGGCAACCAATACACCTGGTCAGGCTTGAGTTAAAGTAGGGCAACCAATACACCTGGTCAGACTTGTGTTAAAGTAGAGCAACCAATACACCTGGTCAGGCTTGTGTTAAAGTAGGGCAACTAATACACCTGGTCAGGCTTGTGTTAAAGTAGGGCAACCAATACACCTGGTCAGACATGTCTTAAAGTAGGGCAATCAATACACCTGGTCAGACATGTGTTAAAGTAGGGCAACCAATACACCTGGTCAGGCTTAAATTAAAGCAGGTCAACCAATACACCTTGTCAGGCTTGTGTTATAGTAGGGCAACCAATACACCTGGTCAGGCTTGTGTTATAGTAGGGCAACCAATACACCTGGTCAGGCTTGTGTTAAAGTAGAGCAACCAATACACCTGGTCAGGCTTGTGTTAAAGTAGGACAACCAATATACCTGGTCAGACATGTCTCTAAGTAGGGCAACCAATACACCTGGTCAGTCTTGTGTTAAAGTAGGACAACCAATACACCTTGTCTGGCTTGTGTTAAAGTAGGGAAACCAATACATCTTGTCAGGCTTGTGTTAAAGTAGAGCAACCAATACACCTGGTCAGGCTTGTGTTATAGTAGGACAACCAATACATCTTGTCAGGCTTGTGTTAAAGTAGAGCAACCAATACATCTTGTCAGGCTTGTGTTAAAGTAGGACAACCAATACACCTTGTCTGGCTTGTGTTAAAGTAGGTCAACCAATACACCTGGTCAGGCTTAAATTAAAGAAGGGCAACCAATACACCTGGTCAGGCTTGTGTTAGAGTAGGGCAACCAATACACCTGGTCAGGCTTGTGTTAAAGTAGGGCAACCAATATACCTGGTCACACATGTCTCTAAGTAGGGCAATCAATACACCTGGTCAGACATGTGTTAAAGTAGGGCAACCAATACACCTGGTCAGGCTTAAATTAAAGTAGGACAACCAATACACCTGGTCAGGCTTAAATTAAAGTAGGACAACCAATACACCTTGTCAGGCTTGTGTTAGAGTAGGGCAACCAATACACCTGGTCATGCTTGTGGTATAGTAGGGCAACCAATATACCTGGTCAGACATGTCTCTAAGTAGGGCAATCAATACACCTGGTCAGGCTTGTGTTAAAGTAGGGAAACCAATACACCTGGTCAGGCTTGTGTTAAAGTAGGGAAACCAATACACCTGGTCAGGCTTGTGTTAAAGTAGGGCAACCAATACACCTGGTCAGGCTTGTGTTAAAGTAGGGCAACCAATACACCTGGTCAGGCTTGTGTTAAAGTAGGGCAACCAATACACCTGGTCAGGCTTGTGTTAAAGTAGGGCAGCCAATACACCTGGTCAGGCTTGTGTTAAAGTAGGACAACCAATACACCTGGTCAGGCTTGTGTTAAAGTAGGGCAACCAATACACCAGGTAACATAATAATAACACTCACTCAAAGCAGACTGATTTATTACTTTCAAAAATAAATAAAAAAAAATAACAAAAGAAGAAAAGATCTTTGGGCAAATCACCACCTGATCAAATAATAGCAAAATCTTGTTTCAATAAAAAAAGCAGATGCTTTACTAACCATGGCGGTATTCAAACTAAAGACAGGCAGAAACTATCAGACCAAGTAGTCACACTTGCCTATAATACTGTTGTTGTCCACTCCCCTCATCTCACACAGCACAACACTGAATAAATAATGCCTTATAATGGCCCATGACAAAATCACCAGTATATGTGAACTAAAGAATGTAAAACGGCTTACTGCCTCTACTTTTTAGTTTTCGTGAGCATCCAGTACTTCAACAGCTACTCTTGTTCCAAACACTAACAGAAGCTCATGCTGAGAAGTGTTCGGAATCTCAAACAAAACATATCATTAACTTTTCAACAATCCTAACAAACTGTTTGCAAACTCAAGTCTAAATACTTGATCAAATGTTGATTGAATTGGCATTAAAAACAATATGACACACAATAACCTGAGCAATAACAATACTGAACATCATTGGATTGCTTTGTTGATCATTTATACAAATATGCACCATTAGGACAATGATTGTCTGTAATTAAAATATTAAGTAAAATTTCCTAAGTAGATCACAGCACCATATTTTCAGCACTAAAACTGGCTTGGAATCACATTGAATACAACAATCACTGCCATTGGTCAGTCGTAACTGGAGGAAATACAATACCTGACTTAGAACATGCAGGTGTCGTACCAGTAACATATACTCACCTCCAAAAGAAACGCAAATTATAGATACACATAGAGACGTTTGTACGTTAAGAAGACGTGTATACAGTGTGTACCACTTAATGACAAAACTAACAATCGGTCAAGTGTTACCACATTGTCTTTATTCTTATCACGATATGCTGCATGTGATTTCCAAACTTTACACGCTAATTCTGCACAAGAGAAAAGTGCATTAAACTATGACATCACATGTGATGCGTTCATGAGCGTCAGTTCAGACAACATACCAGTATGTTCGTTTGTGCATTGAACCAACATAATATCTTTTGAATATGAGTAATATTCCTATATTCACCAAAATGTATGGTATTTGCGTATCTTTTGTTGGTGAGTATATTTAATGAATCACAAGACACATGAACAAGCAATAACCATGGCGAAGCAGCTGTGCAGGATGTTACCAGGCTCGTCCACGGCTGACTAGACACAAGTAATTAGTATGTTTAATTCCACGTAAATTGGGGAAGTAGATAGATTAACCAGGTTCAATAATTGGTTGTGCAACTTTAATGAGATGTTATTAGTTCCACAGCTGACATCCTGATCTGGATACAGTAACATCAGTTGTCACATATTGCTGGTATGTCCTGTCATCGGTCGGTGTAACCTGTATGTGCCAGGCAATATGGCAAGGGATATTGTCCTGTCCTTTAACACAAATTTGGTATCAGCTGATTGGTCATCAATAGGAAGCTGGTTTCTGATCATCATTAGTTCTTTAAAAGGCAATAATCTTTTACAGCATCAGCATCAGCATCCTAGGAGTTCTTCTGGGGGACTTTGATGACCACCTGTTGAACAACAACCCATGCACATCAGCAGCTTGTACAGGGAATAATGCTCAGTACAATTTAGAATGCACATGTATATATCATACACTTGCTAATCAAGGATGATTTCAGCAATATTCCTGCCACTCTACGACAGGAACACGAGAATGGGCTTCATACATCATACCCATGTGGAAAGTGGAACCCAGACTCCTACATGACAAACGAACGCCAGAAACCTTCCTCACTGCCCCCATAGGGTGAGTGAGTGAGTGTGGTATTATGCCGCTTTTAGCAATATTCCAGCAATATCACAGCAGGGGACACCAGAAATGGGCTCAACACATTGTACCCATGTATGGAATTGAAACCAGGTCTTCGTCATGACGAGCGAGCGCTTTAACCACACAGTACAATAGTCCATGACAAAGGTTGTACCCAACAAGGTGCTGTACTGTATCTGTAACCATCTAAGCATTGTGGATTTTCCATGAAGGATGCAGAAATACCCTCACTGTTAAAAGACTACTCACATTTTTCACTTCAATGTACTGTTGAAGGCCATATTCACCCCTGAAATAAAAAAGATGAATACAAATACACATTATTCAAAGGTAGAGCTATAAGGCCCTGTAGCTCACCTGACAATTGTTAAGTACAATCAGGATCTTGTCAGTAGTTTGGAGATGAAACTCTCCACACAAAATCGTGGCCACGACAGACCCACTGGAAATCTATTTCAACCCTTTAAATGCTGGTGTCCTCATGGGTAAATAAGTTTACAAAGTGCAAGGAAATGAATTGTGCCTAACTAATGGACACGGAGACACTGACCAATAAAACATATATAGCCAAAGTCCGACAAGGAATAAAAGCAATACTCACATCTCTCGCCCAAGGCCGGACATCTTGAATCCACCAAATGGGGCTTGAGCATTGACAGCTAGGTAGCAGTTGACCCTGCAAAGGGGAGACAATCCAGTAATTCCTTATTTCATTCATCGATGCTTATGTTCCTAATGTATTCGGGGTGCAATGAATACACTGAGGCGAATATAGGGTACGAATATTAATTCACGAAAATATTAACAAGTCAACAGTTGACGTATTATTTGTTCTATTCAGTGGAACAATAACAACATAAATTATTTGACATGTTTTGTTAATTATTAGTGAGTGAGTGAGTTGGGTTTAACGCCGCTTTTAACAGTATTCCAGTTATATCACGGCGTGTCAGCTTAATGTGGGAGGAAAGCCCGAAGTGATGCAGGTCTCAGACGTTTACCACTTAGGTGAAACCCACGCGCACGGGTATGGTGCTGACAAACCTAGAAACATAATTGGGGTGAACCGGGATTCGAACCCACAACCATAGGTTTCTGGCGTGCCCAAGGGACGCAACTCTGCACAGCGAATTGCGGCGCCTTAGACGACTGGGCCACCAGTGCCCCCTTGTTAATTATTAAAATATTATACATTCTATATACTGCACTAATCTAGGTACTAGAATCTGCTCAAATGCGACAATGACCAGTGACCAAAATACTGTCACAATAAATATTGTTTTAGAGTGTTGTCTTTTGAAGACATCTATGTATATAAAATGTTCTTATGGATATTTTTAGGTACAGGGTATGTAAATGCACATAAATATTCAATTCTAGAGGCCACAAATAACAAATTCGATCATGAATGGATACGGTTCAATTCACCGAAAACGCGAGTGAATCGTAACAGCCCTATAATGTATCCAGATTGGGAAAATGTCCACAAGAAGTTTCAATTTTCAGTATGGTCAAAACTTATAGGTCAAATTGACTTCAAGATTTACAATTTTACAAAAAACAGAACTTACGTGTAGAGCCCCACAACTATATCACTGAGATGGGTATTACCCGGTGCATGCTGATGCCATGTAAAATAAAACTGCATTTAGCACCAAATATTCCCATTGGTGGGAACTTTCAGCTCTACTGGTCCAGCAGTTCTTTTCATTTACAATATGGCTGCTGGCAAGCATACTTGAATTGCAGTCAAGACGCCTTGACCATCTCACCACCAAGTTGCAGGCCTCAGGCCCCTTAAGCTATACAGAAGATGAACTTATCTTATTATAAGATTAACAAATCAAAGATGGCTACCTTGTAATTCCAATTTTGATGCCTTGAAAATACTTGAACCCCTTTAAAGTAACAAACATCCACACAAAGTTTCAGCTGAATCCAACAAGCCATTTCGGAAGAGAAGAAAGAGAAAAGTCGTGATGGAAAACACAAGCCCAGGACCGTTGAGTTAATAAGCAAGCCTTACAGGACTTAATGGTACACTGCATGTCACAATTATTACATAGAAGATATGACGTCATGGTCGGATACAGTAAAGCACCAAACACACTCTCGGTTTCTATTGTGTCATTGCAAAATGTTTTACCACACACACTTGGGAATATTGTACCTTCTGCAATATTGCCTTCTGACAATGGCTGAGAAAATGTATTTTTCTATATATGTCCGCATCCGCAATGACGCGGCTTTCAAATTAGCTGTGTCAGTCACAGGTGATTATTGTGATTTGAAACCTCTGATTGACCAATCAGATTTGAGTATAATACAAATTGATGTTGGAATACTACAATCATCCTGTTCCAAGTGTACCAACCAATTTTCAGTCAGTTGTTATGCACTGAGTACAAACTCTATTCACCTACGAAATCACCGAATCGTGTAGAAACTCTATTCACCAACAAAATCAGCCTATCGTGTAGAAATTCTATTCACCAACAAAATCAGCTTATCGTGTAGAAACTCTATTCACCAACAAAATCACCCTATCGTGTAGAAACTCTATTCACCAACAAAATCAGCTTATCGTGTAGAAACTCTATTCACCAACAAAATCACCCTATCGTGTAGAAACTCTATTCACCAACAAAATCAGCTTATCGTGTAGAAACTCTATTCACCAACAAAATCAGCTTATCGTGTAGAAACACTATTCACCAACGAAATCACATCACGTGTAGATACTTACTGTATTCAATGTTTCTGGTAATCATGTTAAACAATGCATTAATATTGCTGGGAGACGATGGGGCCAACTCACCACACTGTTCCAGCCTTGATTCCACCGGCGAAGGCCAATGCCTTGTTTATGTCATTGGTGAAAATGGCTGCTCCCAGACCATATGCCGTGTTATTGGCTCGCTCCAGCACCTCATCCAAGGTCTTGAACTTGATTATTTGCTGAACAGGTCCAAATATCTGCAAATCATTTATAAATAAAAGAAGGTTATGTCAAAGCATAAAGACTTTAAGGCCTTAAGGACATGCATAAAAAATGTTTGCTTTTCAAAGTCAATTGCAAAACAAACTCCTCATACTACTTATGTTGACGGTGAAAGTCGTGGTGTCCATGAGGATGGCGACAGAATGTGGCCAAGTACTTTTGTTGTCATGGAGCTGATATTGTGTCAAGCTGATGCAAGTTAGATAACGTTAATGTCATCTGAGTTCCACAACAGGTGGACAGAGATTCGCACGCACGCACGCACGCACGCATGCACGTTTTGTCTGACTGACCTCTTCCCTGGCTATCCTCATGCTGTCTGTGACATTGGAGAAGACCGTGGGCTCGATGAAGAACCCCTTCTCTCCATGCCTGGTCCCGCCAATCTCACACGTAGCTCCCTCGTCCTTCCCGCTCTTGATCAGCTCCAGGATTTTCGTCAGCTGGTCACCATCAATCTGAACACATCACCAACATCACATTGAACACATCACCTACATCACCCTGAACACAGCACCTACATCACTCTGAACACATCACCTACATCACTCTGAACACATCACCTACATCACTCTGAACACATAACCTACATCACCCTGAACACATCACCTACATCACTCTGAACACATCACCTACATCACTCTGAACACATCACCTACATCACTCTGAACACATCACCTACATCACTCTGAACACAGCACCTACATCACTCTGAACACAGCACCTACATCACATTGAACACAGCACCTACATCACATTGATCACAGCACCTATACCACTCTGAACACATCACCTACACCACTCTGAACACATCACCTACATCACCCTGAACACATCACCTACATCACTCTGAACACATCACCTACATCACTCTGAACACAGCACCTACATCACTCTGAACACAGCACCTACATCACATTGAACACAGCACCTACATCACATTGATCACAGCACCTATACCACTCTGAACACAGCACCTACATCACATTGAACACATAACCTACATCACTCTGAACACATCACCTACATCACTCTGAACACATCACCTACATCACTCTGAACACAGCACCTACATCACATTGAACACAGCACCTACATCACTCTGAACACAGCACCTACATCACTCTGAACACATCACCTACATCACATTGAACACAGCACCTACATCACATTGAACACAGCACCTACATCACTCTGAACACATCACCTACATCACTCTGAACACAGCACCTACATCACATTGAACACAGCACCTACATCACATTGATCACAGCACCTATACCACTCTGAACACAGCACCTACATCACATTGAACACATAACCTACATCACTCTGAACACATCACCTACATCACTCTGAACACATCACCTACATCACTCTGAACACATCACCTACACCACTCTGAACACATCACCTACATCACTCTGAACACATCACCTACACCACTCTGAACACATCACCTACATCACTCTGAACCTATCACCTACACCACTCTGAACACATAACCTACATCACTCTGAACACAGCACCTATACCACTCTGAACACATAACCTACATCACTCTGAACACAGCACCTATACCACTCTGAACACATCACCTACATCACATTGAACACATAACCTACATCACCCTGAACCTATCACCTACATCACATTGAACACATCACCTACATCACTCTGAACACATAACCTACATCACCCTGAACCTATCACCTACATCACATTGAACACATCACCTACATCACATTGAACACATAACCTACATCACCCTGAACCTATCACCTACATCACATTGAACACATCACCTACATCACATTGAACACATCACCTACATCACCCTGAACCTATCACCTACATCACTCTGAACACATCACCTACATCACTCTGAACACATCACCTACACCACTCTGAACACATCACCTACATCACTCTGAACACATCACCTACACCACTCTGAACACATCACCTACATCACTCTGAACCTATCACCTACACCACTCTGAACACATAACCTACATCACTCTGAACACAGCACCTATACCACTCTGAACACATAACCTACATCACTCTGAACACAGCACCTATACCACTCTGAACACATCACCTACATCACATTGAACACATAACCTACATCACCCTGAACCTATCACCTACATCACATTGAACACATCATCTACATCACTCTGAACACATCACCTACACCACTCTGAACCTATCACCTACATCACATTGAACACATCACCTACATCACTCTGAACACATCACCTACACCACTCTGAACACATCACCTACATCACATTGAACACATAACCTACATCACTCTGAACCTATCACCTACATCACCCTGAACACATCACCTACATCACTAGGAACACATAACCTACATCACCCTGAACCTATCACCTACATCACATTGAACACATCACCTACATCACTCTGAACACAGCACCTACATCACTCTGAACACATCACCTACACCACTCTGAACACATCACCTACACCACTCTGAACACATCACCTACACCACTCTGAACACATCACCTACACCACTCTGAACACATCACCTACATCACTCTGAACACATCACCTACACCACTCTGAACACATCACCTACATCACTCTGAACACATCACCTACATCACTCTGAACACAGCACCTATACCACTCTGAACACATCACCTACATCACATTGAACACATAACCTACATCACCCTGAACCTATCACCTACATCACATTGAACACATCACCTACATCACTCTGAACACATCACCTACACCACTCTGAACACAGCACCTACATCACTCCGAACACATCACCTACATCACATTGAACACATCACCTACATCACTCTGAACACATCACCTACACCACTCTGAACACATCACCTACATCACCCTGAACACATCACCTACATCACCCTGAACCTATCATCTACATCACTCTGAACACATCACCTACATCACCCTGAACCTATCACCTACATCACATTGAACACATAACCTACATCACCCTGAACCTATCATCTACATCACTCTGAACACATCACCTACATCACATTGAACACATAACCTACATCACCCTGAACCTATCATCTACATCACTCTGAACACATCACCTACATCACCCTGAACCTATCACCTACATCACATTGAACACATCACCTACATCACATTGAACACATAACCTACATCACCCTGAACACATCATCTACATCACTCTGAACCTATCACCTACACCACTCTGAACCTATCACCTACATCACTCTGAACACAGCATCTACATCACTCTGAACACATCACCTACATCACTCTGAACACATCATCTACATCACCCTGAACCTATCACCTACATCACCCTGAACCTATCACCTACATCACTCTGAACACAGCACCTACATCACTCTGAACACAGCACCTACATCACATTGAACACATCACCTACATCACTCTGAACACAGCACCTACATCACTCTGAACACATCACCTACACCACTCTGAACACATCACCTACACCACTCTGAACACATCACCTACACCACTCTGAACACATCACCTACACCACTCTGAACACATCACCTACACCACTCTGAACACATCACCTACACCACTCTGAACACATCACCTACACCACTCTGAACACATCACCTACACCACTCTGAACACATCACCTACATCACATTGAACACATCACCTACACCACTCTGAACACATCACCTACACCACTCTGAACACATCACCTACACCACTCTGGACACATCACCTACACCACTCTGAACACATCACCTACATCACATTGATCACAGCACCTATACCACTCTGAACACATCACCTACACCACTCTGAACACATCACCTACATCACTAGGAACATATCATCTACATCACTCTGAACACATCACCGACATCACTCTGAACACAGAATCAGACACATACACACATGGAAACAAGTATCTCCTGGAGTACCTATCATAATTATTCGTGGGTCATTAGTTTTTGAATGGGACGACACTTTGAACACAGACCACCTCCGTATTACTGCGTCTTGTACAATGCAAATCAGTCCAACCTGAGGGCCATTCTTGGTGTTTGGGTCATAGGGGTCACCAACACTTCGTTGTTTTGCTGCCTCCACACTGCGCTTCACAAACTCATCATAGATCTCCTCCTGCACAAACGTCCTGGACCCCGCGATGCAGCACTGCCCCATGTTGGTCATCACAGCCTCATGCGCCCAGGCCACGGCATTGTCCACTGCAAGATCAGGTGCCGTCAGTGAGAGAGGGGTAAATAGAGAGAGTAAATCAAGAGCTCTCATTAGAGAGGGAGGGGTAAATCAAGAGCTGTCATCAGAGAGGGAGGAGATATATCAAGAATCAAGAGGATGCCATCAGAGAGGGAGGGTGTAAATCAAGGGATGACAACAGAGAGGGAGGGGTATATCAAGGGATGACATCAGAGAGGGAGGGTGTAAATCAAGGGATGCCATCAGAGAGGGAGGGGATAAATCAAGGGATGCCATCAGAGAGGGAGAGGTAAATCAAGGGATGCCATCAGAGAGGGAGGGTGTAAATCAAGGGATGACGTCAGAGAGGGAGGGATAAATCAAGGGATGACATCAGAGAGGGAGGGTGTAAATCAAGGGATGACATCAGAGAGGGAGAGGTAAATCAAGGGATGCCATCAGAGAGGGAGTGGTAAATCAAGGGATGCCATCAGAGAGGGAGGGTGTAAATCAAGGGATGACATCAGAGAGGGAGAGGTAGATCAAGGGATGCCATCAGAGAGGGAGTGGTAAATCAAGGGATGCCATCAGAGAGGGAGGGTGTAAATCAAGGGATGCCATCAGAGAGGGAGGGGGTAAATCAAGGGATGCCATCAGAGAGGGAGAGGTAAATCAAGGGATGCCATCAGAGAGGGAGGGTGTAAATCAAGGGATGACGTCAGAGAGGGAGGGGTAAATCAAGGGATGACATCAGAGAGGGAGGGTGTAAATCAAGGGATGACATCAGAGAGGGAGAGGTTAATCAAGGGATGCCATCAGAGAGGGAGAGGTAAATCAAGGGATGCCATCAGAGAGGGAGGGGGTAAATCAAGGGATGACATCAGAGAGGGAGGGGGTAAATCAAGGGATGCCATCAGAGAGGGAGGGGTAAATCAAGGGATGCCATTAGAGAGGGAGGGGGTTAATCAAGGGATGCCATCAGAGAGGGAGGGTGTAAATCAAGGGATGCCATCAGAGAGGGAGGGGGTAAATCAAGGGATGACATCAGAGAGGGAGGGGGGTAAATCAAGGGATGCCATCAGAGAGGGAGGGGTAAATCAAGGGATGCCATTAGAGAGCGAGGGGGTAAATCAAGGGATGTCATCACAGAGGGAGGGGTAAATCAAGGGATGCCATCAGAGAGGGAGGGGGTAAATCAAGGGATGCCATCAGAGAGGGAGGGGGTAAATCAAGGGATGCCATTAGAGAGGGAGGGTGTAAATCAAGGGAGTTTTGTTTTGGAAATATTCTAACAAGTTAATGTGGGGAATCAAACTGGGGGTTCCCGGTGACGAGTAAACCCCTTGACCAGTGGGCTAATTCAAGGCCCAAGTTTCGAGTGACTAAATGGTGTCTCATGGTGTAGTCACTAATATCACAGCTGTATTGAAGTATAGTCCACTGTGCACAGAGATGTGGATCAAGCTCAAGTGTTACAGTCAGAGTTATCTCCCTTCATGCTATGGTTGACAGAACTGCCACTTCTATCACACTCACTCCCACACAGCTCTTAATGGGGATATTGCTATTATTCATGAGTGGTAGACAGTTCATTGATGTAATTTTAAATACTCACAGTTTGAGTCAGCGAAGATGACATTGGGACTCTTTCCCCCCAGCTCCAGGGTTGTCCTTTTGAGGTTCGTGCCGGCCGCGGCAGCCATGATAACCTGGCCAATCTGAACAGCAGACAAACAGGGAAAACTTCATTCTTTTGCTCATACTACAGTGGATGACATTTCTTTATGTATTTAATGTTATTCCTTTCATCCATTACTGATTTTCATAACAAACCCCTTTGTCAGTCTTGTGTCCTTGGGCAGGTCATAATAATGATTTACACCCTGGGTCATGAAAACATTCACACACAGAGAGGGTCAACAAAATAAATGACACTCAATTAGGGAGTGACATGCAGGGATGGTTTCTGAAAATTAATTAATGTACATTAACAGGGTCATCTTCCAAAAAAGAACAAAACTCTCAAACCCATCTCCCCACAAATAAATAAATGACATTTGTACACACAACCAGCTTTTGTCAAAAGAACAAAAGCATCCATTTAGTCCCCCGACTGTATTACAGTACACATGCACTCACCTCTGTTGAGCCTGTGAAGGCCACTTTGTTGATGTCGGGATGCTCGGAGATGGCAGCACCAGCTGTAGGTCCATACCCGGGGACAATACCAACGACACCCGTTGGGAACCCTGCCTGGAATAAACATCATACTTTCAGGCAACAGAGGATACTTCTCGGTAGGAAGTCACTGTTCAGCCTTTTTGCAAACCCTTTTGCCCTGACACATATATGTCGGACAGAGAATACATATATAGGTAGGACAGAGTGTATATTTACATGGACAGTAAGTGAGTGAGTGAGTATGGTTTTACGCCGCTTTTAGCAATATTCCAGCAATATCATGGCGGGGGACACCAGAAATGGGCTTCACACATTGTACCCATGTTGGGAATCGAACCCGGGTCTTCGGCGTGATCAGCGAATGCTTTAACCACTAGGCTACCCGACCGCCCCTTATATATATATATATATAGAGATAGATAGGACAGTATATATATATGTAGGACGTAGAATACACATAAGTAGGACAGAGTGTATAATATGTAGGACAGAGAATATATATATATATATTTACTTGCATGTTATTATTCAAAGTTTTTGGTCGAGTCTGTTGGGTATTAATAACCAATAACAAACAAATTTTTTAAGGTGACAATTTGTGCAGTTTTCACTGCAGCAAACAAATATCTTTGAAAAAATATATGCACACAAACAGAAAAGGCTACTTTGGGTACAAACGCACAGTGTGAAACTATTTGTGTGTTTACACTTTTCAGACGAATATGTATGCAAGCAATTCTAAATTATTTGGGCAATGACAATATATTTTGCTATTTTACACAAATTGCAGCTTACCTGGATGTTATCTCAAATCGTTTACTTTTCTATTAATAACTTGGATGTGTTTTTACTCAAAATACATGTTTCCCCCCCTCCTTTTTTTATACATATGTAAATGTGTTTGCAAATCCAAAACACAGTAATAGCAAATTATAGACTGGAATGATAATGGTTTCACGCAGAAATCTTCATTACGTGTCAAGTTTTGGCAGGAAACAAACACTACTTGTTTGCGACTTAGTCCGAATTGTTACCGTGGAAACACAACAAATAAAAAAAATGTATGAAAAGGCAATAGTTGAGCATATGGTCATTGCACATGTGTAGTTTCAGGCAAAAATATTCATTAGTTTGAGAGTAATGGCTTGGAGGAAACAAAGTCTAGTGTTGTTGGAGACTAAGTCCAAATTGTTTCAATAGGTACATAGCAAAATAAGGTTAAGCAATGCATATGGCAAGTTTTGTTGAAAAACATTGAACAGTTTTTAAGTTGTGGCTTGGAAAAGGATGGGAACACCAAGGCCAACGGGGACCAAGACAAAAAAAATACGTCTGCTCTCTCTTTGGAGTATCATGTCATGTCATGTCATGACACAGGGCCAGTTGACCAAAAAGCTTCTTACTTCTTTGAAGAGTGCCCCGAGGTACAGTGCTGTGAGGGGCGTCTGTTCTGCGGGCTTCACGACGATGACGTTGCCGGCACAGAGGGCGGGGGCTATCTTCCAGCAGAACATGGTGATGGGGTAGTTCCACTGGGGACCACATGGGGGGAGAAAGAACAAGGAGATGAACCACAGAGATTAACAAGCATTATAGCTAAAATGGATAGAGTTATCCTTAAACTGCCCTCACGTTATCAGAAATGAGCGATACTTGATAATGCCCTCATATTGTTTGACGACGGGCCATCATCACGCCCGTTGTTAGGTGACGTCATGGTAATGTTCAATAGTGACGTCATCTGGTTTGTTATATGACGTTTCCATATTTGTAAAAGTGGGTCAGTGAAATTCGTTGTGTGTTGATTGGATTAAATGTTTCAAAACCAATATGTTGTTTATTTTTATTTGACATGTTTGATAACAAATCTATCCATTTTAGCTATAATAACAGTAACGCTATCTGTCAGGGCATTATCATTTGCAGAAGCCCTCGGTCTTTTCAACTGCCCTCCTTCGTCGGGCTGTTAATGGAAGACCTCAGGCTTCTGAAAATGATAATGCCCTGAAAAATAGCGTTACCCTAATATAGCACTGCAAAGATGTCTGTCATGACCCTGTTGGTCGTGTCTTGTTTAGACTGTCAACATTCTCTGTCGTTTCTTACTATTACTGTCCTCAATTGCCATGTTTCTTACTTAGAACTACAAAATTGGCATTAGTCAGGACTAGTACAAGCAGACACACACACACGTGCATACATGTCTCTATATTGGTACAGCAATCTTGGAGGTGACATTTAACTCCATTTCACCTCACCTCACCTCATAGCAGAAAAATTAAGTAGACAATAACTGAAAAGAAGTGTACTGGTAATTTCGTGATTTCTCAGACTTTCTAGAGACTTATTCTTTAATTGTAAGATAAAACATAAACAAAATTCATATTCTACCCATCAAATATTGTGTTCTTAAACAAGCAATGTGTCTGGCTATTTTCATTCCCCATAAGGGATGACATCGGTTTGAAACAGAAAGAAAGTCTTAACTAGTGGTTTGCCAAGGAGTAAATGACTTAGATTTCCCCTCTGCCCTCTCAGAAAACAGAATTTGGATTCTTAACATGCTTAAGGTGGAACATTTTAAAAGTCGTTTTTCAGCCTTCTTTGTCATTACAATCAACACATCTATCCCAGCAGCATACTTACAGGAATGATCTGCCCACAAATCCCAACTGGCTCATGGCGAGTGTAGCAGAAGAAGTCGCCATCTGGAACAGATACACGCCATCAGTGTTCATGCAGCTCCAGTGTCAAGGCATAAAGTGTCCTCTGGCCTTGCAGGCATGACTGTTCCAATATCCTATGAAGCCCTTATTTCAATAGGTGAAAGAACAAGTGGTGGTTGTTCGATGCAACTCAGCAAAAATCCAGCTATATGATGGCAGTTTGTAAATAATCAAGTCGGGACCATACAATCCAGGCATTGACATCATAAGCATATTGATCTACGCAATTGGGATATGATGACATGCCTCAACCAAGTCAGCAAGGTTGACCATCTGATCCCATTCGTTGCCTCTTTGAAGCAGGCACGGGTTGGTGAAGGCCAATTCTAACCCGGAACAAGGGAGAGAGTTTGGTTCAATGCTACTTTCAACAATATTTCAGTTTTGTTTTTTTGGTTTTTGGTTTAACGCTGCACTCAGCAATATACCAGCTATATGACGGCCGTCTGTAAATAATCAAGGCTGGATCTGATCTTCGCAATTTGGATACGATGACATGCATCACAAACACAATTAGCAAAAGGCAAACCACCATTGGTTCTTTCAGTGACCTTGCCTGATAATTAGTCACTTTCAGTATCACTTTCTCGTATTCATGCAAATTTGCTGATTTTGCTTTTCATGACACACGTCATCCCACTCCAGAACACCTACCAACTGGAATGGTCCTGCCCTGAATCTTGTCCGACCAACCAGCATAGTACCGGATCACATTGATGCCGAACATGATGTCCCCCACTGACCCATGGAACGGCTTTCCATTGTCCAGTGTCTCCAAGCTCTGTAACGGAACAGGAGATTTATGTGAGTTATACCCAGGGACATGGGGTTTATGTGATTTATACCCATGGAAATGGGATTTATGTGATAGTTATACCCAGGGACATGGGATTTATGTGAGTTATATACAGGGACATGGGATTTATGTGATAGTTATACCCAGGGGCATGGTATTCTAAGATACAAGGGGCATTCAATAAGTTTTGCAACTTGGGCATTTGTGTTTACACAAACAATGTCAATTTGTGGCAGGTGTGACACTAGTCATAACATCTGGTTGACACGTGTCATAACAAGTTCCAGACACAACAATACGTTAGATGTGATGGCTTCATTCACCTTAGGGTGGTCACAATCATGGATTCTCTCAAACATGAACAACTCGCTGTAATAAAGTTCCTTACCAAGGAGGGATGCAAAGCAAAAGAAATCCATGATTGCATGTGTAAAGTGATGGTAAGGATGCTCCTGACTCAGCGTTAGAAATTGGCACTAGTCCTATAGTCTTTGCCAAACTGCCCAATGGTAAAGGCATCATAACGACTAGTAGAAATTTGCCCTATTTAACATGTTGAAGGGTTTTGCTTTATGTTATCATTATAAGGACTAGTGGGCAAAACTGTTAGGTAGTTTCTAATGCTATGACTATTCCACAGTTTTCCGTTGGTCTCTACAGTTTAAAAGGTGTAGGGAATCCATAGACGATGACCCAAGGTCAGGCAGGCCTTCAGATGCCACCCAACCGGAAACCATTGCTGCTATAGAAAGAAGAATTTTGTCTGACTGACGAGTGAAAGTATCTGAACTTTCTAGGGAATTCCAAATATCAGTTGGAACTGTTGGAACCATTATTCATGAGCATCATGGTATGTCCAAGGTATCTGCAAGATGGGTACCTAGAAACCTCAGAGCTCAAGATCGCCATCAGAGAACTGAAAGTTGTCGAGACCTCCTGGATCTCTATACTGCTGATGAAGCCGGATTTCTTTCTGGTCTCGTGGCAGGTGATGAAACATGGATCCACCACTGGGACCCAGAAACTAAATTGGAATCCATGCAATGGAAGCACCCCAATTCTCCGCCTCCGAGGAAGTTTCGCACTCAACCATCGGCTGGCAAGGTAATGGCCACCATATTTTGGGATGCAAGAGGCATATTACTCATTGATTACATGCCACCAAAACTACAATCAATGGACTGTATTATGCCAATGTTATGAAAGAATTGTGAAAATCTATTCACCAGAAACCCTGTGGGATGCTAACATGTGGTATTCTACTTTTGCATGACAAAGCTCCGGTTCACAAGTAGAGAATTGCACAGGCTGTCATAAGTGAATGTGGATTCGAACAGTTAAATCACCTATCCTACAGCCCAGACTTAGCCCCCAATGACTATTTCCTGCTCTACATGGAAGACGCTTCCAGGATGACGAGGACATAAAGGCTGCCACAGAGGTGTGGTTAGAGGGCCAATCTGCGGATTTCTATAAAAGTGGCATTAAAAGCTTGAAGGACAAATGGAATAAGCGTATTGAGGTGAATGGAGATTGCATTGAAAAATAAAAGTGCAAAAGATATTCTGTAACTTGGTCTTATATTGAAGCTGCAAAACTTATTGAATGCCTCTTCTTATACCCAGGGACAAGGTACTCTGTGATACTTATACCCAGGGAAGTGGGATTATGCAGGGTTAGAAATTGGCACTAGTCCTATAGTCCTTGCCAAACTGCCCAATGGTAAAGGTATCATAAGGACTAGGACTAACATATACCCTAATCCAGGTGTGAAAAAAAATATTTCTGTTTTCCTCTTCAAGTGAAGTCTAAATGTCCAAGCTGACGGAGATAGATGAAACGGACATAAAATATTCACAAAAACACAAATCTACAACTCAGCAGCAAAGGGGTCAGAGGTCAGCGCCCTGACAAACACAAGAATCTGAATCAGTATTTTAGGCACAAATGATTATATATACACTTTTCTCAGATTTGATTTGAAACTGAAGCCAGACATTTAACATGGTTTTTTGGGGGGCATTCTCAGACGCTGATAAATGTTTGTTACAATTTCCAAACAGGTATTAAAGACATCCCAATTTAGGTAATCATAAATTTTAAATCAATATGTTACAGGTTCGCCCGTATGACATAGCTTGACATTACTGATTGCATTGCATCGGATCCAGAGTTGGAATACCTCTGTCAGAATGCCTCGGTCAGAATAGCTGTCAGAATACCTCAGTCAGAATATTTCTGTTAGAATAGCTGTCAGTATACCTCTGTCAGAATACCTGTGTTAGAATACCTATGTCAAAATATCTCCGATTAGAAGAATATAAGAACCTTACAAAAGTCTCATTTCAGTCGAAAAAGTTTCTCACCAGGGTACTTTAGTCTAAAATCCTTGATAATTCAGCATACAACATCCCAAAGCCAAACTAACAAAAGTGTGGGAGGTGGAAAGGATGCATGGCAAGGAGACTGTAAGTGGGGTACAAGTAAGTGGACATAGGAACCAACTCACAGCCAGGTATGCAATGTCCCTCTCAATAAGGTCAGCCAGTTTCCACAGCAGCTTGCCGCGACGACTTGCATCCATGCGGCGCCATTCAGACCCCGGCTTGAAGGCTGTCTTAGCTGCTTCTACTGCGGCATTCACATCGGCCTGGGGAGATGAGGAACTGGTATAAGGTGACAGCTGTAGTGTTGCTGCTATAACAGCTGTAGTGTTGCTGCTATAACAGCTGTACTGTTGCTGCTATAACATGACAGCTGTAGTGTTGCTGCTATAACAGCTGTAGTGTTGCTGCTATAACATGACAGCTGTAGTGTTGCTGCTATAACAGCTGTACTGTTGCTGCTATAACATGACAGCTGTCGTGTTCCTGCTATAACATGACAGCTGTACTGTTGCTGCTATAACAGCTGTACTGTTGCTGCTATAACAGCTGTACTGTTGCTGCTATAACATGACAGTTGTAGTGTTCCTGCTATAACATGACAGCTGTACTGTTGCTGCTATAACAGCTGTAGTGTTGCTGCTATAACAGCTGTACTGTTGCTGCTATAACATGACAGCTGTAGTGTTGCTGCTATAACAGCTGTAGTGTTGCTGCTATAACATGACAGCTGTAGTGTTCCTGCTATAACATGACAGCTGTACTGTTGCTGCTATAACAGCTGTAGTGTTGCTGCTATAACATGACAGCTGTAGTGTTGCTGCTATAACAGCTGTAGTGTTGCTGCTATAACAGCTGTACTGTTGCTGCTATAACAGTTGTAGTGTTGCTGCTATAACATGACAGTTGTACTGTTGCTGCTATAACAGCTGTACTGTTGCTGCTATAACAGCTGTACTGTTGCTGCTATAACATGACAGCTGTAGTGTTGCTGCTATACAAGCTGTACTGTTGCTGCTATAACATGACAGTTGTAGTTTTGCTGCTATAACAGCTGTAGTGTTGCTGCTATAACAGCTGTACTGTTGCTGCTATAACATGACAGCTGTAGTGTTGCTGCTATAACAGCTGTAGTGTTGCTGCTATAACAGCTGTAGTGTTGCTGCTATAACAGCTGTACTGTTGCTGCTATAACATGACAGTTGTAGTGTTGCTGCTATAACAGCTGTAGTGTTGCTGCTATAACAGCTGTAGTGTTGCTGCTATAGCATGACAGCTGTAGTGTTGCTGCTATAACAGCTGTACTGTTCCTGCTATAATATGACAGCTGTAGTGTTCCTGCTACAACATGACAGCTGTACTGTTGCTGCTATAACAGCTGTAGTGTTGCTGCTATAACAGCTGTAGTGTTGCTGCTATAACATGACAGTTGTAGTGTTGCTGCTATAACAGCTGTAGTGTTGCTGCTATAACAGATGTAGTGTTGCTGCTATAACAGCTGTACTGTTGCTGCTATAACAGCTGTAGTGCTGCTGCTATAACATGACAGTTGTAGTGCTGCTGCTATAACAGCTGTAGTGTTCCTGCTATAACAGCTGTAGTGTTGCTGCTATAACATGACAGTTGTAGTGTTGCTGCTATAACATGACAGTTGTAGTGTTGCTGCTATAACAGCAGTAGTGTTGCTGCTATAACAGCTTTACTGTTGCTGCTATAACATGAGTTGTAGTGTTGCTGCTATAACAGCTGTAGTGTTGCTGCTATAACAGTTGTAGTGTTGCTGCTATAACAGTTGTAGTGTTGCTGCTATAACAGTTGTAGTGTTGCTGCTATAACAGTTGTAGTGTTGCTGCTATAACAGCTGTACTGTTGCTGCTATAACATGACAGCTGTAGTGTTGCTGCTATAACAGCTGTAGTGTTGCTGCTATAACATGACAGCTGTAGTGTTCCTGCTATAACATGACAGCTGTACTGTTGCTGCTATAACAGCTGTAGTGTTGCTGCTATAACATGACAGCTGTAGTGTTGCTGCTATAACATGACAGTTGTAGTGTTGCTGCTATAACATGACAGTTGTAGTGTTGCTGCTATAACAGCTGTACTGTTGCTGCTATAACAGCTGTAGTGTTGCTGCTATAACATGACAGTTGTAGTGTTGCTGCTATAACAGCTGTAGTGTTGCTGCTATAACAGCTGTAGTGTTGCTACTATAACATGACAGTTGTAGTGTTGCTGCTATAACAGCTGTAGTGTTGCTGCTATAACAGCTGTACTGTTGCTGCTATAACATGACAGTTGTAGTGTTGCTGCTATAACAGCTGTAGTGTTGCTGCTATAACAGCTGTACTGTTGCTGCTATAACATGACAGTTGTAGTGTTGCTGCTATAACATGACAGTTGTAGGGTTGCTGCTATAACAGCTGTAGTGTTGCTGCTATAACAGCTGTAGTGTTCCTGCTATAACATGACAGTTGTAGTGTTGCTGCCATAACAGCTGTAGTGTTGCTGCTATAACAGCTGTAGTGTTCCTGCTATAACATGACAGCTGTAGTGTTGCTGCTATAACATCATGTACTCACCACCAAAAGAAACACGAACCATAGAAACATGAGAGAAGTATGAATGTTAAGAGATGTTTTCCAATGTGTACCCCTTAATGACAAAACTAACACAATGTGTACCACTTAATGACAAAACTAACACAATGTGTACCACTTAATGACAAAACTAACACAATGTGTACCACTTAATGACAAAACTAACACAATGTGTACCCCTTAATGACAAAACTAACACAATGTGTACCACTTAATGACAAAACTAACACAATGTGTACCACTTAATGACAAAACTTTTACAAACCTGTAGAGGTTATGAATTCTCTGATGAAATCCTCCTTGGGGCACTTATTGCATTTTCCTGGCTCAAGAAAATCTACATGACATAGTTGTAACCATTTTCCTTAATAAAAATTGTTACCACACAAAAAACTTTGTTTTTGTATGATATACGTCCACCCTTATGGTGCCTCACCCTCCACGGCGCGTCACGCCAAGGGAAGCAACTCTCACCCAAATCACTTTCCATATGTCTAATGCTGACGGAATGTGGGGAGGCGGGTGGCCGTGCCCAAAGGAGGATTTCATCAGAGAATTCATAACCTCTACAGGTTTGTAAAATTCTCTTTCAGATTAAATCCTCCTTGGGGCACTTATTGCATCAAGATAGACTCCTAAAGATAATCTAGGAAGTGGCATCCGTCAGCAACAAGCGTGCATAAAATACATCGTATTTTGATTATTTCAATGAATAAACAAGAGTTCAATAAATGGAACCAACCTTATCGTGAGGCACCACCGTCGAAAGGCGGGGGCTGGAGACAGGGCGTTATCGACCATACACAATGAAAAGAGCCATTCTTTGTGGCTTATCATATCGAGAACTCGAGACACACACACACCCCACCCCACCCACTTTTTTGAACAAGTGATATTGGGGGCACAGATCATGAGAGACTATAAACCCGCACAGAGCTAGGCCAGAGGCTCCCCGTAATCGAAGGAGTGCATGTGCAATTACGATGATTATCGACTAGTAATGGCTGGTATTGTATCGACCGTAGAAGATAAAATCCGGACCGTTACTGAGCAGTGTTATAACCGGTCCGGGCGGTCTAAAATCTCGAAGGCTCAATCGGCTAGAGATGTAGAACTTTGCCCAGTTCGGAGAACTGACTGACCAAACCGAGCACGCTCGCTTGAGTGTTTGTCGAGTTGGTAATGTTTGATGAACGTGCTCGGCTGGCTCCAAATAGCCGCGGAGCAGATCTCCTCAATGGGCAGAGCCGCAGCATACGCTTGTGTCGTAGCCACTGCTCTAACCGAATGAGCCTTCAACTTGGTAGGGGGGTCCCTGCCTTGAAGCGTGTACGCCGTACATATAGTAGAGACTATCCACCACGAGATAGTTTGTTTGCTCGCAGGTGAGCCAGCCTTCCTACCGCCATAACAGCAAAATAGTTGATTATCCTTACGGATACCCTTAGTTCTGCTGATATAGGACTTAAGGGTCCTGCGCGACATCCAAGACATGAGCATGTCTTGTAGTGGTCCCCGACGAGGAAGGCTGTGAAAGAGCAGGTAGCTCAATAGGAGCCGTCACGTGGAAGGCGTGTGCGACCTCAGGACGGTAAGAGTCCGGCAGGCGAATACTGACCCTGTCCCGGTGAAAGACAGTTAGTTCGGGATCGGCTGACATTGCGTGAATGTCGCCTACCCGTCTGCCGGACGTTACCGCCACAAGGAACGCCGTCTTCCAGCTCAACAGCTGAAGAGAGAGAGACGACAGATCCCGAAAAGAAGGACCGGACAGCCAATCAAGAACGATTGACAATTCCCAAGGGGGACTGATCCGCCGGACAGGCGGTCGGATCCTGTCCACACCTGCTAAAAAACGCTGCACTAATGGGTGCGCACCCAAAAGTGCCCCGTCGACGGGGACGTGAAAGGCAGCGATAGCTGTAGAGTACCCCCGGACTGTCGATGCGGCCAGGCCGACATCTAGTCGCGACTGGAGGAACTCAAGTACGGCTACGAGATCTGCAGAAAAGGGATCTGCAATCCTTCTATCGACACACCAGCGCGCATAGCAGGCCCATCTATCCTCGTACTGAACGTTTGTCGAATCCCTCTGCGAAGCCAGTATTGTGTCTGCAACTCGTGCAGGAATACCACTCTCCTGGAGGCGATTCCAGACAGTGGCCAAGCCACCCACTGAATCCTGGGATTCGGGTGGAGGGCCTCGTTCTGGGATAGGAGGTCCGGTCGTAAAGGTAATAGAACAGGAGGCTGAGCCAGAAACCTGAGTATGACTGGAAACCAACTCTGCGCCGACCAAAGGGGTGCCAGGAGCACAAGTAGTCGCGCAGGCTGAGTGGCTAGCTGAGACAGGACCTTGGAAATCAGAGGTACTGGGGGAATGCCCACAGTATTCTGTCCGTCCAATCTAGCTGGAAGGCGTCCGGTGCCACCGACCTCGGGTCGGGGACTCGGGAGCAGAACGTTGGTGTCTGGTGATTCACCCCAGACGCAAACAGATCCACCTGGAACGACCCGTATAACTGGGAGATAATCCCGAATATCCCCGGGTCGAGCCTCCACTCGTGAGGAGCGAGGATCCGGCGAGACAGAGCGTCCGCACGGACGTTGTCTACCCTCGGGAGATAAACAGGTAGCACCCTGATAACGTGTGAGTCGCACCATAGGAGGAACTGCCACGTCTCTTGGAGAAGTGACGGAGACACCGTTCCCCCCTGCTTCCGGATGTAAGTCATCGCCGTTTGGTTGTCCATCTCTAGACGCACCACTTGGCCACGAAGCAGATCCAGGAAGCGTTGGAACACCAACCTGACCGCTCTCAGTACTAGCACATTGATATGCAGTTTGATCTCCTGCTGGGACCATAGTCCCGAGGCAGTGTGATCGTTCAGAACGCCTCCCCAGCCGGAGAGTGACGCGTCTGTTTGAACTGTGAGAGACGGCACGGGAGTGTCGAGGGGGAGCCCCCGGGACAGATTCCCGACCTCGGTCCACCACTGAAGGTGTGCATTGAGCCACTGCGGAGTCTCTTCTGAGTTCACCCAAAGTCGACGGAGCGCTTGTTGAATGGGTCTCATTCTCAAGCGCGCCCGCCAAACCACATCCACTGTCGCCGCCATGTTGCCCAGTAACTGGAGCCATGTACGAGCAGTGTGACTGGCGGACAGAAGGAACTGGGAAGTAACACTTCTGACCTTGGTAATGCGATCTTGTGACAGAGATACAAGTCCGCTCACCGTGTTGAAATTCGCCCCTAGGAAGACTAGATTCTGAGTAGGGCTCAGATCTGACTTCTTGAGATTGACTATCCACCCTAGAGTGATCAGAATATCTATCACTTGTTGTGTAGCTATCTGACTCAGGGATTGCGATAGAGCTCTTAGTAACCAGTCGTCGAGGTACGGATGGCAGAACCGACCTTTTGACCTGGCCACTTGGGCGGGAATCAACATCAGCTTGGTGAACACCCTCGGGGCCGTAGCGATCCCGAATGGTAGAATCCTGAACTGATAACACCTCCCGTCGAAAGAAAACCTGAGGTATTTCTTGAACTCGGGGTGTATGGGTACGTGGAGATAGGCATCTTTTAGGTCTATTGACGTTAGCCATTCTCCGGTCTCGACAGCTGAGATCACCGAGCGCAGTGTCTCCATCCTGAAGGACGGTACCTCTATAAGTTTGTTCAGCCTTCTCAGATTGAGAATAGGCCTGAACCCTCCGTCTTTTTTGGTGACTAGGAAATATGTCGAGTAGAAGCCCTCGCTTTCCTGTCCAACGGGAACCGGTTCGATCGCAGCCTTCATAAGAAGTGCGTCGACCTCGGCACGGAGGAATTCCGCCCTCTCCAGGGTAGCAGGCACCGAAGTGTGCTTTATCCCGGAGAAGGGGGGCGGATGATGTTTCCACCGAGGCAAATGGCCATCCCTTAGAGTGGACAGGGTCCAGGGATTGGATGTGACTGTCTCCCATTCCTGCAGGAATAGAGCCAGTCGGCCGCCTACGGGGACATCCGGCTTGAGGCAGCGGACCCCGGCTGTCGGCAGTTCGAAAACATGCGACCGTGGGTCCGCCCGGGGCGCTTCGGGCGCTAATGGGAACCCGATGGGTTCCCGGCCCCGCGAAAAGGCTGCTGGCCTCGACCAGCTGCCCTGCCCCGGCCCCTGCCTCTCTTGCTCCTCCCGGCGCCCTTACCTGAAGGAAGCGGCTGCTTCCAAGCAGGTGCAGACTTCTGACCCGGCACGTCAGCGTAGGAGGAAGCAAGTGGAGAGGTCCGCTTACGCGGTTTAACGCATGGTACCTCCAACAAGGCCTTAGAATCCTTGATGGAGGCATACAACTGTGTATACCTCTCGGACCACCTGCTGAGCCCCAGGGAAGAGGGTGGCACCCATCTTATAAGGCAAAGCAAGTAGATCCTGGCGTGTGGAAGCCGAGTATTTGGATACCGACATCCACAGCCTGCGCATGCCCATGACTGCGCACATCATCTGCGAGGCACAGCTACGAATAGCGTCCCTCGCAAGATGACTATGTACCTCCGTAAGTTGCGCGGCCAACTCCGAAGAGTCGGCCGGCCCCTCTCCCGCTAACTCCCTCTGTACGGCCGACAGATAAGCGGAGTGTACGGACACCCGGAGCTGCTGACATGCGTTACGATATTGCTCCTCGAAGCAAACGTAAGCAGCCTTCAGCTCCGTACCGCACGCGGGAAAGGGTGGCAACCACCGGCCCTGCTTGACCTTAGCCAAGTTGGGGGTCGAAGACCCCCCCAGGGTAACGGAGGTCCAGACGCATTCGTCCACCACCGGTACCTCAAAATCACCATCCTCTGCTAACGGGTACCGCTTAATAAGTTCGGGCAGGTTGATGACTTCATGCACCAATGAAGACAGAATACGGACCGCACGCGGGAAAGGGTGGCAACCGCCGGCCCTGCTTGACCTTAGCCAAGTTGGGGGTCGAAGACCCCCCCAGGGTAACGGAGGTCCAGACGCATTCGTCCACCACCGGTACCTCAAAATCACCATCCTCTGCTAACGGGTACCGCTTAATAAGTTCGGGCAGGTTGATGACTTCATGCACCAATGAAGACAGAATACGGAGCCGCACCTTGGGCGCCTTGCTCGGAGCAAAAGCGTCCCCCGGAAGGCGGAACTCAGTCGGCCCCCGGGGAGGGAGCGGAGGAGACAGTCTCAGCTGCCTTTTTACCCTTTCTTACTTTTTTTGAGGGGGGCGGGGCGGTCTTTGCCGATCTAATGTCTTCGGCCAAACACTTTATGCAAGTATCATGCCTGTCTTGGGGGGGAATCGAAGCCGAGCACCCCGTACACAGTTTGAAGGTCTGTAAAAAAGACCGTAATTTTTTAGTTTGGCGGGAAGGGTAATAAAGTGTATCAGTGCGATTGAAAGATCGGAAAGATACGTGCATAAATTGTGTAACTAGAAGCAAAGGCGTAATTTAGAATGCGATTGGTAACGCGATACTAATAGCCAATGTCGTAGTATAATTATAACACCAAAGTGGGCGTGTTACGCGCGAAGGTGTAGAAAACCCGTAAAAAAGGTAAGTGTAATTTAAAATAATTAACACACCACCTTGGGTTTATTTAAAGGAAAAGATTGTAGGCTAAAGCCCGATGATATAGATTAAAAAACCGAAGCCGTTTTTGATGGCCCTGGTGTTACATATATAATACGTGGCACTACAAAATGGACGCTACGACGGCCTTCATTTCAAAGGTATCGTACACGTGTCACATAATTACAACTTTATAACTTTACAATGCGAGGTATTACGCCTTTGCATGAAAGAAATGTACCATACATACAGTTTGGTCTGCCATGGTTCTTGTACGAACGATTATCTTGTCTTTATTTTGTCTTGAAAAAAAACAGCACGTCTGTCTTTGTCAGATGACATAAGGAAAGTGATTTGGGTGAGAGTTGCTTCCCTTGGCGTGACGGGTGAGGCACCATAAGGGTGGACGTATATCATACAAAAACAAAGTTTTTTGTGTGATAACAATTTTTATTAAGGAAAATGGTTACAACTATGTCATGTAGATTTTCTTGAGCCAGGAAAATGCAATAAGTGCCCCAAGGAGGATTTAATCTGAAAGAGAATAACAATCAGGCAAGTGTTACCACAAAATGTCTTTATTCTTATCACAATATGCTGCACATAATTTCCAAACTTTACTCGCTAATCCTGCACAAGACAAATGGTGCATCTCGAGTTCAGTTCACACAACGTACCAGTATGTTCGTTTGTGCATCAGACCAATCTAATATCTCTTGAATATGAGTAATTCTTCATATATTAACAAACATGTGTGATATTCGAGTTTCTTTTGTTGGTGAGTATTGACGTTGTGTGTTGCCACGACAGCTGTGGTGTTGCCGCTGTAATGTGATAGATTTAGAGAGTGGCCACATGTTGCTCTAATACTGGACTTTTGCTGTTGTGACACAAAACCTATGTTTAGTTTAACTGTCTTTTGCAAAATATACAAAAGGGGTGAAACTTCCGGCCTAAGTGTGAATGAAGAGTGGAGAGACCACTGCACCACAAACCTTGTCTCCTTCCTGGACGTCAGCGATCTTCTCTCCAGTAGCGGGGTTGAACGTTGGAAAGGTTTTTCCGCTTGCTGAGTTCACAAACTCATTACTGAGGAAGATCTGAAAAACGTTAAATTGCACTCAATAAAAGTACTGATAGTGAATGTTGTGTTTATTTGTTGTTTAACGCCGCTCTCAGCAATATTCCAGCTATATGACGGCAGTCTGTAAATAATCAAGACTGGGCCAGACAATCCAGTGATCGACATCCTGAGCATCAATCCACGCAATTGGGATATGACGTACATCATCCAAATCAGTAAGCCTGACCTCCCAATCCCTTTAGTCGCCTCTTACAACAAGCAAAGTCGCCTTACTGTTAGTGAATGATGCTGTAATTTGGCTCAAAACCGGCTAAACTGTAAATACTGCTCTGCATGTTAACATGGTTAATATAAAATGTTTGTTTTATTTCATCAGAGACCATATAATAGATTTGCATATTTGCAGAGTTAGAATCAACTAGCGTATGTGCAACGCACATCAAATAAAGGTTCAGTTGTCAACTCAGGGAAGACTTCTGCCCATATCCCCCCTCCAAAACTTGAATATGTATGTACTGCCGCTCAATCCTTTTAGTTATATATATTTTTTAGGGGTGAAAAGGGGGAAGTCTAACCGTTTATTTCATGATGAAATATTGTTCTATCATGATATCATTTCTGGAAACTCAAGCATGCGCTTGCAACTTGATGACATCGTAAATTGGACAACGATATTTTGGAGGGTGAAGTGTCCAGTGATATGACAAGCAAAGTCGCCTTACTGTTAGTGAATGATGCTGTAATTTGGCTCAAAACCGGCTAAACTGTAAATACTGCTCTGCATGTTAACATGGTTAATATAAAATGTTTGTTTTATTTCATCAGAGACCATATAATAGATTTGCATATTTGCAGAGTTAGAATCAACTAGCGTATGTGCAACGCACATCAAATAAAGGTTCAGTTGTCAACTCAGGGAAGACTTCTGCCCATATCCCCCCTCCAAAACTTGAATATGTATGTACTGCCGCTCAATCCTTTTAGTTATATATATTTTTTAGGGGTGAAAAGGGGGAAGTCTAACCGTTTATTTCATGATGAAATATTGTTCTATCATGATATCATTTCTGGAAACTCAAGCATGCGCTTGCAACTTGATGACATCGTAAATTGGACAACGATATTTTGGAGGGTGAAGTGTCCAGTGATATGCTAACCATTAATGTGGTTGGGAACCCACAGATAAGCATAAATGGAAGTAGTCCAACAGGTTCAGAGGGTCACCGGTATCAAGATAGGGGAATAATGCTCATAGCGATTTTTGGCAAGGTATGGACCCTGAGAGTTATAAATTTTGTGATAGCATTGCAGCGGTGGCAGCTTTGTGGGTGTTATCACCTTTTTACAAAATGGCCGCCAAAATATGAGTTAAGTGGCCATATCTAAACTCCTAGAGCAGTTAGGACGGTTATTCTGGTGTCTATGACTAGGTTTGAGGGGTCAATGATCTCATTTCTGCCTTTACCAAAACCATTGGAGCATGTTTTTATATGAAAATCCAAAATGGACGCCAAAATGTTTATTACCACATACAAGTGGCCATATCTAAGGTCATAGAGCAGTTAGGACAGTCATTTTGCTGTCTATGACTAGGTTTTAGGGGTTAAAGATTGCATTTCTGTCTTTACCTAAAACATTGCAGCCTTGCTTTATATTGAAATCGAAGATTGCTGTGAAAATGTCTCTTGGCTAGCATATAAAATGCCTTATTAAATCTCCTAGAGCAGTTAAGCAGTGTTTTTGGTGTTCATGATCAGGGTTGAGATGTCAAAGATAATTTTGTTTGTCTTTACCTAAAATGAGAAATCCTTCCTTTATATGTGAATCCAAGATGGACACTAAAATGGCTGCAGTAAAAAATTTAAACTCTGATTATATGCACATAGTTCACGACGAATCTAAACTGCCGGGCAAAAGAAAGTTTTCACTTTAAAAATTGTTGTATCAACATGATCAAAAGCAAAAAAGCTGGTACAGGTTTGAACCCCCGCAGAAAACATTCGCCCAAAGGCAACATGACCATGACCACAACCACAACGCAGATTTTCGAACGCAGCTTTCCAAATCATGCATTGTTGAAAACGAGCAAAACATGATTTTGAGACATTGGTCCAAATGCACGTGCATAAGTACCGACGTTGGACAGAGCAGGCATTCACTAAGCAAAAAAAAACAAAAAAGAATATGCCCAGACTTACACAAGCGCAAGAGACAGAGCGATCGGTATGTCCAATAAGGGGGCTACTCAATGTCAGATAGCCAGAACCTTCAACTGCTCCCAGACCACCATCCGCAAGTTGTTAACCGCTACCAACAGACAGGACGGACTCAAGACAGGCCAAGATCGGGAAGACCGAGAGTGACGACTCCGGCCGAAGACCGCTACATCCGACAGATTCACCTCCAAAACGGATGTGTGACGGTGACGGCGACGTCAACGGCGGCAACAGCACAAGGGCATGCCATGAGCAGACTATCAGTCCTTCGACGACTTCATACGGCTGGTATACGAGCCTACCGACCCTTCCGTGGAATGACCTTGACCTGTCTACACCGCCAAAGCAGACTGCAATGGGCACGAACTGTACGTCGGTGGCAGCGACGTGACTGGGCGAGAGTGCTCTTTACAGATGAAAGTCGGTTCTGTCTGTTCAGGAACGATGGCAGAGTTCAAGTTTTTCGTCGAAGGGGAGAGCGACTGGCGCCAAACTGCATTAGAGAGGTTCACCCGTTTGTAGGTGGAGGCGTCATGGTATAGGGTGGCATTTGTGGTCAGATTACAACACAGCTGGTTATCATCTGAGGAAACCTGAATGCTCAGCGATACAGGGATGAAGTGTTGAGACCTGTTGTGGTGCCCTTTATTCAACATCAGCCAAGAAGATCAATTTTGCAACAAGACAACGCAAGGCCTCACACTGCCCGATTTGTTCAAGACTACCTGAACAATGTTAACATCAACGTATTGCCCTGGCCACCTTCTTCTCCAGACATGAACCCCATTGAACATCTCAGGGATCATCTTGATCGTCAGCTGAGACAACATGTACCACCTCCAGCGAACCGACAGGAACTTGAACAGACTCAATTGAACTTATGGAACAGGATTCCTGTTGACATTATCCGCCAACTGACGACATCAATGAGGAGGCGTTTGTTGGCGTGATGGATGCCCAGGCGGTCACACTCGCTATTGATGACGTGTTACCTGAACTACTATGTCATTAATGGACTCTTCATGAACTTTTTCAATGAACTCTGATTTGTGTAATTTTAAATTTGGACCCCTTGACTCTTTCTTTGTGTATTGCGGAGAATACAATATTGGCATTACAATGCATTTTCATTCTAATTCATGGAAAATGATTTCTGTTCATGAATTAATCATCATAAATCTCACATATGCCTTTGTTTTTGGTGTTTGGTCAAGTGAAGTCTTTATGCTCCGATGGTTTTGGTAAAGGCAGAAATTAAATCTTTGACCCCTCAAACCTAGTCATAGACACCAGAATGACCGTCCTAACTGCTCTAGGAGTTTAGATATGGCCACTTATATGTGGTAACACGTATTTTGGCGGCCATTTTGAAAAAAAGGTGATAACACCCACAAAGCTGCTGCCGCTGCAATGCTATCACAAAATTTATAACTCTAGGGCCAAAAATCGCTATGAGCATTATTCCCCTAACTTGATACTGGTGGCCAAAATTTGGGACATGATTGGTATTAGGAGAAAAGGTGCAGATAACCCAGTGTGAATTGTGAGAATATGCAGGAAATAAATAAATGAACGCCCATTTTCACTGTATGGAACCAGGCTTCATGCCTTGTCATGCTTATTTATTATGGGTTTGAGAAAATTACTAGTTCTGCAAGGGTTGAAAACGGACTTTTATAATCAGGTAACTGCCTTGCCTCGGGAAGATGAGCATGGAAAAAGTTCTGCCATACCCATACTAGAGGCGAATATGGGATTTGAACCCACGATCATAGGTTTCTACGACTCTTTAGCGAACGCAACTTTTCACAGTAAAATGCGGTACCTTCAAGGACTGGGTGTATTTTGATGACTAAATGAATTATGGAAAATACATGTGAGAGGCATCATTGCACAGCACGTGCTGCCTTATTTGTCATGGGTTTGAGAAAATTACAAGGGGACATGGGAATGAGTTTTTGTTTCCCCACAGCGTGATCACCACGAAGGGTGCAGGTCGTGACCCGGGTCATGGTGTATTCTACATCAAAACCAGTGTCTAACTTGCGGGTACCAGCTTTGCACCCTCGTGAATAGCAAGCTGGATTTGATGTTGTCAAAACTCGCCAGATCTTGTTTGAGATATGATGTCGTTTCGACCGGTGCCCGTTTAGCCCGATCTCGTTACAACCGGCAGCTGATAATGTTTCTGCTGCAATCGCAAATTGTCAAGTCAACATTTTCCTTCGTTCTGCAAGAAAAAGACATGCCATGATTAGAGAATAAGCTGTCTTGTTACCAAACATGTTAGTCCTACCTGGGTGAACTTTACTTCGGGGTTGCGTATCGGTTCTGGTTGAATCTCAGCCATTGTGATAGTCTTGTTTTGTCTTCTACGCCTCCTTCGCTGTCGATTGTGACTTTATAGCTATCATGTGACATACCACGTGGTCAAGCTCGAAGCGGTACAAGGCCGCCTGTGAGAAAGGCTTTGTCATGCCCCTGACTCCCGAATGTTCCAATCGGTACACATTTTCTTAACATACTAAAAATGTATTATAGCGATTTCTAAATGACAAAATACAACATTAATATGTTATTAAAAATAATCTGTCATGCAGTTTCGTTAAATATGAAATGTGATCGATCATTATATGTACACAGATGTGTACAACAGGTAATCTATTAGTCTGTCTTACAGACCCTGATACAAATATATATCAAATACAGCCCATGCAAGTCTATAATGTTTGGCAAGTCTAGATCACTGCAGTATCAGGGTCTCTGAAAATGAAGAGAGTCACTGGGCTCCTTTCTATTATATTTTTATTAAGATAACTGAACAACTGTTTTTTTATGTACGATATGTTCATTTCAGAGACTAGATGTTAGTCTAGTAATCTATCATCCATGCTCGAAATTAAAAAAAACATATCTCAGTGTCAAAAACTGCTCACAGCGACCTTCACTGGCTGATAAAGTTTTTTGGTTATGGAGGGGCCGTGTGTGTCAGCACGGACTTGTTATATAGGTCCGTGGTGCTAGCAAGTTAAAAAGTAATAAACATATATATGTAAATTATCCTGAAAGCAATGTGCGTTTCGTACTCGCGTTATATTTTAGTAAACCTATTTTAAACATACATGTTCATACCCTTATAGCTAAATATTGTGTCTCTACGCATTCACACTTAATATATACGGCGACATTTGAAAATTCCAATGTGAATAAGGACGTCTGTTTTAAGAAGAGAAACACATTGCTATTCAAGGTAGGATTATATTCTACTCAAACGAAGTTTAAGAAAATGCGCTTCTTTCATGTTTCTGTGCAGTTGTCCCATTGCATGAGTGAGTGAGTGCGTGAGTTTGGTTTACGCCGCTTTTTGCAATATTCCAGCAATATCACGGTGGGGGCCACCAGAAATGGGCTTCACACATTGTACCCATTTGGGGAATCGAACCCGAGTCTTCGGCGTGACGAGCGAATGCTTTAACCACTAGGCTACCCGACCGCCCCTCTATGACATGACAGATTAACTATAGTAATGCAATATAACTGGCCCGTGAAGATCCGTGGTAGAATATGTCTTCAGCAACTCATGCTTGCCCTAAAAGGCGAGTATGTTAGCTTGTCCTCAAAGGCGACTAACGAGATCTGGTGGTCAGGCTCGCTGACTTGGTTGATGCATGTCATCGTATCCCAATTGCGTGGATCGATGTTCATGATGTTAATCACTGGGTTGTCTGGTCCAGACTCGATTACTAGTATTTACAGACCGACGTCATATACAATGTAGCTTGAATATTGCTGAGTGCGGCGTAAAAACAACAAACAAACAAACAAGATAACTTTGATCCAGAGGATCAACATGACGCAAAGAAATTTTGTAGCATACGGACCTATTGATGCGAGTACTTGTACTGTCACATGTGTTACCCAGTAGGTAAGTTAAATTGTAATTTGCATGTGGTACCTTCAGCATCGGGAATGAGAATATTGCACAGTTCCGTTGAACTATTTATGTAACATATAAGTAGAAACAAACATAGTATGAAAACAAAACCAGTATATGTTTTCCAACCAGTGACTACCTGGAACATTTGTTATTGTTTTCAAGGATCATGGGGTATTAAGTTGACACAATCTTAGTGGTATACATGTACTGTTTACATTGATTTATCATCAAAAACTGGCTCCCACAGGAGATATCGCTTGGATTAGATCAAGCGATATCTACACTGTATCTACACTGTAGATATCGCTGCAATGAAATTACATCACAATGCTTTGCAGACCATTGTGACGTCACTGGTTACCACGACGTCACAATCAAATGACACCACTAATGGCTCTGCTACTGAAGCTGTTAGCAGTACTTTTTACACTGAAGACACTGCTAATTACTGTCTACAAATTGAAAAAGTTGGAAGAATGATGTTGGATGATAAATAAAATCTCACCCTCGTGTCTTTTGATATCAAATATATCAACACTCGTTGATAAAAGTGGCAAAAATCCTCGGCAAGCCTCGGAGTTATCCCACTTTTATCAACTCGTATTGATATATTTGATATCAAAAGACACGAGGGTGAGATTCTCTATATACCTTCATTGGTAAAGTTAATCTTTAATCTTTCATTAATCTTTTTTTTTAAAAAGAAGCTACACTAGCTGTTGTAATATTTTTTTCTTATCATGAACAAGATCAGTGGAGACAATTGAAACCCACAACTTTGTGAGTGCGTATATTTTCCATGAACGATACTTCTTGACACCGGGCCACAAGACTGCTCGTGTCACGACCTAGGGACCGTCAAGCTGGCCACTGTTGGGGACGACATCTGGAGGCCGAAACAGCATTCCTCCACCGACTGAGAGAGGATGGGTGATATGAGTAGCACATGGCTATGCTCCTTCGTTGACTACACTACCACAAGCGTCTAAGTCATGCCAAGAGCTTCTGAGATGTAGTTGAAAGTGTGAGAGGGGGTGCAGACCAAGTTGTGACTGTGTTGTCACATTTAATTCGTACACCACTTTGCAAATGTCATCATATTTAAATGTTTTTTGGTTAGTTGTTTAACGCCGCACTCAGCAATATTCCAGCTATATATAACGGCGGTCTGTAAACAATCTCATTAAAATCAGATCTTAGTTCTCGCTACCGCAAAACAAAAATCTGAGGACATCCCATTACGGGTCACGTCAGACCGACCCTGCTCGAACTTTGAAGAAGTCGACATTAGCCAATCAGAAGGCAGCTTTATCGTGCTTTACGGCATTAATTTCAAATTGGCGACAACGCTTCGAAAAATATTTTGACAAGTTCTAAATAAAAAAAATTGAAACCTGAACAAAAGAACATTCTGGAATGGCTAATTGATGGTCTAGGCTGTATGGATTCAGCCTCGGCAAGCCTCGGATTTTTTCCCCTTTTATCAACTCGTGTTGATATATTTGATATCAAAAGACACGAGGGTGAGATTCTCTATATAACAATAAAAATGTAAAAAAACTCGCAAAAAAATCATAGACGAGGCCTTTGATTTTTTTTGCGAGTTTTTAATTTTTTTATTGTTATAATTAGTTACATGGCCCTGTGGATGCCGTCCTTATGATTTTATGATGTCAATAAATAATTTCTTGCTGTCACGAAATTAATTCTTGATATCTCTAATTATATTTTATGATATCAAAGAACAATTATTGACAGCGTAAAATATTTATTGATTGAGAAAAAAAAAATCGATTTAAAGATATTTCTAACAAATTTCAATATTTGTTTTGTGTGTTTACTTTCAATTCACGATCACCTGTGAAATTCATAGGGAGAAATTAACCCGTGGGTACACCATTTGAGAATATACAGGTCCCCAGCAAATTCTTACAACCCCCCAACGCTCATGCTTTCTCATGTTTATCAAATATTATCAAAGTGTATCAATTCAGTGTCTGGGTCAGATTGAAACTAAGGCCAATCAGACACAGCACAATTTTAGGTCATGCCGTATTATGTGCTTATCTCAAGTCACGTGATCGCACATGCACCCAGGCTGTCGACCAGTCAAGATGTCTGCTGTAGTTCAGCGTCTGTTGAAAGCCCGAACTGTGTTCAACGCTCTGAAACAACACAGAGCATGCATGTCAGCGGCACCAGACCCCATCAGACAACCGGATATTAAATATGCTAAGGTAAGCTGACATTTGAAATCACATCTGTTCTGTAATTAAAGTAATTGCGCTCGGTAACTTCATGCAACCCCATTGCTTTTGGTGCAGCTGTGAGTAACCATGTTAACAGTTTGTTTCCTCATACGTTTTCAGACGGCTAAATTACTTGCGCATTAAAATTGTTCTGTGATTATTACCAGTTTTTAGTGAGTGATGTGTTTTACAGTTGTTTTTGTGATTAACGAGAAAATTACAAATGTTTCTTACGCGTCCGGAACGACTCGGGGATATATTTAGCAGGGAATAGACATGGGAAGTCGATATTTCACTGTGACCTAGTTATGCTATGTTTAATAGATACATAAAACCAGGTAACGTTACTAGAAAGTAAATAATTTGGTTTTTGTTTGGCTTGCACTGGGCCTAAACCCACGTTTGGTTCCGCAGAGACCATATAGATTCCTCTGATATTAAATAAGCCTTATAGGGTGCCGAAAGTATAGGGTGCCTTGATAAGAGAAAAATGTTGTGTCATCGGATGTACAATCGTTGCATGCACTGATGCATTTACAAGTTGAAGGCTGCAATCGTACACATGTTTACAGGTCGTTTAGCTCTGCTCAGCTTGGGTCGTAGGTACCGTACAACCTTGAATAAAAGCTGGTCATTTGTTAATTCAGGGAGTTCTTTTGAGTTATTTTTTTAGAGTCAGTCCAAAGAATGTGTTCTTTTGCAATTTCAGTTTTGTTTGTTTGTTGTTTAACTAAGACCGCCATCGTTTAGCTGGAATATTGCTGAGTTTGGCGTTGAACAAGAAACAAACAAAACAAAAAGTTTTAGTCACTACAAAATTAAAAGTACTTGTAGCAATCTAGATGTGGTAAAGAAAACAACATAGAAATCTACTGAGAGAATTTCTACTGTAATGCTGCACTTTCATTGCCTTGTGAGTAAAGCATTATGATGTAAAACAACAACAGTTCAGCAGGACCCGTGAATATCCGGGGTAGAATAGGTCTTCAGCAACCCATGCTTGCCGTGAAAAGCGACTATGCACGTTGTAAGAGGCGACTATAACGGGATCACTGGGTCTGACTCGCTTACTTGGTTAAAGCATGTCATTGTATCCCAATTGTGTGGATCGATGCTCATGATGTCAATCACTGCATGGATTGTCTGGTTCAGCCTTGATTATTTACAGACCGCCGTCATATAGCTGGAATATTGCTGAGTGCGACATTAAACAACAAACAAGATAAAATGTTTGAGCAGATACAGCCATACGTAGTTTTAACGCTGATGTCAGTGTTTGTTTAATTCAGATCGTAAACTGTAACAATGGATTCAATATCTTCTCTAACTCCAAAGACTTCACATTATATTTTGTCATGGTAGAATGGAGATAAATATTTTGTATTTTTAGTGTACAGCAATGTTACTTGTAGATCAAACTACTAAGTTTTATGTTTGAAACCTCACGCTCTGTGTTTAATTCTAAATTCAGTTTAGCGCAGTTCAATATAATTATTAACCTAGCTATACATTGGAAAACAGTGTGTTTATCTCCTAATTCTTCCATGAATTTGGAAAATACTCAATTCTGATTGGTCAATCATAACTCTCAATTCAAAATAACCACCTGATTGAACAACTTCTTTGATGACTGATTACTGGGGAAGCTAATATTTATAGAAAAGTGCTTCTTATTCCATCCTTGTTGGTAGACTGTTAAATTTGAGGTACACTGAATACAATCACACATCTCTTTCCAGCTGTTCATTAACAATGAGTTTGTGGATGCGGCCAGTGGGAGAACCTTCCAGACCATCAACCCAGCCACAGGAGAGGCCATTTGTGACGTTGCTGAGGGGGACAAGGTGAGACTGCCTTATGATTTGGCAACACCTCAGCTGTTAAATTAAGCATTGTCCTTGCTCCAGTTGGATTTTATTTTCTATTTGGAGATCTTTATGTTTTTAAAAAAGTCCAGTGTCCCCACTGGCTTCCATTTGAAATTGCCAATCTGAGTGGACTGGCAACTAAAACTATTACGGTAATTTTTTTGCCAGTTCACAGGGACTGACAGTCACATGAATTACCGGTCCAAGCCAATTTTACCAGTAAAAAACTGGTAATTACCAGTAAGTGGGAACAGTGATAAGATAACTTTACTTGTGTGTCAAAATGTTGGTCTAATCATTGACATGCATTCAGTGTTAGATATGATGGCAGGTTCTTGTGTTTTTTTCTGCTGTAGAATCTGAATGGAGTATCCTTCTGTAACTGTTTTTTTTTTTTTTTGCTGACTCGACATTGTGCATTTGAATGACTCCAATTTGTCAACTACTTGCACAGGGGTAAATGTCAGAGACCTGCATCACTTTGGGCTTTCCTCCCACATTAATATGACATGCCGTGATATTTATGACTGCAATACTGTTTCTTGTCAGTCATCCCATTGGACAGTCGAAGTTGGCAAAAAGTCGGGCTGATGTGACCATAATTGGTTGTCCTCAAATTTTTGTTTAGTGGTAGTGAGAACTTAGATCTGATTTTAATGAGATTGTATAAAAATAAGTGCCTCAAAATGTTTAATAAAACCATGTATCCAGTTAATTTTGCTACAAGACCACTGGACCTTTGCCCTAAGTGTGACCTTATTTTGGTGTTGGTTTATACAGATAGTATGTGTCAAGGTGAAATATTTGTTAAGTCATGGACTGCCACCATGATCTAGTGGTAGAGTGTCCGGCCGGCTGGTCGGCTATCTCAGTTGGCTAGCACTATAAAATTGACATCAGTCCGCGCACACACGCAGCAATGTTCCACCTGAATGACAGCGGTCTGTAAATAATCAAATGATCGACATCATGAGCATCGATCCATGTAATTGGGATACAAGGACATGGATCAATCACTTCAACGAGACTGACCACCTGATAACGGTAGTCCTTCCTTTACGACAAGCATAGTCGCCTTTTACGGCAAGCATGGGTTGCTGAAGACCTATTCTTCACGGGTCTCACCTGTTATGTCATGCCCTCAGTGAATGCTAAGCAGGGACATACCCAAGGCCACCACTATGATAAAGCAGTAACCTGAGCTGGACTAATATGCTAATGGGCACTGACTGCAGGGTTTTACACCGCACACAAATGTTGAGATTGGACATAGAAAAAGAATATGCTGCGTCTGAGGGAATCACAGTGATATCCATTGTACCTACAGCATCAAGAGCAGTTATATGGTTCTGTCATTTCATCCATCAATCATGACCACTGTACACATGATCATTGATTCATTCCAGGCTGTGAAGTACTTATCAAAACTTACAGTACATGACAGTATTTAATTACTTTACAGAACCCTCATATTGCCAGCAGAGACCATAACATAGAGGGACGGACCTCCCCATCAGTTTCTCTTTAGCCATCAGTGCTATGGTCTGGCATGTAACTGATACACCCTTTTTAGTGTTGTTTGTTTATTTCATTGTTGTCTAAATACACAAATTCAGAAGTACCTTAGTCGTATTTACACTATCATCATGGTGTTTAGGCCCACATCAAGCAAGAGAAGCCAAAGAAAATTTAAGGACCGATGAGAGGAAAACATTTGTATGAAAGCATGCAAAAATTAAAAGTTGTGGTGTAATTATTACGGAAAAAAGCTCAGATTTAGTCACATTTCTGGAGTCAAAATCAGAAATTTCGTGACAATGATGTCTGCAGTGAACATGTAATATTGCTGAGTGAACTGACCATGCTTGTCTTAATAGGCAACTAAGTGGATCGGTTGAGACTTGATGATTTGGCTGACTGCCTTATTGTGACCCAATGGTTTGTCTGGTCCAGACTGGATTATAGGCCGACCACCATGATGAGGCTGTGTAATGTTCTCTCACTCCACAAATTAGCCTAGATTCTGTTTGAGGACTGCGTACATACAACCACACTTTCTTGAACACAGGCTGATGTGGATAGAGCAGTAAATGCAGCAAGGGAGGCGTTTCGTCTCGGTTCCCCCTGGCGACGACTGGATGCATCAGAAAGAGGACGCTTGTTGAACCGTCTTGCCGATCTCATCGAGAGAGATGCTGGATACATCGCGGTTGGTGACATACCTACTTGATTATTTACACTGGGACTTATAAATAAACTTGAAGTTGTTATAACCATCAAAGATAAATCAAGTCTGTATTTCGATATATATGACCATATTGCTTTGAGGTGCAAAGGGTTGCATCATCAAACAATATGTTATTAATGAAGGTTTCTGCTTAGTAATTAGTAAAACTAAGAATTTAACTTTTTAGAGATAATGTGTTAATGATGTCATCGTAGGAGATTTGATGTTGCTTTTTGGAAGTTTTATTATGTCCGCCTGTCTTGGCAGTCCCTGGAGACGCTCGACAACGGAAAGCCGTACCAAGTGGCCTTTGCAGCTGACCTTCAGCTTGTACAGAAGTGCTACAGGTAGGATCCATTTTATAAGCTGAGCCAAAGACATTGTTGACCGCCTCCATGGTCACACACACACACAGACATGCACGCATGTTGCTATATAAATGCAATAATCTTGGACGCGACATTAAACCCCATTTTAGCACACCTCACCAAACACATTGTTGTGATTATGAATAGGGAAGGCGGGCAGACAGGCAGGCAGAATTCTTTGGAGTTTATTATGCAAACCCTTCAGGGGACTAGATTCAGGTTATAATATGTATCTTGAAGTAGTGTTTGGTTTATCACAAACAGTGTGTACTTAATTGAACATAAGTTTGGCACCTTAAGTTAGGTGAATTTGGTTTTCAAAACAGCTTTACATTTTGGGCTTGTATCTCTAAATGCCAGCATCAGAAAACAAAACCCTTTGTCCAAGCACCCTGCCTAGACTAACATATAGTCTATGGAATCTTATATTCCACAATACACTTCTCTCCTCTGAACCAATACTATTTCTGATGCTGATGTGGAATAGAGCTGGCTAGAGCTGGCTAGACTTGCATATCTAGATTAGTTTTGTTTTCATGAAATAAATATGTTCCCCATTCATGGTGCTCCTGACTAACTTCTTGACTAGTATGCAAGCAGGGTTAGAAATTGGCACTAGTCCTATATAGTCCTTGCCAAACTGCCCAATGGTAAAGGTATCATAAGGACTAGTAGAAAATTGCCATTTTTAAAGGTTTTGCTATATGTTATCAACTTATCATTATAAAGACTAGTGGACGAAAAACTGTTAGTTTCTAACGCTGGCAAGTAATCTTTATGAGCACATTTTCTTGCATATAATACACATTTTTTGCTGAAATGCAGTTGTGCAGGAGGGAGGGTGTGACATACATGCCGACATTGAAATTTGACGTAGTTTTCAAAGCAAAAACATAACCCTGAACATGTTCCCACTGGGAAGAGACTGTGGGCATATCTCAGCAGGTCACCCTGACTCAGGGCAAGTTACAGCAGCACTGACAACACCTGAATTGCCACGATCTGACATGACCTGGGTCATGGTCATCATTTGTAAACAGTCGCTTTGTTTCCCATTATGTGATCACGTGTCACAAAGGTAAAACATATTGATATGATTCCTATTTCACACACAACAATATACATTACACATAAAAACAGATGAAGTGTTCGATTTACTTTTATTTATTGGAAAATTCTATATTTATAGATGCAAATTTCAAAATACAAAACTTATTTTCATGGTTATAAAAAGGAAGCTTTTTCACAATACCAATTGAAAAAGATATTGCTTTCAGGACAGATAATCAGCAGAAGTTCTATGAAGCTTGGGTGCGGCGTCATAAACATTTCGAAAATGAGGAGCAACTTTCATTTTAAGTTTGGTTTTATAATTAAGACATAAATATTAGAGACTGTGTACTTTCCAGCACTGCAAATGATATATAAGCTTTAATAGTTTATGCATGCATACTTGATATACCGTATTCGACATAATAAGCGCCCAGGGCGCTCTCAAAATTAGAAATAGGGAGCTCTTATTAGAATATTATCTTGGTGAAAAACAACAGAGTTGAAAGATCGTAAATTTCGTGGTTCATGCTGACAGCCTGAAATGTTTTTATACGACAGATATGTTTTTCCAGAATTTAATTTCACATAATTAAGGATGCATATAACACATGTATTATGCAAGAATAAATACGTCTTGTGTACATTGATCAATCAGAAGGGGTGCTAATTGGGATGGTTCACTAGCCAATATATTAGCAAATATCGCAATGGGCGCTTATTAGAGCGAGGCGCTTATTACGTTGAATACGGTATGCAGTATATTTGTATTACTAGCGTGAATGTGTGAGTGAGAAGTATGTGACTGAGGATGTACTGATAAGTTGTGATATATGTCACAGGCTCTCTGCCACCCTGGGCGGAAGCCCATGGTATGTAACAGGTACTTCTTTATATAGACAATAAAAGAAAAAAACATTCAAAAACAACAACAAAAAACAATACATATTACATCATTCAAGTAATGATTACAGGTGTGGGAAATGCTATTACAATTGTCAGTCTCCTTGTCTAGTGAAATGTTTTTGCAAAAGTTGTAGTTTCATTAATGTTTGAACTAAGTTTGTTCTTTCCCAGTCCATCTCGGACATCGTTGTGTTGTTTTACTCAGCAGTCAAGTGCCCAGGGTGCTTAGTGGCAAGTATGGTAAATGTTTCGGATTTGAAGGTTTTGTAGAGTATGTAATTTGTAACAACAACGTGATCATAGGGGTATGGAATATTCAGTAACAGCCCCGTATCTGAAAACAGATAAAGCTTATCTATTGATGTAAGTACATCTCTGGGAAGATAAATCATACTGAAATCTGTCATGGCTGACTTCCTTCAGTAACTGTAGGAATGGCCATTGTCTGTGGAGGGTTCACCGATGGAGCGAGGCTATTGACGGGCGTTTGTGGGCAGGCTAACCCCTTTCATACTGTTATCTCCATTATCTCCTATAGAGCCCATAACAACATAGGTTGTCTCAGGGTCAGTCTCCTGACAAAACATACTGTGACAGGTCAATGCAGCGTCACTCATCAATTTGTCATACCCCTTGATATTGAACATACCCTGACATAAACTATCGCCAGTACCCACGGGGCATAAAGTAGGTCCCCAGTACCCACGGGGCATAAACTAGGTTCCCCAGTACCCACGGGCATAAACTAGGTTCCCCAGTACCCACGGGGCATAAACTAGGTTCCCCAGTACCCACGGGGCATAAACTAGGTTCCCCAGTACCCACGGGGCATAAACTAGGGTCCCCAGTACCCACGGGGCATAAACTAGGTTCCCCAGTACCCCGGGGCATAAACTGGACCCCAAGTCCCCACAGGGCATAAACTAGGTCCCCAAGTCCCCACAGGGCATAAACTAGGTCCCCAGTACCCACAGGGCATAAACTAGGTCCTCAGTACCCACGGGGCATAAACTAGGTTCCCCAGTACCCACGGGGCATAAACTAGGTCCCCAGTACCCACGGGGCATAAACTAGGTTCCCCAGTACCCACAGGGCATAAACTAGGTTCCCCAGTACCCATGGGCATAAACTAGGTTCCCCAGTACCCACAGAGCATAAACTAGGTCCCCAGTACCCACGGGGCATAAACTAGGTTCCCCAGTACCCCGGGGCATAAACTGGACCCCAAGTCCCCACGGGGCATAAACTAGGTCGCCAGCACCACTTCGGCATAAACAAGGTCACCCAGAACCCCCGGGGCATAAACTAGGTTGCGAGGCCCCCTCCCCAGTACCCACGGGGCATAAACTAGGTCGCCAGTACCCCGGGGCATCAACTTGGTCACCAGTACCCCTGGGGCATCAACTAGGTCGCCAGTACCCCTGGGGCATCAACTAGGTCACCAGTACCCCTGGGGCATCAACTAGGTCGCTAGTTCCCCCTGGGCTTAAACTAGGTCGCCAGTCCCCCCTGGGCATCAACTTGGTCCTTAGTTGTGAGTACCCCACTGTTTGCAGTTTTAACACTTGGCATGATTGGAGACTACCTATTACACAAATATCACGACATCAATCTAATGTTGTCCGTTGTATAACGATGCCGTTGTTGCAGGTACTATGCAGGATGGGCCAACAAGTACCACGGGAAAACTATTCCTATTGGTGAGTATATATGCAGGTGGAACGTTAACAAGATTTACAAAATTATTTTTATTAATGGTATGCGACGGTAACAGTGTGTGAAACTCAGAGCCTTAAGGGCCAGCACATTTAAAAAAAATGAAGACTCAGTGAAAAAAACTGTAGGTCCAAACATATTAGCTGAAGCAGGGAGACGTACTCTTGCAGTATAAATAAAAAAAACACAACCAGTCAACCAGAAGCTTTTACTCCTATCACACCAAGTTCAAGGAGACTCAGCGGTGATAGATGAAGCCTACATTTATCAGGAAATTATCAGCTTGTAAAACATCTTTGCGACTACATGTCATGCACATTTTAAAAGGTCTAATCCTACTGTTGATGAATATGAAAGTTATGTTTCTCACATTATTTAAAACATGCTTAATAAATATTTGCTGAAATAAACTACAGGCAGTAAGGGCCTGCTGGAATTTAGAACTATCAGCCCGAGAACAAATCTTTCAGCCTTGGGCCTATTTCAAACACTGGATGGTAAAATGAAATAACTCATGGTTGTGCAGTAATCCAGGCCTTTATTTCCTTGGTAAAGTGGGCAGTCGGGGAGCCGAGTGGTTAAAGCGTTCGTTCGTCGCGCCGAAGACCCAGGTTTGATTCCGGACATGGGTACGATGTGTGAAGCCCATTTCTGGTGTCCCCCGCCGTCATATTGCTGGAATAATGCTAAACATGCTAAAAGCGGCGTTAACCCATACTCACTCACTCACCTTGGTAAAGTAGGTTACTGTGATTGACATATAATTGTTTGATTGCCAGATGGTGATTTCTTCACCTACACCCGGCATGAGCCTGTTGGAGTTTGTGGGCAGATCATTCCGGTGAGTAGCAGCCAGAACCTGGCCTTATCTATCTGGGTTGTTCCACATATCAATCAGCAGGTTTTCACTCCCTTGCCCTACCTTTTCCTCATCCCTTCACAAGTGGTTGTATCATGGCCTGATGATGCATACTTCAAACATGTTAGGCTTTTTTTACACGACTCACAAATGTTGATATTGGACGCAGAAGAAGAATATACTGTGTCCCATGGGGCTCGCAAGAATATACATTGTGACTACAGCGCATCAAGACCAGTTTTGGATGTCAGTCATTTCATCCATCAATCATGACCACTGTCAACATGATCGTTGATTCATTCCAGGTTTTGAAGTAATTATCACAACTTACAGTACACCTCATCATATCATTGCTTTACAGAATCCTCATATTGCCAGCAAGGACACTTAAAATAAATTACTTGGGTCCCCTTGACCCCTGCTTTTGTAAGTCAAGGTAAAGCCCTGTTAAACATATATATATATATATATACACACACAGCGGAAAGTACCACTTCAACAGCCACCCATTTTGTGTGTGTGTGTGTGTGTGTGTGTGTGTGTGTGTGTGTGTGTGTGTGTGTGTGTGTGTGTGTGTGTGTGTGTGTGTGTGTGTGTGTGTGTGTGTGTGTGTGTGTGTGTGTGTGTGTGTTGACATATCATGGGTGTCTGTTGAAGTGGTACTTCCCGCTGTTGCTAAGGCTAATTACATTTGGTGACTGTTGGGTGTCTGTTGAAGTGGAACTTCCTGCTGTTGCGAAGGCTAATTACATTTGGTGACTGTTGGGTGTCTGTTGCAGTGGAACTTCCCACTGTTGATGCAGGCCTGGAAGCTGGGCCCGGCACTGGCGATGGGCAACGTTGTGGTGATGAAGACAGCTGAGCAGACCCCTCTATCAGCACTGTATGTGGCTCAGCTGGCTAAAGAGGTAGGGATGCTCATTCACAGGCTCTATTTCAACTTTCAAGATCTGTGAACGTATTTACAAAACACCATATCAATGAATATACACATGATTTAAAGAAGTGTATTGGTACATTTGATCAACTCACTATCAAGAGTTGCATCCCTTTGTCATGACAGCATCCTATGGTCAATGGTTTGAATCCCAGGTTTGCCCTGATTATGATTTCTGGTTTGTCAGCACCACAACTGTGCTTGTGGATTTCATCAAAATTGTTTGTCTAAGACCTGCATCACTTGTGCTTTCCTCTCATATGAATAAAATACTGTTCAAATGGGTGTTTCGGCCTGTGAAGATCCGGGGTAAAATAGGTCTTCAGCAACCCATGCTTGGGCGACTGCTTGTCGTAAGAAGTGAATAACGGGATCGGGTGTTGAGGCTCACTGACTTGGTTGATGCATGTCATCGCAGCCCAATTGCGTGTATTGATGCTCATGCACGATTACTTACAGACCGCCGTCATATAGCTGGAATATTGCTGAGTGCGGCGTTAAACAACAAACAAACAAACAAACTCATTCAATCACTGCAGTGTTCTGTAGATTGTATTCTGCCTGTGTTAATGGCGATGAACTCAAGGAGGTGTCCAAGGTAGAAAGGTGCCCAGTCACGTGACAAGATTGGGGTCGGCTGGTCGGGCTTTGTCTTGACTATTGCATGGCATTGTACTCCGATGATCAATGCTTATGCTTTCAGTCATTGGTTTGCCTGGTCATGAGTAGATTATTACTGGCCAAATTGAGTTGGTTGTTGCATTAAACAACATTCATTCATTTATTCATGAGGATCACAAAATGTCAACACAAATAAACACACGTTTGACAGTGTAATTATATGTCAACATATATTCTTGTATCGTGTAGGCGGGCTTCCCTCCGGGGGTGATCAACATTGTCTCTGGGTTTGGTCCGACTGCGGGAGCAGCCATTGCAGAGCACATGGATGTTGACAAAGTTGCCTTCACTGGGTCTACAGAGGTGAGCAGATGGAAACGGCGTAACTATGGCAACATTTTCTGAGGATTGTAATGATTCTGTAATCATGATGCATCAACTTACACAGTGTGTATGAAGGAGAAACCCTTGAAGATAGAATAGGTCTTCAGCAACCCATGCTTGGCGTAAAAGGTGACTATGCTTGTTGTAAGGGGCAACTAACAGGATCGGGTGGTCAGGCTCCCTGACTTGGTTGATGCATGTCATCGTGTCCCAATTGCGTGCATTGATGCTCATAATATCAATCACTGGATTGTCTGGTCCAGACTCATTTATTTACAGACCGCCGTCATATAGCTGGAATCTTGCTGAGTGTGGTGTTAAACAACAAACAGAAAATTGTGAAAGAGAAGACACTTTGTGATGTCAAATATTTCCTGTGTTGGTGAATGACAGGATAAGATTTACAGTTTATACTATATTTCCCCCTTAACAACTTCTAGACTTAATCTTTGTAAGTGGCCCATACTAAGCTCTCAGCGGCACACGACACTGCTTGTTTTCGTGTGTATATTTTCAGGGTACACACACAGTTGTGTAGAAGGGGTGCATAATATACATGCACGTGTTGAGTTTTGATGTCTTACCCAAAGTGAACATATTACTGCTGGCGTGTTAACGCTGGGATTGGTGTGTCAACAAACTCATTGTGAATGGTTTTAATAAATGTACCCCCTTCGTCAATTTCCTAAGCACCCAGGATGCTTATTGTGGCGAATATGGTACACACAAATAGGAATGAAATAAATGTAAACCCAAATAGCATGATTTCAAATGGGTTTCGTGCTTCTCATAGGATCTGAACTAAATGCCCAGATTTATTGAGTATAGATTTGTTAAGGATAGATTTGTCAAGGATAGTTTTGTCAAGGATAAATTTGTCAAGGATAGACTTGTCAAGGATAGACTTGTCAAGGATAGATTTGTCAAGGATAGATTTGTCAAGGATAGACTTGTAAAGGATAGATTTGACAAGGATAGACTTGTTAAGGATAGACTTGTCAAGGATAGATTTGACAAGGATAGACTTGTCAAGGATAGATTTGACAAGGATAGACTTGTTAAGGATAGACTTGTCAAGGATAGATTTGTCAAGGATAGATTTGACAAGGATAGACTTGTTAAGGATAGATTTGTCAAGGATAGACTTGACAAGGATAGATTTGTCAAGGATAGACTTGTCAAGGATAGATTTGTCAAGGATAGTTTTGCTGTTTGTTTCTTGTGTCTAGCGCCGGTGAATGTTTAACAAAGTTGTAATTGTGGTATTAAACTGTTGTATGTCAGTATTTACATTACCTCAAGAATGAAAGAAGATTTTGATTACCTTTAAGAAAATGTACAACTTTAAGGATAACAAATTCTGGTTTATTGCATATTTCTTACATGGTTATCAAGCTACTACTTTTATTAATTACTATTCTTTAATCCTGTAGATAACCATTTTCTTGCCTTTCACAAAAATATGTATGGTGTCTTTTAAGACCTTTCCACAATAAACATGCTAAACAAACGCGTTGGCAGCAAAGATCGTCGACAATAACAAAAAGCGCTCTAGTTGTGTGTGGTTATGTTGTGTCTGCCTAACTGGGTCAAGGATGTGGTGAACAAAAGTATCCAATGGCATTGAGCCAAAAAATCAAGTACTGAAGTACTTAATTGCACCAGATTTGGAGGCGGGGGGGGGGGGGGGGGATTTCAGTGGCTCGTGTTATATGTTGAGATGCATTACAGGAATGTGGCTGTGGCTTGGTCATACATAGTTGTTGGCTTGTACAGCTCTGCAGTGGAATGTTGAAACTTGAAACACCCTCAACATAGTCTTCTAGGACCTGCTAGGGTGTCTGCCAGCTGACATACTTACTCTAGCAAGAGTTTTTTAGTTTTAAGAGACAATTTGAAAATAAAAACCTGAAAAGCTTAGGTTTCAATCTAAGAGTTGTCGATTGTTTTGTCACAGCTGATTAACAAGAAAAATAATAGGTTGAACTAGGTATATAAGTAGCTCACAACTAGATTTAAGTATGATAATTGAGTTTTTGTTGAATTTGTTCTGTACCAACATTCAATCACTTCGGGCTTTCCTCCCACATTAATCTGTCTCCCCTTGATAAACATGGAATATTGTTCAAAGCAGCATTAGATCACTCACTCACTCACTCACTCACTCACTCACTCACTCACTCACTCACTCACTCACTCACTCACTCACTCACTCACTCACTCACTCACTCACTCACTGTTCAAACATTTATAGTAATGCTGTCATTGATATGAACAATGTAGTCCTGACCTCCATGACAAATTCAGTACAAACCTTCCTATAGAAATACATGGGTGCTTGTTTGGAGTCTGTTTTGTAGTTGTGCAAATGGTAAACATTAAGTTAGTTTATTTTGTAAGAATTCATATCCATGCTTTTTAAATCTTTACATTCATCTGATTCACACACTACATGTCTCCCAATGCATCCACGTTGAATATCTGTGTGCACTCACAGTACAGAACAGCGAACCTAGTACTGCATGGATCACTGCTCTTGTGTGTCTGCTGACGTAATGCCATGATTACATAGAGCAATGTCTTTTCACTGTTGTTATCTTTGCACCAAAGAACCAGGTGCAACAGCACAAGGCTGTTAGTAATGTCCCAGATAATGTGGTCTGATATTAGTACTTCAACTGAGTAATCGCCATGCACATGGCCCACTGTATGGTTGGGATAGGAAGAAATCATCTTCAGCTTTGCATTTTATCACCTAAAACCCTCAATCCGTAAACTTTCTTATCACAAGCTGGAACAAGTAATTGATTATTTAGTTTTGTAGATGTGACCAGTTGAATAACTAGTATCGTAGGCAGTTTGGCAGAGTATAGGTTTTAACAGGGAGTGTATATATATGTCTTATATATTCCCTGAGTTAAATAAGTTAAAAATATATAGATAAATATTCACAGCGCTGCCCAATACAAATTATAACAGCAGCTGGGCTATTATTACTATGGCCAACAGCTCGGAGTCATATGCAGGTCAGTGGCTCGAATGGCTGGGTGGCCATTGTGGATGAGGTGCGGGATACTGCAGGCTGACCAGAGAGGTATCGTAGTCGATACGTGGCAGCTGGTCAGTGATTTCACTGGTTAAAATTAGAATACTTTCTGTTACTCGGGACTTGACCTTCGGACAGCGGATAGGCAGGTTGGCTCTCTGACGCCTCTGATATGCTGCCTGGCCATGTCTGTCCCATTACCACAATCGTGATTATACAGAATTATTATATCACAAATAAAGTGTTGTGGACCCATGAATGGACTCCTGTGTTTGAAGAAGGACAGATATCCCAAACCTAACAGCCCGGGATACTAGTCTAAATTCACTTTCAACAAAATTAGTAATGTATTTCAGTTTTGTGTATTTGTATAACTTGGTTCAAACTATTGTAATGATTCGGCCCAAATTGTAATGGTAGGCACCTCTGATACAGTGTTAGAAGCCAGATGTTGGTGTCTCCTGTTGAAACCCAACTCACTCTCTCTCACTCACTTTAGCCTAAGAAACTGATACTCTACATAAAGAAGTCAATGGAATAGGAATGTGTAGCTCTGTCCTTTGTCTAGGCTGCATATGCATGCTCTATATGTCAGGTGATCTCGTGTTTGAGGGTCGTCTCTTGTTTGAGCCAAGGTGTCCTCTTGTTTAGAAGATAGGGTGTCCTCTTGTTTATGTGTTAGGGTGTCCTCTTGTTTATGAGTCAGGGTGTCCTCTTGTTTATGAGCTAAGGGCATCAGAGCGCTGGACAAACCTGCATTCAAATGTAAAACATATTTAGATTTTCCAAAGTTAATTCAAAGGTTCATTGAGTCGACGTAATCAAGTGTGAGCTGGTCGGCAGATTGCACTAATTCACTGTTGTGTGCAGCAACCATTCAGGGTACCACTCTGGTGATATTGACAGCTTGAAAGAACCTTAGTTGTCAGGGAATGGATACATCATGATTTTGGTTTGTTTGTTTGTTGTTTAACACCTTTTATGGCAAGCATGGGTTGCTGAAGACCTATGATACTTTGACATAAGTGACATGCCTCGTAACAAGTCAAGGATGATGTTATTTCACTTACTGTGTCAATACATAGTGTATGTTATGTCACTATTGCCATAGCAAGAACATTCAGGGGTGTTCAATTAGTCTGCCAGACTTGCCCTTCCTGTGAAAATAAAGTGCTTGGCAATTGGGAAAATAAAATTTAGTTCCCTTCAGGCAAGTATGAAAGTTGATGTTATTAACTTTAAAACTTTAAAACTAATAGTACCTGATTAGGTTTTTTTTATGTCCAATTAACTGTGGCTTCAGTTAAGTAAAGTTTGTTGTTAAAATTAAATTTTCTTTCATGTCTCTGATTTAGAAGGGCAAGTTGTAAAATAGGCTGGGCAAGTAGAAAACTTTGGTATTTTAACACGTCATGATCACTGATTAGTTGACCTCAAACGATGACTCTTAAGACAGTTCTCACAAATTTAGAAACTTGCTAATATACCAGACTGCTTAACTTAGGATTCTTTTCTGTTTTTTTTATGTATTGCAAAAGCACCAATGAAAAGAACTTGTTATTTATATATTATTCCTGTACAACCATTGTATAAGATTTAAGTTTTTCCGATTATTGCATTCATCACTGGTAAAGGAGGGTGGGAATGCTTGTGCAAGAATGATTTTCCAGTGAATATCGTGATGCTTGTCAACAATCTCATGTTATAATATCGTCATCACTCAGTTTACAATCACATCATTAGTGATGAATTCCTCATAGCCTTAATTTGTTATTACTGCTATTGACGCCTTGAAAAGAACTTTAGTGGATAGATAATGGATATATATATCATAAATGCCATACATTGACTCGCTGCAAGTCATATTTATTGTAGTTTGACTACTATATGTCAACATAAAGTTTTTGATATTGTGAGCATGGGAGCATTGACGGTGATTGGTCAAATTGTTCCATACAACAAAATATCCGTCAATAGCGATCAGCTCTACCAAAGTGCTATTGCTTATTAATTTATTTCAAATATATATGGTAAAGCTGAACTAAAAGAACATGATATTGGAATAAATTATTCCTGATAAAATCATAGTTTCAGATACTATTATCCTCCTATCATTGTATCAAAATTCTTTAAAGTTATATTGGGGGGTAATTTTTAACCAAATCACCGGTATATTCCGAGAAACATGTGTCCAGCTGATTGCTACTTCCGGGTTAGTTTACGAGAAAATACACATGGTAATCTTAATCTCTCCACATAAAACAATGCCTATCAGAACAGGAAATACAATTTAATTGGTAAATCATCATGTCTAGTGTGGGTTTTTTTATCCCAAAATTTTAAATTTGTCTTGGCCAAGTTTAATTGTTATGATCTGTTCGTTTCCTTGAATTAGCTGAAGGCATACAATGTGATTTATGTTTCTGTGGAAGACATACACGTTTTAATTGCAAATGTAGGGATTGTGTATGTGCTGGTGATGTGCTTCCTTCCGATTCGCTTTATAGACAGGGTATATAAATTAGCATCGATTTTGAAGGCTTGTACAGGTGGGTCGTCATATACTTGGGGTCGCTTTATAGATGGTGATATACAGTATGTCGATCAACACGGTTGATTTGTCTCTACTGGAGTTTTGGGGATTTGCTATACGTCATAAATTGGGGTCTTTTGGGTCCAAGGGGGAGTTAACATCAGTTTGCTATACGTCATAAATTGGGGTCTTTTGGGCCCAAGGGGGAGTTAAAGTCAGTTTGCTATTCCGTCAGAACAGTGATTCACATGATTTTATATATAAGTGTATAGAGATGCATTTGGGAGTTTGTTCCCTACATCCATGTTATTAATGAATGTGTTCTGCAGCAATTGTTGACATGACCCTTATCTTCCGCCAGGTTGGGAAACTGATCCCACAGATGGCGGGACGCTCCAACCTGAAGAGAGTGACCCTCGAACTTGGCGGCAAGTCTCCAAACATCATCCTAGCTGATGCTAATAGTGAGTTGTGTCCCTTTGATGTTGAAGAGCACGTTTAAATAACATATGCCAAGTTTCAGTAACTAAATGATAGGGGCTCCAGGGCTCAGTTGTCAAAGTGCCAGTATTCCCTGTGCAGAGTTGTGTCCCTTAGTTGATGCCAGATTCACCGTACCCATGGTGATAAACCTGCGCTAGAGTTGGAGTGTTGCTGATTGCAGCGTAAACCATTAACTGACTCCTTAATAAGGATTCAGAGTGTGAATGACATAATCTTGTAGGGCTGGCTATCAATATAGATCTTAGAGATCGATCAATTATCAATAGGCGTATATATAGGAGAAGTAACTTTGAGCAAATACACACATATAAAGTCCAGAAGAAATCAACATATCACTGGTGAGTAGTGGCATATTTATGCATGGATTACTTTGTGGACATTTAAGATTTACAAAAACAGTTGCTTTCCGTCTCTGGCAGTTGATATGATTGACAATAACAAGTCTGTTTCAGTAAATTTATCCATAACACAATTTTCTTATCAATGATCATAATATTCCTTCCCAACAACATTAATTCCAGTTATCAATCTTTTTTGCCATCCCTATAATCTTGCATCTCCCTGTGTTCAGTGGCAGAGGCAGTCGAGCAGGCCCACTTCAGCCTTTTCTTCAACCAGGGTCAGTGCTGCTGTGCAGGGACAAGGACGTTTGTGGAAGAGAAGGTGTACGATGAGTTCGTGGAACGCAGTGTGGAGCGGGCCAAAAACAGAACTGTTGGCAACCCCTTCGATAATGTGGAACAGGGACCTCAGGTAAACCCCTTTGATAATGTGGAACAGGGACCTCAGGTAAACCCCTTCGATAATGTGGAACAGGGACCTCAGGTAAACCCCTTCGATAATGTGGAACAGGGACCTCAGGTAAACCCCTTCGATAATGTGGAACAGGGACCTCAGGTAAACCCCTTCGATAATGTGGAACAGGGACCTCAGGTAAACCCCTTCGATAATGTGGAACAGGGACCTCAGGTAAACCCCTTTGATAATGTGGAACAGGGACCTCAGGTAAACCCCTTCGATAATTTGGAACAGGGACCTCAGGTAAACCCCTTTGATAATGTGGAACAGGGACCTCAGGTAAACCCCTACGATAATGTGGAACAGGGACCTCAGGTAAACCCCTTCGATAATGTGGAACAAGGACTTCAGTGCTAGCATGTCCTGTACGTTCTATAGGAGTAGAGCTAGTCAGCCCTGCTAGCATGTCCTGTATGTTCTACAGGAGTAGAGCCAGTAAGCCCTGCTAGCATGTCCTGTATGTTCTACAGGAGTAGAGCCAGTCAGCCCTGCTAGCATGTCCTGTATGTCCTACAGGAGTAGAGCCAGTCAGCCCTGCTAGCATGTCCTGTATGTCCTACAGGAGTAGAGCCAGTCAGCCCTGCTAGCATGTCCTGTATGTCCTACAGGAGTAGAGCCAGTCAGCCCTGCTAGCATGTCCTGTATGTCCTACAGGAGTAGAGCCAGTCAGCCCTGCTAGCATGTCCTGTATGTCCTACAGGAGTAGAGCCAGTCAGCCCTGCTAGCATGTCCTGTATGTCCTACAGGAGTAGAGCCAGTCAGCCCTGCTAGCATGTCCTGTATGTCCTACAGGAGTAGAGCCAGTCAGCCCTGCTAGCATGTCCTGTATGTCCTACAGGAGTAGAGCCAGTCAGCCCTGCTAGCATGTCCTGTACGTCCTTCAGGAGTAGAGCCAGTCAGCCCTGTTAGCATGTCCTGTATGTCCTACAGGAGTAGAGCCAGTCAGCCCTGCTAGCATGTCCTGTACGTTCTACAGGAGTAGAGCCAGTCAGCCCTGCTAGCATGTCCTGTATGTCCTACAGGAGTAGAGCCAGTCAGCCCTGCTAGCATGTCCTGTATGTCCTACAGGAGTAGAGCCAGTCAGCCCTGCTAGCATGTCCTGTATGTCCTACAGGAGTAGAGCCAGTCAGCCCTGCTAGCATGTCCAGTACATCCGTGATTGTTCCAGGTGGATGAGGAGCAGATGGGGAAGATTCTGAGTCTGATCGACAGCGGAAGGAAGGAGGGAGCCACACTGTGTGTCGGGGGCAACCGGGTCGGAGATCGGGGCTACTTCGTGGAGCCAACCGTCTTCAAGGATGTGAAGGACAACATGAAAATAGCCAGGGAAGAGGTGGGTGTTGTGTGTACATTGTGTGTGGGTGGATGTGTTGGGGAGGGTGGGTGTGTTGGGGAGGGTGGGTGTGTTTAGATGTGTGGATGTGTTGGGGAGGGTGGGTGGATGTGTTGGGGAGGGTAGGTGTGTTGGGGAGGGTAGGTGTGTTGGGGAGGGTAGGTGTGTTGGGGAGGGTAGATGTGTTGGGGAGGGTAGGTGTGTTGGGGAGGGTAGATGTGTTGGGGAGGGAAGGTGGTTGTGTTGGGGAGGGTGGGTGTGTTGGGGAGGGTGGGTGGATGTGTTGGGGAGGGTAGATGTGTTGGGGAGGGAAGGTGGTTGTGTTGGGGAGGGTGGGTGTGTTGGGGAGGGTGGGTGGATGTGTTGGGGAGGGTAGATGTGTTGGGGAGGGTGGGTGTGTTGGGGAGGGAAGGTGGTTGTGTTGGGGAGGGTGGGTGTGTTGGGGAGGGTGGGTGGATGTGTTGGGGAGGGTAGGTGTGTTGGGGAGGGAAGGTGGTTGTGTTGGGGAGGGTAGGTGTGTTGGGGTGGGTGGATGTGTTGGGGAGGGTAGGTGTGTTGGGGAGGGTAGGTGTGTTGGGGAGGGTAGATGTGTTGGGGAGGGTAGGTGTGTTGGGGAGGGTAGATGTGTTGGGGAGGGTGGGTGTGTTGGGGAGGGAAGGTGGTTGTGTTGGGGAGGGTGGGTGTGTTGGGGAGGGTGGGTGGATGTGTTGGGGAGGGTAGATGTGTTGGGGAGGGTAGGTGTGTTGGGGAGGGTGGATGTGTTGGGGAGGGTGGGTGTGTTGGGGAGGGAAGGTGGTTGTGTTGGGGAGGGTGGGTGTGTTGGGATGTGTGGATGTATTGGGGAGGGTGGGTGTGTTGGGGAGGGTGGGTGTGTTGGGATGTGTGCATGTGTTGGGGAGGGTGGGTGTGTTGGGGAGGGTGGGTAGATGTGTTGGGGAGGGTAGGTGTGTTGGGGAGGGTGGGTGGATGTGTTGGGGAGGTTAGATGTGTTGGGGAGGGTAGGTGTGTTGGGGAGGGTGGGTGGATGTGTTGGGGAGGGTGGGTGGATGTGTTGGGGAGGGTAGATGTGTTGGGGAGGGTGGGTGGATGTGTTGGGGAGGGTGGGTGGATGTGTTGGGGAGGGTGGATGTGTTGGGGAGGGTAGATGTGTTGGGGAGGGTGGGTGGATGTGTTGGGGAGGGTAGGTGTGTTGGGGAGGGTGGGTGGATGTGTTGGGGAGGGTAGATGTGTTGGGGAGGGTAGGTGTGTTGGGGAGGGTGGGTGGATGTGTTGGGGAGGGAGGGTGGGTGTGTTGGGGAGGGTGGGTGGATGTGTTGGGGAGGGTAGATGTGTTGGGGAGGGTGGGTGTGTTGGGGAGGGTGGGTGTGTTGGGGAGGGAAGGTGGTTGTGTTGGGGAGGGTGGGTGTGTTGGGGAGGGTGGGTGTGTTGGGGAGGGTGGGTGTGTTGGGGAGGGAAGGTGGTTGTGTTTGGGAGGGTGGGTGTGTTGGGGAGGGTGGGTGTGTTGGGGAGGGTGGGTGTGTTGGGATGTGTGCATGTGTTGGGGAGGGTGGGTGTGTTGGGGAGGGTGGGTGGATGTGTTGGGGAGGGTAGGTGTGTTGGGGAGGGAGGGTGGGTGTGTTGGGATGTGTTGATGTGTTTGGGAGGGTGGATGTGTGGATGTGTTGGGAAGGGTTGGTGGATGTGTTGGGGAGACCCTTAGGGTGTTTGGGGGAACATTTTGAAGGAGGGGCGCTTTGTCAACGTGTGTTGGGGGTAGTTGCAATGTTAAGGTCTGGTGTGCTTATAGTTTTTCATTTGTCAACATTACTGGCCAGATTGATCAAGTGGGATCCTTTACTTTGATCACATCACATGGTGCATCCTTTAATCTAATATGTGCTCTACCAGTCTATATATGTTCTCATGTTCTTCAATCACAAATGGTTAGTTACAGTGATTCTCCTAACTTGTCAAATACAGTATGTGGTTCATGCTATGTTATGTATTCCCTGGTGGCGGCTAGATCTTCGGACCAGTGATGCAGATCCTGAAGTTCAAGAACGTGGATGAGCTGATCGAGCGTGCCAACGACTCGGAGTATGGTCTGGCTGCTGGTGTCATGTCCCAGGACATCGACCGGGTCATGTACATCGCCAACAGTCTGAGAGCTGGAACTGTGTGGTAAGGGCGTGGACTGTGAGTGAGTGAGTGAGTGAACGGGAACGGGAACATAGTCCACAGTATTACAACTAAATCATAACAGCCTGTGAATTATTGAGTGTGCCATCTGGACCATTTCTATTTGAAGAACCTACATAGATGAACATGGATGTATGGACACAGGACGAACTTCTCCATGCCATGACAAGACGTTGGTAAATGGTTAAACTGGAGGAATTCCCTTTCATTGGAATTCTCCACTTTAGGAATTCATCTTCTATGATAAGAATTTGAAATTTGAATATCTATGAAATGACAGTATTTGTTGCATGTATTTTCCAGCTTATAGTCTTGTAAAGCCTGGGCCCTGTGCGACGAAGCAGTGGTTGCGCTATGTTTGTTGTAAATCTATGTTAAAGTGTGGGCGTTACAATCATCGTAGTGCAAAGATCTCTTTATGGCACGGGGCCGAGACTGTTTGGTAGGTTTGAATTGAGTGAGTGAGTTGGGTTTAACGACGCTTTTAACAGTATTCCAGTTATATCACGGCGTGTCAGCTTCGAGGAAAGCCCAAAGTGATGCAGGTCTCAGACGTTTACCAGTTTGGTGAAACCCACGAGCACATTTATGGTGCTGACAAACCTAGAAACATAATCAGGGGGAACCAGGATACGAACCCACAATCATAGGTTTCTGGCGTGCCAAAGGGACGTAACTCAGCACAGCGAATCGCGGCGCCTTTGACAACTAGGCCACCCGTAGGTTTGAAATTCAAAAAGGTTTCTTGTTTGCTTCTTCAATAATCAGTATGAATACTTGTCCATGTGGGAAGTGTTAGTTCTTCCGGTCTGTTTTCAGTTTATGCCATATTATTTTGTGGTGAACAGGCAAGTTTGCATTCAGGGCAATAAAGAAATAGTGCTTTTATAATATAGTTTACTGTCTAATCGTCATAGCTATTCTTTGTTGGAATATTCACGTAACAGTAAATTTTTTGTTGTTCACTTAGGGTCAACTGCTTTGACGTGTTTGATGCTGGGGCACCGTTTGGTGGGTACAAGATGTCCGGCAATGGCCGTGAACTCGGGGAATACAGTCTTGAACTCTACACGGAGGTGAAAACAGTAAGTCACAGTTCTGGTGTTGCATTCAACAGTTAATAACACGTCATGGTCAAGAGAAGACTACGCTATCCTATAAACTAGTCCAAGGTACACTCACTTGATGTTTTGGGTGCAATTAGCAACAAGGGTGGATCAAGCATTTATGAAAGGGAGGGGCCAAAATTTCAAAATTTCAAAATCCTCTCTCAGATAATTGTACTGCCTACAGCATACTCCATTTGGTTTTCAAAAGAGGGGAGTGGGAGTGCAGACCCTGTGGTTACCCCCCTCTGGATCCACATATGAATAGACAGTCTGGTCCCAGTTGCCCAAAAACTTAACACCAACTAACCACCAGTCCAAGGAAAGTTAGTGTTAATTTAGGTATCTCATTATGGAAATAGGGTCTGTGGTGGTAGCTCTCCCTACACTATAGTCATTTAGTCACTGCATGGTGAAGGGGGAGTCATTTGGCCATGAACTATTCAATTAATTGAAGTCAGCAAAGTTAGTTTGATAACAATACCCCTTGTTGCTACTGCATGGTCAAGGGGAGATAATTCTGTGGTGTTACCAGAGCAATGATTGTCATGTTTGACACTGTTTGTTTGTTTGCTTGATGTTTAACACCGCACTCAGCGCTGTTCCAGCTATATGACGGTGGTATGTCAATAATCAAATCTTGACCAGACAATCCAGTGATTTACATGAGCATTGATCTGCTAAATTGGGATACGATGACATGCATCAACCAGTGAGTCAGCGGGCCTGTCCACCGATCCCGTTAGTTGCCTCTTATGACAAGCATAGTCGCGTTTTACGGCAAGCATGGGTTGCTGAAGACCTATTCCACCCCCGATCTTCACTGGTCTGACACTGTTTGAATCAGGATTCTATTTATAACAGTCTGCAACTTTAGCCACTCGTCCAAGGACTAGTAAAATTCAGTTAGGTTTTGTAAGGGTAGCTAATACTAGTTGATATTATGACACTACAATGTACTAAACTGATGCTATATGGGGAAATTGACTTAAAAGAATATGTGAATAGGTATGTTGCGTCAGATGCTTTGTTCTCATTACCCTCATGTGGATGGTGAAGCTCCATGGTCAAAGGGAGATAATTCTGTCGTCATACAAGGCTCCAGCTGATGTGTACAACTAGAACAGCCTCAGACCACCACCGACCCGTGAAGATTCGGGGGTAGAATAGGTCTTCAGCAACCCATGCTTGCCGTAAAAGGTGACTCTGCTTGTCGTAAAAGGCGACTAACGGGATCGGGTGGTCAGGCTCGCTGACTTGGTTGATGCATGTCAATGATCCCAATTGCATGGATCGATGCTCATGGTATTAATCACTGGATTGTCCGGTCCAGACTCGATTATTTACAGACCGCCTTCATATAGCCGGAATATTGCTGAGTGCGGCGTTAAACAACAAAGCAACCAATCAGACCACCAGCTGTAACGAGCCCACATGGAGAGTCTGAGGACGTCCAATAGATGGATATTATCCACAAAAATATATATATTTTTTTATATTTTAAAAAAAATTTGGCAGCTGCTGCCTTCTGCCTGCAGCTTTGCGTTCATTATTGCTGAGTGTGTCCAGTGTCTGTGATTGTATCCTTGTCTGTTTTAGGTCACCATGAAACTGCTGCAGAAGAACTCCTAAAGGTCTGAGATGAAGCCGAGTACCTCAACTGAACCATTAACACAGCACCATTAATTTGTAGAATGGAATATGCAGGACATTGTTACAGAGCATCTCACCTTACACCACAGGGGTTCAAGTTGAAATCATTTCACTATCATTACAATATATTTTGTATTGTCATTTAACTGAATATCAAATGCATGGTATTTCTTTTGTGAAAAATATATTTGTTACTGGGTATTTTTGCCTGATTTAGCGAAGGCCTGTAGTCTTGATGGTCTTCTTGTTAAAACAGTTTCAGATGTACAGTGAATCTTTGATAACAGTTTTGCTCGTATCGTATCTTGCATTTATGTTACTAATCATGTGATGTCTTCAATTTCTTTTTGACACTGGTGAGGATCCAAGGAAGTCCCAGATTTATGATATACATGTATGTTATGTTATGTTATGTTATGCGACACAAGGATAAGACTGTGTTGAGAGAGAGCATTCAGTATTCACATGTCACTGTCCACAGATACCGGACCAGTAACTGATATCATGGTTTGAGAAAATCTAGACATCAAGAAACTTGAAGGGTGAAGTTTTGGGGGGGGGGTCGGTTCAGGTATTTTATGCAGTAATCAGGTACTGGTTTAGTGGTCTACAGTGTAATGTGATAGCCTCAGGTAGTGCTACCTTAATTAATGGTTCTATACTTTTTTTACCATATTGTTAATAAATGAAACATTGCTGCAATGTGTTCACTGTATATGCAATAAAATCTAATACTTATCTTACAATCATATGTTTGTTTGTTCGTTTGTTTGTTGTGGTGGCATGTGGGCAGTGCACAGGTCACAAGTCAGGTGACGTTATGCAACATCGGTCATAGAGAGTCCTTGGATGGGTTACCATGTTCGACAGCCTGACTCCAGAGAGTGTCTAGGGCTTCGGTCCTGCCCCACACTGAAGCACATCTAGCGCATGTGGGGTCTCCTTAGGCAAGTTTTGTTTGTTTGTTGTTTAACGCTGCTCTCAGCACCTGATCCGTTGGTTGCCTCTTATGAAAAGCATAGTCGCATCGTATGCCAAAGTCTCACAAGCATGTGTGTCTGAAGACTTATTCTAATCCGGATCTTTCATGATGTTCTACACTGAATCCGTGATAACAATTGCATTTATGTTTGAATATTCTTTGTTCCAGCACTTGATGATTAAAACATTTCAGATGACCATATTTGTAAGTACTGATCTTGTGATCTATTTGGCACAATACATCTTATGGAGTTACAATTTGAATGACATTTATACATCAATCCAGTCCTAATAAAGGTACATTCAACGGACTATAACCACTTATTCGTATTACCTTAATAACGATTCTCATCTACAACTATTGTACAATGTACATGATGAGACATTTGTTGATTTTCCGAACAGGTATGGGCCCAAAAAGACACCATATACACATATACTTTCCAAAAAAAGTAGGGTGTCAAGAAATATAGATGTTATAATCAGTCATCAAAAGAAACATCAGCTTTGAAATAGAGTAGACCAATGAAGATCCACTGTAGAATAGGTCTTCAGCAACCCATGCTTGCCCTAGAAGATGACTGCTTGTCGTAAGAGGCGACTACCGGGATCGGGGGTCATGGTCGCTGACTTGGTTGATGCATGTCATCGATGCTCATGATGTCAATCACTGGATTGTCTGGTCCAGACCCGATTATTTACAGACCGTTGTCATATACCTGTAATTGTTGCTGAGTGCGGTGTTAAACAACAAAGAACAAAGGAAAGAAATAGAATGTGTCTGGGACGGGAACCTAACGCCCCAAGATACCCGAAACATTGCACATGGACCTTGCAACTCTTACCTGTATGGGTAGTGTCCTTCATTTTGACACTTCAGTGAAAGGTTGTCACTTCGTCAAGAGCCAGTAGTAGTGTTGATTTTCATTGTCCACTGTAACAAGTACGCTCGCTTCTCTTGCTTCAGTGCAGGAATTGGGATCGGACTGTGATGAACACCTAATGGCTGTCGTCAAGCTTCGAAATGGAAGAACTCAGCGATTGGCAGACTCTGGAACGGGCTTCTGCAGACACAAAATGTTAATGATCAGCCCCGCACATGGCGCCCAAGGTCAACAACACAGGTCCGCGGTTCCATTAATCCAAAGACGTGTATAGATTGCATCGTATATATACGTCTTTGATTAATCAGAAATCAGGATTTAAGAAATCGAGCCAAGCAAATCCCTGACATAACACAGATTTGGGGGTGGGTCTGTGAGTGAGTGAGTTATAATTTAACATTGCATCGGCAATACTTCAGCTATAGAGGGGAGGGTCAGTAAGCAAGTAGAAACTGTTAGTAGTTTTAAGTATTTAGGCCTAATATTTTCATCAGATTGTAGTTTCTCTTGGCACAGAAGACCTATCAGAACTGGTAAATAAAGCATTGTATTACCTGCAACGTTCCAATCCCTATAGGGGTCACGGGTGGCCCAGTCGTCTCAGGCGCCGCAATTCGCTGTGCAAAGTTGTGTCCCTTGGGCACGCCAGAAACCTACGATTGTGGGCTGAAGTCCCGGTTCGCCCCGATTATGTTTCTAGGTTTGTCAGCACCATGCCCGTGCTCGTGGGTTTCACCGAAGTGGTAAACGTCTGAGACCTGCATCACTTCGGGCTATCCTCCCACATTAAACTGACACGCCGCGATATGACTGTAATACTGTATAAAGCGGCGTTAAACCCAACTCACCCACTTACTCACTCCGATCCCTATATATCTCCGGTACACCCATATCAACTGTTCAAGACATTACCAATACTAAGTTATGGATGTTTGGGGGTTTATGGAAGCACCAGCTCTGGTGTACCTGAAGGTATGTTAAACAAACATTAAGAGTCCGAAGTTCAACACCGTCAGCTTTTGTTTATGGTAAAGTGGGTGTGCTTCCATTATGGACTACCAAATTGATTCGTATTGTGAAATACTGGATGAAATTCTCAGTTGTAATGGAGAGGGGTATGTCTATTCTAAAGCTTTGGTAGATAATGCTCTTTATAAACCAGAATATAAGACTCGGGCTACTCCGGGAAATATTGTTCCAATATGGTTATGGGTATATGTGGCTGTCACACAAAGTGATAAATAAGATAAGCAATCGACAATAAATGTACGTACACAAATGTGGCGAAACCAGTTGATGTCACTCAGTGAAACTAGACTATATTTGAATATAAAACATTCTCTTACTATCGAAAAATATTTAACATTAATTGATGTCTCCAAATATAGACTAGCCTCAACTCGGTTCGGAGTAGGTTCTCATAATTTATTGATTGAAAAGGATAGGTGGGTAAATTCTAAATTAGCGTTGGAAAATAGTAATTGCCCTCTCTGTATTAATGAGTTGGAAGACGAATACCATGTTGTTATGGTGTATCCACATTACATTACACAAAACTACGGTTATAACGAACTCAAAGAGATCATTCATTTTAGTTCGTTATAACCGTAGTTCGTTATTATATATGCAGCATATATACAGCATGTGGTCGGGACAAAAACAATCCTTCGATTCGTCATAAGCGTGTTCGTTATAAACGTAGTTGTCTGTATGTTACTTTGAGACGACGATATCTATTTGAATACTTATGTAGATTTCCAAGTGTACTGCTATTTATCTATTTGTTTCAAGATGAAGTAACAAAATTATTCATAACTTATCTGAATACTTATTTGATATGGTCAAAGTTAGAGATAATAATAATTTCATATGTCCATGAGCTAACTTTGAAATATAGCTGTTGTCTATTTAATCTCCGATGGTCGTGGGTCTGGTCTTTGGTGGTTTGGGGGGCGGTGACGCAACAATCGGACTTTGCTACAAGCAGCACCACCAAGCCGCAAGTGTGTCTACCGCGAGGTTGACAACCGAATTGTCAGGCTGAGAGCCCAGCTACTACCACAGCCTGAAAACTCCAATCCAGTTTCTGGATGCCCTTGGTAATATGCTGAGGCTTGGTTAGACACTATGGACCATAACATAGTGCGTATAATTATTATGATGGTGGTTAAATATTGATATGAGAAGAACACGTATTAATCATATAGTATATTTAAAATTTATATTCTGTACATTTTGTCGTGTTATGGATGATATAAACATTGTCTAATGAGATGAGATGAGACCTATCAAATATAGAATATTTAACACAATACACTTCTTTGTTATGTATAGGCCTATGGGTAATTCCATTATTCATCTAGGGGCGGTCGGGTAGCCTAGTGGTTAAAGCGTGCGCTCGTCACGCCGAAGAACCGGGTTCGATTCCCGACATGGGTACAATGTGTGAAGCCCATTTCTGCTGTCCCCCGCCGTGATATTGCTGGAATATTGCCAAAAGCGGTGTAAAACCATACTCACTCACTCACCCCATTATTCATCTGAGGTAACAGTATGATGCCTTGCTGTGCACTCAACCAGAAGAGTTGTTGTTTTAAGGTGTCAAACAACTGGCTGGCTGACAGTGGGAGGTTACCGTTAGAATAGGTGTTCAGCAACCCATGCTTGTCGTAAGAGGCCTCTAACCGGATCAGGTGGTCAGGCTCGCTGACTTGGTTGATGCATGTCATTGTATCCCATTTGCGTGGATCGATGCTCATGATATCATTCTATGGATTGTCTGTGTCAGACTCGATTGTTTTTAAACCGCCGTCATATATAGCTGAAATATTGCTGATTGCGGCGTAAAACAACTAACAAACAAATAAAAGATGTGCCGTTTGCGCGCCGTGCTGGTCCTCGTTCTGTCTCTCTATGCGATAAAGCTCCTTTGTATTATATTTTATTTAGAAAATTTAACAACTGCTTTTTTTCAGAGACTAGATGTAAGTCATGGTTGAAGGTTGAATGTGTTCACAGCTGACTGTATGTCGTATCATGTACAACATGGTTGTATCTTCACACACGGAATTTACTTCACTGAGAAAATAATAATTACTTATCTAAAAAACTTTAATATCTTCACCATTAAACGAGTCTTGATATTGTTGTCAAAACGCTTTTCCCGTTTACAGTCATTTTCAATGTTACCAGTACTGAATTCATCATGAGTGTTTTCAGTAATACAGATATCCTGGCTAATATTTACAATATCATTAATATCAATATTATGTCCATACAAACATTTAAACTAAGTAAAATGTGTACATCAGAAATATGGTATCAAATTCAACCAATTCGAAATGGGATATACACACCTCGTCAAAAGTATTAAACTTACACTTGAAGTGTAATTGCGAGTTCATTTTCAATGTAGAGATTTTCAAATGGTAAAAGACACATCTTCTGTCTGTGGAATGTAGCCAGCTTACCTGCTGCCCAAGATGTTTGATGACAGAATGTTCATGCGTCTTTACTATTAAATTTGAATGAAATTCTACCAAGTTGAAAGTCTGTCTTTGGAACGAGTGTAACTGAAATGCCTAAGTGTACTATCCCAGAACATCAAAGATGGCAAGTCACTGCATAGCAGGCACCAATCTCGCATGTCATGTCGGGCTATTGCCACCGTGTCGAACATTCAAGACTTCAAGACTCTTTTATTCTGTAATAAAGGCCTCCAGCCCAGAGTACATGTGTATATAATCAAGTCACAACAATTTTAAGTTACAAACAACAATTACAATCATTTAGAAGAGATCTACTATAATCATCAAGTGTCGAACATTAATCACACTGTAATCAGTCACTCATTAGAGAACACGTTTACTGGACATGTGTGGGACTTGCCGAGATCAGGACGTCCATGGAAGACCAGCGCCAGAGACGGCTGCCAACTTCAACGTGCACTGTTCTTCGTCATCACTGGCCTACCCACATTACAGTGTCCCTTAGCACCATCATGCGTCGACTGAATTCACAAGCATTAGGGCCAGAAGACCAACAAGACGCCCACTCCTCTCACCCCACCACACGGGGGACCATTTAGCCTATGTCAGTCTCAAGCACTCTGGAACTTGAGGTCATGCAAGGGGATTCATTGGTCTGTGAGAGTCGGTTTGTGTAGCACCTCACTGCTGGTAGACAATGTGGCAAAGAGGAACATCTCAGAACAACGTCCAGGAAACACTGGCATGTGGTGGCGGCTCAGTGATGGTATGGGGGTGTTGCGCCTTTGATTGTAAACTTGATTTGGTTACAGTTCAGGGGACAATGAATGGACAAAGGTACCAAGATACCATATTAGACGGTTTTGTTGTGCTTCATTTTGATAAACCTTCACTTGGCACACGACCTGTCTTTATAGATGACACTGCCGAATTGTGACTAACCATGTTCAGAACAACGCCATTGAGACTGTGCATTGGCCTTCTCGAAGCCTGGACCTGAATCCAATCGAGCATCTGTGGGATCAGTTGGGACGCAGCATCACGTTGTAGACGACGCAGTCCCAATCTGATCACAGAAACTGCATTAAAGCAAGAGTAGGGAGCTTACGTGTTACTGTGGATAATGAATACTAATTGCTCATTGCAATTTGACCTTTCACCGTATCCTTGAAGACCCGGGTTAGAATAGGTCTTCAGCAACCCTTGCTTGCCGTAAAGGCGACTATGCTTGTCCTAAGAGGCGACTAACGGGATCGGGTGGTCAGACTCGCTGACTTGGTTGATGCATGACATCGTATCCCAATTGCGTAGACCGATGCTCATGATGTCAATCACTGGATTGTCTGGTCCAGACTCGATTATTTACAGACCGCCGTCATAGATTTGGAACATTTCTGAATGCGGCGTTAAACAACAAACAAACAAGCACTTTCACGAACGTGTCAAAATCAAGAATGGCCCCCCGTACCCACGTGCACGGCAGACTGCATGGCCCACGTGCAATGTAACGGGTGAGATGGGGCGTTAGGTTTTGGTTCCGAAACCGTTCTTTCTCTAGCAGTCATTTTTCAAAGCTGATCTTTCTTCTGACGACCGATATCGCGCGATCATATGGCAAGCCGTTTTCACATTTATTACGGAATTACAGATATCTTCAATTGTTTTAAAGATATCTGTATTTTATTTAAAGATATCTAAGAAATTAGTTTGTGATATCTCTAAATGTATTTAAGATATCATTAAACAATTACCATCCTACAGTACATAAATATATTAGAAATAAATTCAAGATATCTTAAATTCAATTCAAGATATCTTGAAATAAGTTATACATATCCACAAATGCATTGCAGATATCGTAATTCAATTAGAGATATCTTTAATTCAATTAGAGATATCTTTAATTCAATTCAAGATTTCATTAATTCTGCCCGTTACGGATATCAAACATCCAATTAAAGACATCATTAATACTTTTGATGATATCTTTATATCAATTATTGATATCAGTTATCTAATTTAAGTGACATTATTAATGTTACATCTTTAATAATGGCAACAATTGAAGATATCAATAATTAATTTATGATATCCGTATTTAGTTTCAAGATATCAGGAATTGAATTAATGACATCATAGCAAAACATGACATTTTGATATCTTTAACTCATATTTTGATATCAATAATCGAATTTAAGATATCAGCAATTCTTTTCAAGATATCTTCAATTCCATTCAAGATATTTTCAATTCATTTCAAGATATCTTTAAAACAATTGAAGATATCTTATATTTTATTGCAGATATCTACAATTATCTGCATTTAAGATATCTTCAATTCCATTCAAGATATCTTCAATTCCATTCAAGATATCTTCAATTCATTTCAAGATATCTTTAAAACAATTGAAGGTATCTGTAATTCTGTAATAAATGTGAAAACGGCTTGCCATACGATCATAAAATTTATATTTCATCATCCCCTATTTTTTTGGGAGAGTATCATGTGCGTAACCCGTGTATATTGTTGTTAGCACACGACGAGTGCAAAAGTGTATGAACGTATTACACAATGTTTGGCGAATGTTGAACATTTCAAACTCAGGCAACTCTTTCTCAACGTTATATGGTGTAACTCTTTTAAAGCTTTGTTGCTATATGTGTCACATCATTTTATGACCGCCGCGATTCGCTGTGCAGAGTTGCGTCCCTTGGGCACGCCAGACCTATGCTTGTGGGTTCGAATCCCGGTTCGCCCAGATTATGTTTCTTGGTTTGTCAGCACCATACCCGTGTTCGTGGGTTTCACCGAAGTTGTAAACGTCTGAGACCTGCATCACGTCGGGCTTTCCTCACACATAAATCTGACACGTCGCGATTTAACGGGAATACTGTTAAAAGTGGCGTTAAACCCAATTCACTCACTCATTTTATGACAGGCTTATGTCGGATTTATAAAGTGCTCGCCCACTGAGAAACCATGCCGCAGTTTATCATGCATACCCCACTCAGACACATGCATGTAGTACTAACTCCGAGCCGACCAGTCCTATTGATGCCGAGCGCCAGGCAGGGTAACAACAAGCTCCATCTTTTAACGTCTTTGGTATGGCGCGGCCGGGGATCGAACCACCGACCTTCCACTCTCCGGGTAGACGCTCTATCCACTAGACCAAGGGGCGCGGCCAATCCATGATAATATGTTGATTTGTTTGTTGAAGTAAAATTAATAATGGTGTACATATCGTGTTGGTGATTTTAGGGGTAGGCTTTTGGGTACACCCCCCACCCCCCTCCCACATATTGAAGTTACAATTGCCACAAGTGCACACCGACCCCCCTCCTTACTTTTTTTAAAATCCTTGATCCGTGCCTGACACACATTCAATATTAGCTGAATTAGATATGAAGAGTCAACCATGCTCACAAATTATCATAGACGTGTTATTACCGGTATTACAGATCATATACACGTATTATATATCCTGCCATGACATCGATCAGTAATATGAACAGGAAACAACGTGAACGAAACAGTGTCCCTGGTTCAACAATAAACATAGCCCATATTATCAAAGTCGGCGTCATATTTCGGTTGTTTCGAAATGCTACACAAACCCCTCGAGACATTTCTTACTTTCACTCACAGACGGAATGCTTCGACTCACATCACGTGACCACACATGTGCTAATATGGCGGCGAGGAATATGATGGGGAAGATGGTCGCCAAAGTGCCACACACATTAGACTCAGGCTCTGATTAGTGTTGATGGGTAGACATAATGAGTTCCATAGCTTCCGAACGCGCAGATCACCGACGTCCAGACGATGCCATGCCACCAAGCAGACGAGGCTTGCGACAGCGCATACGTGAGTACACACCATACACACAGCTGATCACTATTTTGTTTTCATTCGACACGACACAACAATGACGTGTTTTGCTGCCGTGGCGATTAATGTGCATGATCGCTGCATTCACATCTGTTAACTCAACAGTAGTGATGAGATAAACAAAACTACATGAAGCTTAACTGGGTCGTCAAGAGATGCCATAGAGCTGTCAAATCATAAACTAGGTTTCGTACGCTTTATCAACCGACCGATGTAAACAATGAAAGCGTTGAAGGAAGTGTCACCTGTTTTCGTGGTACATTAACTGTCGTGTCTGTTGTGCATGGTCCCTTGATAGAAATAATATATTTAGGAAGGTGCTGGGTAAATGATCTTTGTGTTTGTGGGCCTAGACAGTTATGATAATATATTACCGGATTGGTTTATTAGTCATATTATGTATTCATTTCATCAGAGAAAATATGTCTCTTGTTGACTCTCTCGTGTGAACCAGATATTAAAATAAATATTATCTAAAATGTTCAACCATTCAGTTTTGATACTGAGACTTTTTTTAACTTGTAGAATATTCGGTACAATTAACATTCATAAAAAAAATATAATAAGGTAAGGCATGCAGGTTAATGTGATATAATTATGACCATAGATATGTATAACATTAAAATACAATGTAAGATCATTTGAAAAATTCACCCTACTCCATTAAGACCACATTCTTAAATACCTGATTATTTTACAGAATCGACTGATAAAGGAAGAAAACTAGTGTCAGACATTTTCAAGAAAACATCAATAGTTGCCATTGGCAACATAATGTAGTTGATCTTATTAATTTATTTGCTTCCTTATCAACACTGGGAATAGGTGGTGGATGGTGCCCTGCTTGTTACCTTTTAAACTGCAGAGAATAGGGTGTGTGTCCTATCCAGTTGGAAAATGTATCATGTGTTAAGTCAATTCACTGAGATAAGAATCCATTCCTTGATTGGGTGGCGGATGTATAGGTAATATAAAAATGTGTGTTCGATAATGGAATCCCTATGCTTATAATTTGTTCATCGCCTTCTCTGGAGCGAGAGATCAGCAAGATTACATGAGGTCATTGACACGTTTGGAGTCTTTTTGTTATCAGAATATTTACTGTCTATAGTTCTTCATGCATGTTTTCATACCTGCTCAATAACCCGGTTTACTTAGCACATCTTTGGAGCTTGGACATTTTAAGACTTGATCCTGCACCACATGACAAGTAATTCTTGTGTAGCCATTGTTGCATTTACTGGATGTGAAATAGTTCTAACAAACAAACAGTCTTAGTTCAAAATTCATAGATAGGCTTTTGTATTTTGTTCAATGTTTACAGCTGTACAAGAGTTACGAATAAACGATGCACAATACCTAGCCCTAGCGTAAACAGAGGGGCTAATCTTTATAATAAACCGGGGCGGTCGGGTAGTCTGGTGGTTAAAGCGTTCGCTCGTCACGCTGAAAACCCGGGTTCGATTCCCGACATGGGTACAATGTGTGAAGCCCATTTCTGGTGTCCCCCGCCGTGATATTGCTGGAATATTTCTAAAAGCGGCTTAAAATCAAACTCACTCAATTATAATAAACCAATTATACCCCTTATGCATGTGTCATGTCCCAGTGAAGGCTGTGCAGTTGGAATTAGTGTCAGTGTGTGAAATTGGGACTCTACGTTTGTGCATTTCAGGTAATCCTTGCTTGATCGGTCAGTACACTCCAATTATGACTATTCCCATTATGACTACTAACAAAAAAGGGGGTAAAATAATCCTACCTATAGAATAATGGACTACTCGAGTCATCATCTGGGACAACTCCAATCCTCGTCTTTATACTCTGCCCATAAAATAATAATACACCATTTATATTGCGCATATGTCAACACCACTCGGGCTTGTTCAGAGTGGTATTATTACCCCAGTCACTGGATCAATGTGCACTCAAGAATCATTCTCAGCTCCCTGGGGAGTATACAACCCATATATACACAAACAATGTCTGATGAGAGATGTTGTTATTTTCGATGTATCATTTGTTCTTGTGTTCTACATTCTCACAACAATCACAGAGCTTACCTTCCAGAGAAACCTGTTCAGGTATTCACAATGGCAATAGAAATGTTAGTTGAAAATGAATAAAATGCTATGTTTGCATTATTAAAGAAAGCACGAAATATTAACTTGCCAATTGATTGATGTTATCAGCATCTGACACAATGACTGCCCTGATATTAACCTATGGTTCGGCAATTTGGGATTTGAAAATACAAATCTAATTGAAAGAGGACATTTAAAATTTATAAAAATTGCATCTGTTCCTTGTTCACAACACCAACTTTTATGATCTACGGTAAATTTGGAAGAATCACTGTATATTGAAATGTGAAAATGCATTATAATATTTCAGCATAAAATCACACAAATAAGAAAATCCCCAAATAAAGAAACATTTTATACCAGTTGATTTTAATCGACCTCATATTGCTGATAACCCCCCATGGGTTTGTTTTGTGAAAGGAATAATAACTCATTGTGGACTTGTTTCAGTCTTTTGATCACCCATTTTGATTGTTGTACACTATGGCTGGCTTCAAAGGTAGAAGATGTATTAATGATCAATATCTGCAAAACTGGCACAGCTCTGTTATGGAAAGTTCAAAGGGTTTGTATGACAAAGAATTTATATTATATTTGGAAAAGTGTGAGATTTAGAAATCTCTTCTCATCCACAGATGTATTTTACCCCAAAGACGTACAGAAATTTATGACTAATAAACAACTTGTCCAACATGTCCTCTTGACACAGTAGACACAATTTATGGATAACAATTTCTTTATTTACTGTAAAGCATCGACAACGGTATTAGGATCAATACCAAAACATTGCCTTTTCAGTACATAAAGAAGTTGTTATCCAATCTAATGGGCGCCCACTCTCCCTACAATGTCATCAAAACGGTTACAGGCCGGCAAAGCCACATTTCGAAAATAGATAACCCAAATTGATGTGGCTCTCGCGGCAATGGTTATGGTTGCGTGATTGTATAATGTGGCTCTCACGGCTATGCTGTCAAAACATGCTTTGTGATTCTAACAGGTTACCGTATATAACAAAACAAGTCTTGTTTTCTCATTTTTTATTCAACAAGGATAACATATTCATCAAAACTTTACATTGATGAATATGAATAGCATATGAATATCATAATGGATTTAATGTCATTACTGCAGATGAAGGAGGTCGCCCACGTGGTCAGCATATTCCATCTCACTCAGGTGTTGGTTCAGGAGCTGGATCTTGAGGGACGCAATACGTGCATCGATTGCCTTGTACTTCTTTCTTCGTGAAGGTTCTGACCACTGGTGAGAGAGTCTCAGGACTGCAACCTCTTTGAGTGACTGCTCTCGCTGAAATAGCTTCACTACCTCGTAGATGTTCGGGTGGCACTTCTTGGCAAGTTTCTTTATCTTGTTGTGCCACCCTTCCAGGTGATTGTTGGTACGGTGGCCTTGGTTTTCGAAATGGTTCCAAATCTCTGGCATGAAGGCCTGTCCTTGAACCCAACTGGTTGTCACGTAGTCCATGAAGGCAGTCACTTTGGGACCAGCAGGAGAGTCAGCAATGGCATCAAGCCACACATCATCCACTTTGTCACGAGGTAGTAGAGGGAGGGCAGCAGCTCTTCTCACCAGCTTCTTCACCTCCTCATCTTCCTTATAGTCCATCACCAGACCTTCTTTCTGCACCCTCCTCCAGATACATTGGGTGAAGTGAAAGAAACACCCTCTAACTAATGTCCCAGGAAATACATCAGTCACGGCATTGTGAGCTGCACGTTCAAAGTCCAACTGAATTGTAAGTGGGGCAAACTCTAGACCTCCTCTACTAGCAAAATCGCATAGGTACTGAAACATGTTGACATAACACTCTTTTTTTCGATTGGACAACAAACAGTAAACTAATGGAAACATATGGCCAAACACCTCAGCATGTAAACAATAAATCTGATCAAACAACTTGGGACAGGCATAAAATGTACCATCACAAAATACAATGTCTGCAGTACACAAATGTTCAATGTTCTTGTCTGTAGTGAAGATGAGGATGTCGTCACTAACACGGTGTAGGAACTGGTCGCCTCCCTCAGTATGGGAGTACTTCTCCTCCAGCTGGATCTGGGGTCTGCTGTCCGGAAGGCGGGGCAAGGTCTTGTGTCTCTGGCGGCAGAGGATAGTGGTGAGAGACTTCAGGGCTGGTATCTGCTTCAGGAGGTCATCTGAGACGATGTCGTGATGTTGGCGTAGTCTGGATATCTCCTCTCCGTAGATAGTGGGTATAGGGGTCGTTTCTGTCCTCGCTCTCTCCATCAGTCTAGCCTTACAGGCATCAACCTCAAACTCGAATGGTAGTGGGTCGTGGGAGTGACCCATGATATCAATGGCGTGGAGCAACTCACCCAGAGTTGTGATCCTTGCAGTGCACTCCTTGACAATACAGGACCAGTATCTTCTTTCACCACGACTGCTCTTAGACCGAAACTTAAAGCCATCATAGTACAAATGTACGCCTCCTCTGACACTTTCAATGAACTTTATTTGAACTTGTGCGTTTGCCATGGTTCTGATATGGAGTGACACGACATCACTTAAATATGTTATGAATAACAGGATGAACTCAATGTCAATTAAGACGGCCTTTGATCTCTAAAGAACACCACGCTTAGTAATTTAAATGTGGGACACTCATTTAAAGGTATCTCTAAAGAACACCACGCTTAGTTATATAATGTGGGACACTCATTTAAAGGTATCTCTAAAGAACACCACGCTTAGTAATTTAAATGTGGGACACTCCTATAAAGAGAGAGAGAGAGAGAGAGAGAGAGAGAGAGAGAGAGAGAGCAAATATAACATATCATAATATAGTCAACAAGCAATATTCCTAATATCAATATTTAACCAACATTTCAGCAAACAATATCTGAGAAATAATTGTCCTGTTCAGTAGTGCAGCAGCTGATGAACAATATAATATCAATTTACTTCTGAAACCTAACTCTTTGTGTTCTGTATTGGTCAACAGTTTAACCAAGTTGACAACGGTATAAGCATCTATACCGAAACATCGCTATTTCAGTGTTTAAAGGAGTTGTTATCCGTAAATTTTTGTCTACTTTGTCATCCATCAACTTCTCAGAAATGTCTATCAAACAATTCAAGCCTAACTAAATGCGTATTGTGCATAAAATACTCTTATACCTTCGGTATACAGTAAGTTACTAAAACATCTGATAATTAATCTACTCAGCAGTGTTTTTAAGAAATGTGTTTACTTAAAGGAAAGAAGTTAGTTAATCCTTCGCTATGAATTCCTGTAAGTGTAAATAAATAATCTTTTTGTTGTTATTAGTAAGCCATGTGCCAGGTTTAGTGAATTTTGTAAGCAAATGGTGTATCTGTAAATGAAGATGAGCATCATTTTGTGTGCATTTGTCCACAACCTTATCATACCAGGGTTAGCCATGTTGATCGATTGTATCCAGCTTCTACAGTCTAAATCAGAGATAACTTGACATTATTTGTCGAGATTTATAAAATGTTCAACATACAATTTAGAGTTACCTGTTACAGTCCAGCATCTGTGCTCTGATATGAATATGCATGTTTTAATGTAGACAAGGGGCTCAGTGATACCATGTCTTTTCCTTGAATAAATGTCTGTTCTGTAATTCTTTTATACTAACATAACGGAAGACGTATGGGATACTACTCAGGGGAAGGGGAAGCTGAGCTTGTTAATATCTGTTGTTCAGTCAGAGTGCTTCCCCTTATTTCCTGCCCAGCTTCTCCCGAGAGAGACTATTTTACTTTATTTCAGGCTTGAATTGTATTACGTTTTTCTCTCCAGTATTATGGAGTTTGGACCTGGCCATTATCAAGTGAGGATCACATTTACTGAGTTTAATGGAATCACCCACCTTACCACATTACTGTAGTTGAACAGACTGTTGGCGAAATGAACTGTAGTCGAAAGACGGCTGCACCCAACGATTGATCTACAGAACATGTGGAGTCAAACCTCCTGTCTTGCCAGTTGGCCTGAGTCAAATCTATCTGGTATCAGGCCTTATTTTCAGTAGTAATTAGAACCTAAGTATAAAACAAATCTCCAAGTGTTAGAAAATGTTTGAAACAGGTATTAAAAGAAATGTTGGCCTCATTAATGCACTTACTGATCCCCTACCCTATGGATTGGATAAAAAAAGAATTTGTTGCTTTTTATCAAAACTGACAGGATCTTTCATGCAGAAAGAATTATTGAAAGCCAACAGAGCAGTAAATGAATTAAAATGAAACTGGATGAGTTGAGTCATCCGTTTGTTATTGATTCTGTCACTTTTGTGTTCTCCTGATCAATGACACTATTGCCTTGTGTATGTTTGGAACAACCAGTGTATCAGAGGCCCTTGTTGACATGCCGTGATATAACTGGAATACTGTTACACACGGGCCAGAACAGATCCCAGATTGCATCTCCTGGTCTCAATGCTTGACATCTCGTGTTTTGGGGGTCCAAATGAATCCCCAGTTCCTGTGCATGTGGTAGTAGTCAGCTAAATAGAGGATCTGGTGTTGCATCATACCCTGATGACTTAGTTTGGTGTTCATGCTATCAGCCACTGGTTTGCTTTGGTTTACTGGTACTTGTGTTTTATTTTGAATGTTGCTGATATCTGCTTAACAAAACAGTTGCTCTGTCTTGACGGAAATGGAAAGTTAATGCCAGGTGTCATTGTTGTGGGCAATGATGTTTAAGCCTGTCAACAATATTGTTGTGTGGGATACATTGCATGCTGCCATACCGTGGACATGTCGTCACTTCCTGTGAGACCCGTGAAGATCCAGGGTAGAAAAGGTCTTCAGCAACCCATGCTTGCTGTAAAAGGTGACTATGCTTGTCGTAAGACACGACTAATGGGATTGGGTGGTCAGGCTTGCTAACTTGTTTGATGCTAACTCCAGTTGATGTGTACAACTAGAACAGTCTCAGACCACCACCGACCCCTGAAGATTACGGGGTAGAATAGGTCTTCAGCAACCCATGCTTGCCGTAAAAGGTGACTCTGCTTGTTGTAAAAGGTGACTTAACAGGATCGGGTGGTCAGGCTCGCTAACTTGTTTGATGCATGTCATTGTATCACAGTTGCATGGATCGATGCTCATGATGTCAATCACTGGATTGTCTTGTCCAGACCTGATTATTGACTGACCGCGTTAGAAAGCTGGAGTGCAGCGTGAAACAACAAACAAACAAACAAACTTCCTGTGATGGTGTTTCAATGCTGACATATGAGGGTCCATCACCAACCATAGCTTGCAGTTCGATACTCACCTGCCATCGTATTGCTGTAGCAGAGTTGAGAGTGATATCAGTGTATCCCATGCCCACCCTGTATTGTGGTTGTCGTGGTCCAGACAGGAGTTGTACTGGTGTGTAGAGTACCATATCATGGATTTATCAAGACCTGCTCAGAGGCCGTTATTCGGCTCCAAGTTCAGATTCATGTTACTATGGTTAATGTTATTGTGGTGGCTTGGTCGAGGTGGCTTGTATTTTACTGACAAAAGGACCAAAAAAGGAAAAGAGGCTTTCACTTAATTTTACATTATTGCATTGCTAAACTACATTGTTTAAAATACCTCTGAAATTAAGAAATAAGAACTTAAAGAAAATACCAATTAGAAAAGAAAATATTTTTTTCCCAATTTGCCTGCCATGAGCTCTTAGTTTGACATTGTGTATAATCCCAGCAGATGGCCTAGATTGTGTGTGACCCCTGTTTATACTGGACTATAGGGTGACACCTTATAGCATGTAATACAGCAATGAATATACAGATGATGGCCTAGATTGTGTGTGAACCCTGTTTATACTGGACTATAGGGTGACACCTTATAGCATGTAATACAGCAATGAATATACAGATACATGGCGTGGTATTAACAGCAAAGTGTTCATGCTGCACAACACCAGTCACTTAGTCTACTGCACACATAGCACTGTTATAAGTTGGTTATATCCAGATTTCCCTTTGACAGATATGACATTTATGAGGTGGCCGAAAAGTTCTGATCCTAACTACGAAGGATGTATACTACATCCTTGACAGAACAATAATTGCAGTACTTAATTTGCTACAAAATTCCCGACTTTCTAGTTTTGCAAGCCAATTTGTTACATGATCTGCATAGAAAGAGATTATATTAAAACAGATCGATCTGTATTCCTGATATTGCACGTGCTGCCTGCCTGTTACATTCATATCAAATGTCTCCAAGTTTGAATTAGTGGCTGATACAAATAGTGTGACCCAAACCTATCTATCTCCCGATGATGCCCCTCTAGGGGATTCTGGGAAGCTGTTGCAACACGATACGGGCAATTATGGCGCTGGTCGGCTGTTCCCATAGGTGGATATAGATCATTTTGATACTTGCATATTGATTGCCTGGCGGCATTTCATGCTTATGGCTTTTGTTAATGTCATGAGGAACGAACTACATGTATGTTGATAACAATGGTGTTTGACCTGTTAATTGGATATTTTGGCCGTATCAGGAGAAGCGTCAATTAGCAGACTATGTTGCCGCATTCTCTGTGATGCCAATCAGAACTGAGGTATATTAGCTATTGACTGTTTGGCCTTGAATTGGATTTCCATCGTTGAAGTTTTGTTGCGCAGTTGCCTCCCTTTTGCATGTTAGGATTCTATGATTGATTATTTTCAAATTGAGTTGGATTCTTGTTATGACAGCTTGTTGTTTTGCTAAATCGGTAAATGTCTAAGACCTTTATTACTTCAGGCTTTTCCAACACATTAAGCTGACTCACTGTGGTATAACTGAAACTCGCTCACTCACTCACTCACTCACTCACTCACAGTCCTGTGTCCCAGTATTTCTGGTATGTTAATACTTCACAGAGAGAATTATGCACATAAGTTAGCACATCTATCATACCATGCATGAATTAATAAGCTAATGTTTTGATATTGATCTGACACAGCTGTCCGTCAAACCGATTCCCAGAAATGTTCATATCATAGTGTGTATTAGTCACACATATACAGAATTATGAAATACTCAGAGTAAAACTTTTCAATTGAGATTGATAATAATTGGTTTTTGGATGTATTATTTATAAAAAAAATGTTTTATTGTAATGATTATACATGGATCAATGTGACGTTCAGCTACAATACCAACACTGTCAGTAGCTGCTGTCGGTGGAGGCGCCAAAGTGATGCCTCTGAGTGGATTGTGGGAAGGTAAACTCATTAGCATGATGATCTTTTAAAGTAAATGATTCATTTGTTCTGCCGTGATTTAACTGGAATACTGCTCAAGGGGCGTTACATCCAACCCCCTCAGTTACTGATGGATAGACCTTCAGGCTTCAGCATCTTCTGGTTGTCTTTGGGATCCTGTTTCTTTATTTGTTTGTCTTTTTGTTTGTTTGTTTCCTCACATAGCTGGAATATTGCTGAGTGCAGCATTAAACAATAAACAAGCAAACAAACAAACAAACGAATAAAACAAACAAATCTGGTCTAGTCTTTCAAAACTTTTCTAAGGCTGTATGTGCTTATAAGATACTTGTCACTTGTGACTCAAATACCATGACAATGATGGATGACAAGACAAAAATCATGAATTATTCATTTATGGTCATTGTCAGTGATTGTTGGGCATATGGAGAATTGATTACTTATATATTGTCATTGATTTCATTTCCTCAACATGAGGTTAACAAGTGGAGTGCAGATTCTGTATACCAGGAGAAACACATCTTCCTGAGGCAAGGGAGTTAGCTGACTGTCCAGTTTCCACCCCTGCCAAACTAGGCTGCAGTTATGATTATGGAGTGATATTTTGGCTGGACTAACAAGTCTATGAATAGTCCAATCAAAATCGCGTATTGAAAACTCCATCCAGTTCATAAACAACACTGATTTCAATGTGCAGATTTCGGTCGACTGCATGACTTTCAAAGGATGTGTACCGAAAACTCGGTGCGGACAGATATTTTCCAAATCTTTTCATGTTTTTAGTCAATGTGCTGACATGATTTGAAGCACTTCCTGAGGTAAGACGTCATTTTTATTAAGCAAATGCAAGTGATATGAAAGATGAAATCTGATTGGTAAAGAAGAGGGACCTAGAAGGGACATTACCCATAATAGTCACTGGTGGCGCTTCGATCAAGCTCAGAAATTCCGGCATAGTTCGGCAAGTGTTGAAACTGGACTTTTTAAGTCAGTTAACTTCCTTGTCTCGGGAAGATGGGTGAAATATGGAAGCAAGGAACTGAAAAATTGGTACTTTTGTGATAAAATTGTCTTCATAGTAAAACTACAAGTCATGTATCACTGGACCTCAGGCCTCTGAGTCTCTGTGTGACTATGCAGATGGAAACAAGGAACAAAGAAAATGAAACATAGACAAATAGTAGAGTAGTCCTTGCTGTCTACTCACCAGACTCTGACACAAATACCTTCTTGTCTACACTTTGTTTTCTCTGGGGAGTGGAGCTGACAGCTTCATGCTATGACTGTCACTTGCTGGACTTGTCTATGGTCTGTTTCAACATTGCTGACAGTGCCAGCAGACTACCAGCGGAATCTCACACCCTTATGGCTGCTGTAGAGTTATCTTATGAAGATGGTTTCCAGGGAAAGGTTACACCACTCCGAGGTTTTGTTTGAAAATTTAAAACCATGAGTAAGGGAAAAGTGAGTGAGCCTTTTCCACAGTTCAAGGTTTTATTTTTTCAACCCAAACCAAAGAGGAGTGTTTTATGAACAATCTGAATGCAAGAAATACCAGAAAAAATAATAAAACAATGAGATATCTTATAGTGAAACAAAAGAGTGATCAAAGCGTGCAAGAGAAAAATCACATGCAGCATGGGCCAACTGGAGCCAAAACATGCAAAATTGAACAACTTCTCATCACTGTGGGAAAACAGTGGGTTACAAAAGTTAACATGATTTTTTGAGGTTGCAGGTTTGATTCTCATCATGGAATTTTCATGTAAACAAAATTTGTGACTTTTAACCAATCAAAAATCAACATTATATCAAAATGCAAGTTTATAAAACATAATTTGTGAAACCCAGGTATTACAATTGAAATTTAAAACTGTTTTCCCTCTGTTGCAATTAGGTGTATTTTTTCTTAATGGGGACTTTAACTCAGATCATAGATCAGGCTTGTGTATGCCTGATTGTCTTAGGGATTCCTATCGGGATAACAAAACCTGCAAGACTTGGAAAGTAACAACTTGTGTAACATGGTAGGTTGCAACAGTTTTGTACTGTATGTGCAAGGAGATGATTGGTTTGTTGTTTTACGCAGCGCTCAGCAAGATTACAGCTATATGACGGCGGTCTGTAAATAATTGAGTCTGGACCAGACAATCCAGTGATTAAAAACATGAGCATCGATCCACGCAATTGGGATCGATGACATGCATCAACCAAGTCAGTGAGCCTGACCACCCGATCCCGTTAGTCACCTTTTACGACAAGCATAGTCACCTTTTACGACAAGGATGGGTTGCTGAAGACCTATTCTACCCCGGAATCTTCACGGGTCTGCAAGGAGATGAAAGGTCACCCTCCCCCAACCCTGCAAGGAGATGAAAGGGGGTGAGTAGGAGTCTGTGGACTTGATCCTATTCGATGAGTCAGAGATCTTTGCGTGGATGTATAACTTGTAGCGCAAGCAAGGATGATCAACTGCATGTATGTCTTTAAGTGTCGTAGAAGCGGTGGTATCAATGAAGTCAGAGAGGAGGAGACTTATAAGTGTCAACTTCTTTATTCTTTCAGTGAGATGTTTGTGTACAGATGCAGGCACCTTGACCAAGCTAGCATGTTTTGATGATCCATACTGTTGCATTGAACAGTCTTTCAGTCATGCCACAGCTTGTTAGGAGTGTCAGTACATCACCATCCTATTAATTTGAGTTGTTTGTGTTCAGATATACTTGAAAAATTCCATGACCCAAACAGTATATCAAAAACTGATCATATACTTACCCGGTATAGCCTTCCGTGTGTGTATGGGTATATCCATAACACATCTGTATTTACTGATCGATTGCAGGCCTCCCATACACGAACTGTACATAAGTGCTCTCTCTTGCTTATGTAACATTGACATGTCCCCTTACCCTGTCTCCTTTCCCCCTCTGTCCACCCCCTCCCCCTGTGTCCCTGCCCCCTCTGTCCACCCCTCTGTCCACCCCTCTGTTGCCCTCCCATTCCTTCCTCCTTTCCCCACCCCCTTTTTCCATCTCCACCCCCTACCCCCTCTCCCCCTCTGTCCTCCCCCCTGTTGCCCTCCCATTCCTTCCTCCTTTCCCCACCCCCTTTTTCCACCCGCACCCCCTCTCCCCCTCTGTCCACCCCCCTGTTGCCCTCCCATTCCTTCCTCCTTTCCCCACCCCCTTTTTCCACCCCCACCCCCTGCCCCCTCTCCCCCTCTGTCCACCCTTCTGCCTTGCCCTGTGCCCCCTCCCCTCTGTCCACCCCCCATCTGTCCACCCCTCTGTTGCCCTCCATTCCTTTCTCCTTTCCCCACCCCCTGCCCCCTCTCCCTTTCTGTCCACACTTCTGTTGACTTCCCCTGCCCCCCTCCTTTCTCCACCCCGTCCCCCTATCCCCTCCCCCTCTGTCCACCCTTCTGCCTCTCCCTGCCCCATCTGTCTGTAGGTCTCGGTTGTTTTCTCCTCTGCCATGATAGATCACTATTGTCCCTCACTTCTTGCTCCTCATCCATCCCGTGGGAAGTTTAGTTCCCCAGCACTCATTCCCCGTGACCCAGTATGCTGCATGGCTGTACAAGAATCTCATGCCTGAATGTATTTCTGTTAACACATCCCAAAGAAAATAGAGTGCAACTTTCCTTCAACTGAATGCAGAATTCATAATATAAAAATATACTTTAAAAGTATTTTGAACATCAAAATCTATTAATATCTGAAATATTGTGTATTCTCTCTGCTTCATGACTGGACAATATTTATTAATATTATCGTATATAATCATTGTGAAATAGAATTATTTTCACCCTTTAGTGATTTTTCAATCCTCTGAAAATGTTGTTTTCGGTTTTAAGTAAACTTGAAATATACTAAAAACAGGTGGAATGGTAAACATCAAGCTTGGCTTCCATCCAAGTGTGCTTCTTATCTACCTCGTCAGTTCTTGTCATGATTATCTCCAGGTAGGACAGGTATCTCAACCTTGACCCTTTGTGAATAATAAACACAGAACTAGATCCTGACTTGGCAATGTTCTCCGTAAAACCTGGAATTTAAGTTTAGAACTTGATGTGTTTCATAGAGATAAGATGCTGGCAGTGAAGGCAGGTATTTCTGTTGTGATCCAATTCCTCAGTTCTGTGATCGAGAATGGATCATGATGAGAGTGAGAGGTAAGTGGTATTGTGCTCTACATGTACTTCATCACTGCTGGACTGTACGTGTACTTCATCACTGCTGGACTGTACATGTACTTCATCACTGCTGGACTGTACGTGTACTTCATCACTGCTGGACTGTACGTGTACTTCATCACAGCTGGACTGTACGTGTACTTCATCACTGCTGGACTGTACGTGTACTTCATCACTGCTGGACTGTACGTGTACTTCATCACAGCTGGACTGTACGTGTACTTCATCACAGCTGGACTGTACGTGTACTTCATCACTGCTGGACTGTACGTGTACTTCATCACTGCTGGACTGTATGTGTACTTCATCACTGCTGGACTGTACATGTACTTCATCACTGCTGGACTGTACGTGTACTTCATCACAGCTGGACTGTACGTGTACTTCATCACTGCTGGACTGTACGTGTACTTCATCACTGCTGGACTGTACGTGTACTTCATCACTGCTGGACTATGTGTACTTCATCACTGCTGGACTGTACGTGTACTTCATCACTGCTGGACTGTACGTGAACTTCATCACTGCTGGTCTCTACGTGTACTTCATCACTGCTGGACTACGTGTACTTCATCACTGCTGGTCTCTACGTGTACTTCATCACTGCTGGACTACGTGTACTTCATCACTGCTGGACTACGTGTACTTCATCACTGCTGGACTTTACGTGTACTTCATCACTGCTGGACTGTATGTGTACTTCATCACTGCTGGACTGTACGTGTACTTCATCACAGCTGGACTGTACGTGTACTTCATCACTGCTGGACTGTACATGTACTTCATTTCTGCTGGACTGTATGTGTACTTCATCACTGCTGGACTGTACGTGTACTTCATCACTGCTGGACTGTACGTGTACTTCATCACTGCTGGACTGTACATGTACTTCATCACTGCCGGACTCTACGTGTACTTCATCACTGCTAGACTGTACGTGTACTTCATCACTGCTGGACTGTACGTGTACTTCATCACTGCTGGAGTGTACGTGTACTTCATCACTGCTGGAGTGTACGTGTACTTCATCACTGCTGGAGTGTATGTGTACTTCATCACTGCTGGACTGTATGTGTACTTCATCACTGCTGGTCTGTACGTGTACTTCATCACTGCTGGACTGTACATGTACTTCATCACTGCTGGAGTGTACGTGTACTTCATCACTGCTGGAGTGTACGTGTACTTCATCACTGCTGGAGTGTATGTGTACTTCATCACTGCTGGACTACGTGTACTTCATCACAGCTGGACTGTACGTGTACTTCATTTCTGCTGGACTGTACGTGTACTTCATCACTGCTGGACTGTACATGTACTTTACACTGCTGGAGTGTACGTGTACTTCATCACTGCTGGAGTGTACGTGTACTTCATCACTGCTGGACTGTACATGTACTTCATCACTGCAGGACTCTACGTGTACTTCATCACTGCTGGACTGTACATATACTTCATCACTGCTGGACTGTACGTGTACTTCATCACTGCTGGACTGTACGTGTACTTCATCACTGCTGGACTGTACGTGTTCTTCATCACTGCTGGATTGTACGTGTACTTCATCACTGCTGGACTGTACATGTACTTCATCACTGCTGGACTGTACATGTACTTCATCACTGCTGGTCTGTACGTGTACTTCATCACTGCTGGACTGTACATGTACTTCATCACTGCTGGACTGTATGTGTACTTCATCACAGCTGGACTGTACGTGTACTTCATCACTGCTGGACTGTACATGTACTTCATCACTGCTGGACTGTACGTGTACTTCATCACTGCTGGACTGTACGTGTACTTCATCACTGCTGGACTGTACATGTACTTCATCACTGCTGGACTGTACGTGTACTTCATCACTGCTGGACTGTACGTGTACTTCATCACTGCTGGTCTCTACGTGTACTTCATCGCTGCGGGATGCAGCTGATATTTACCCTGAATCACTGTGCCACTGTGTGTGTCTGACTGTGATTTGAGCCAGTGAAGCGCGATGTTTGCATGACCAGTTGTTGGCAGGGAGCCACTTGCAGGCATTTCCAACTTGAAACAGATTCTATTGATTTATGGATGGCTTTCAAGGAAGGCTGGAAAGTGTGAAAAAAGTGTTTTTCCGTTACAGCTTATTACATATTGAAACAAGTGACAGTGTGTATGTTTTGAGTAGTTTGTTAAATTGGCATAGTGATAAATGAAAGCTTTATGGGAAATGGTTTAGAATTCTGTCCAAAAATGTTGATATCAACTGTTGAAAGTCAAGTTAACTATGTTTCAGATGTCTTTTCTGCTTTGGGGGGCAAAGTTAATGTTGTTTTTGGTTTATGTGGTCAGTTTTAGGGAGATTCTGTTTACCGGTACTAGTATATGTTGATGGAACTCTAATAATGGGGCCAGTTGGGTAGCCTAGTGTTTAAAGCGCTCGCTCATCACGCCGAAGACCCGGGTTCGATTCCCGTCATGGGTCTAATGTGTGAAGCCCATTTCTGGTGACCCCCACCCCGATATTGCTGGAATATTGCTAAAAGCAGCACAAAACCATACTCACTCACTCACTCACTTTAATAATGGTTTTGTTGAATAAGTTAGAATCTTGAGCTGACCTGAACAGACTCCTTTCAGTTCTAGTGAACTTGTATGCTGGTGTGTTGTCTTTCGTAATATCCATTTGTCTATCTGTTTATCAACTTTTGTTTTTACAAAGCCTTGGAATCCATGAAGTAACATTACATGGGTGAGCCTAGTATTGGTGTCTCTAATATCAAGGGGCGATGGGGTAGCCTATTGGTCAAAGCGGTCACTCCTCACACTGAAGACCCGAGTTTGTTTCTCCACATTGGTACAATGTGTGAAGCCCATTTCTGGTGTCCCTTGCCTGATATTGCTGGAATATTGCTAAAAGAGGTGTAATGTGACTTATGGAGCTAAAGCAGCTTTCATTGTAGGCACATTTGGTGTGATATCTGTCATTGCACTTTCAAACTCACTTCATTAATAGTCCAAAATACATAGACGGTTACTATGGTTATGTCTACAACTATCAGCACTAATGGCATCAGAAATAATAGCAGTATGGAACTGTCTGACACTGGTGTTAATACTTAAGCTGACAATAAGGTCATTGTTGCAGAAAGAGTAGAGACATGCCTAGTGCATTAAGTGGTGCATAGGAAATATTCATAGACCCCAACCAACATGTGTATGTTGAGCACTTTCTCACTCTCAGGAACAGACTCATGCTAAACATGGTAGATTTACTGTGTAATTTGTAAGGAAACAGTATTGTGAACCGATGAAGTGCGACAGCATTGTTTGATGGTTAAAGATGGACGTATTATACTGATTACAGAATGATGTTTGTTGTTTAGTGCCACAATCAAAATCACAACCACGATGAAGTCAGAGAGCCTGACCCCCTGATTTCGTCAGCAGCCTAGAGTGCCTTGGTGCCAATTCTACTGTAGCAAAATTTAAAATGGTACCATATTGCCATATTGATTTAAAATAAATCCTTAGCTGAAAATGTTAGGTCCAATTGTTTTGAGGATATATTATCATGATGTGTTTCTTTGTGATATCGTTTTAAGTTGTGTAGGAGATACTTGTCTGGACATGTATGAATATTGTGGAATGTGAGTTGATTAATTGCATTATTGATGCAATAGCATGTGATCTAATGCAAGTGCATTGGGTGTTGATGCAAGTGATGTATGGCCCTTACATATGTATTCATATAGTCTGGTATGGATATGAATTATAGATGGATCATATTTCACATTTGTAGAATAGGCATGCAGGTGTTTGTGATGACCTTCTGATGCTCATTGGCTCAGGGCCTTTCAGTCAGCCCTTGTATGATGTTGTGATGAATCTAATCCCAGGTGTAACAGTAAAGGTACAGGTGTATGATGTTGTGATGAATCTAATCCCAGGTGTAACAGTAAAGGTACAGGTGTGTGATGTAGTGATGAATCTAATCCCAGGTGTAACAGTAAAGGTACAGGTGTATGATGTTGTGATGAATCTAATCCCAGGTGTAACAGTAAAGGTACAGGTGTGGGATGTTGTGATGAATCTAATCCCAGGTGTAACAGTAAAGGTACAGGTGTGGGATGTTGTGATGAATCTAATCCCAGGTGTAACAGTAAAGGTACAGGTGTGGGATGTTGTGATGAATCTAATCCCAGGTGTAACAGTAAAGGTACAGGTGTGGGATGTTGTGATGAATCTAATCCCAGGTGTAACAGTAAAGGTGCAGGTGTGTGATGTTGTGATGAATCTAATCCCAGGTGTAACAGTAAAGGTACAGGTGTGTGATGTTGTGATGAATCTAATCCCAGGTGTAACAGTAAAGGTACAGGTGTGGGATGTTGTGATGAATCTAATCCCAGGTGTAACAGTAAAGGTACAGGTGTGGGATGTAGTGATGAATCTAATCTCAGGTGTAACAGTAAAGGTACAGGTGTGTGATGAATCTAATCCCAGGTGTAACAGTAACAGTACAGGTGTGTGGTGTAGTGATGAATCTAATCCCAGGTGTAACAGTAAAGGTACAGGTGTGTGGTGAATCTAATCCCAGGTGTAACAGTAAAGGTACAGGTGTGAGATGAATCTAATCCCAGGTGTAACAGTAAAGGTACAGGTGTGTGATGTAGTGATGAATCTAATCTCAGGTGTAACAGTAAAGGTACAGGTGTGGGATGTAGTGATGAATCTAATCCCAGGTGTAACAGTAAAGGTACAGGTGTGTGGTGAATCTAATCCCAGGTGTAACAGTAAAGGTACAGGTGTGTGATGAATCTAATCCCAGGTGTAACAGTAAAGGTACAGGTTTGAGATGAATCTAATCTCAGGTGTAACAGTAAAGGTACAGGTGTGAGATGAATCTAATCTCAGGTGTAACAGTAACGGTACAGGTGTGTGGTGTAGTGATGAATCGAATCCCAGGTGTAAGTAACAGTAAAGGTACAGGTGTGAGATGAATCTCATCTCAGGTGTAACAGTAACGGTACAGGTGTGTGGTGAATCTAATCCCAGGTGTAACAGTAAAGGTACAGGTGTGAGATGAATCTAATCCCAGGTGTAACAGTAAAGGTACAGGTGTGAGATGAATCTAATCCCAGGTGTAACAGTAAAGGTACAGGTGTGAGATGAATCTAATCTCAGATGTAACAATAACGGTACAGGTGTGTGGTGAATCTAATCCGAAGTGTAACAGTAAAGGTACAGGTGTGTGATGAATCTAATCCCAGGTGTAACAGTAAAGGTACAGGTGTGTGATGTAGTGATGAATCTAATCCAATAAAGGGTCCCAAGTTCATATTTTTACTTACATGTTAATAACTGAGTAAATATTTTAATTCACTAGCCAGAATGAAATCCAAGTGCCATGCAGATTCACACTACCTAAGACATGTAATATTGGCAAGTAACTTAACTTATTATAATGATGAAAAAAAGATGATGTTTATTTGAAACTTGTTTCTTATTTCTTTCTTCTGTACCAATACAATCTGCAGTATTGAATATAATCTTCGGTTCATCCACATGTCCTCATCAGTTTTCATATCTACTGTATGAAATTGTAGCGAAATAGCTGATTTGGATGTGGATGTTTTATGTCTGTTGCATGAATTGTAGTCTCTACACTTTCTATGTCTGTGACAATCACTATGCACTTTGATATTCTCTCGGTGCAACTTCTGACTGAAATGAACAAAATCATTATTTCCAGCAATAGATCACAAAACTTTGTATCTGAAGATTTCTGGTATCGTAACCAATCAAATTTCTAGCAACCATGACTCCTTAAATACACATGATGAAACATTTACTACTTTTGATTTCTTTTCTTGGTGATAGATTTATCGGTTTCAGTCATGTTAACTTGAAAAGATGTACATTGTCATTCGGTTTCCTTTTAAATTTCCTTTCAAACTGACAGGAGTCACCATGTTTACGTGTCTGCTACACAAGGGATTGTGGGAACCCTTTCTCATCCAACTCAAATTTCAAATTTGTATTGACCAAGTTGTTGTCACCTGTTCGTTTACCTAATTTTTGTAATTTTTTATGTAATTTTTTTCTGCGGAAGACAAATAGGTGAGGGTGAAATGGGATTTAACGTCGCGTCCAAGATTATTGTACTTATATAGCGACGTGCATGTACGTGTGTGTGTGTTTGTGTGGCTGCTTGTACTAGTCTGGACTGATGCCGATTTATAGTGCTAGCTCACTGAGATACCATGCCGCAGTTTAACATGAATACCCAACTGCGACACAGTATACTGACTCCGAGCCGACCAGTCCTTGTTTTAGCCCCTTAATGCCGAGCGCCAGACAGGGTAACATCAAGTACCATCTTTTAACGTCTTTTCGTATGATGCGGTCGGGGATTGAACCCCGGACCTTCCGCTCTGCGGGCGGACGCTCTATCACTAGACCACGGAGGCGGTTGGAAGACAAACATGTTTCTATTACAAATGTAGGGATTGTGTATGTTTTTCCACACTCTACAAGAGACAAGCGTTTTAAATGATTTGTTGCATTTCCAAAATTTCACGTGCAAATGCGACCAATTCACTCGCAACTTGCAGTGCATGTTATAAAGAGTGGCTGTTTACCTTCTGTCTACATGGTGTTTGTACAGGGGATTTGCTTCACGGAGACCTGGCTCATTGAGTGGGCTCACATTATCTGTGGAAATTGTATCATGTAGTTATCAAACTCCTATTCCTCAGATATGGATCTGCTGCCGGAGTTTTGCACATTCTGTTTGATTAGTCGTGGTTACTATTAACAACATTATACTCCTAGGAGACCTTCATCTTCCTACCTTCGCTATCATTCATCATTTCCCACATCTTTTGTTGGAAGTATTTTCTGTCAGGAGACGTAGTCCTGCAATAAGTATGCAATTTACCTGTTCCACACACCTCTGCCCCTCGTCAGAATGACACTGACCACGCTATGCTGAATACATGGGAGCAAAGTCCAGAGAAATATACACTAGTAATGCTGCAATAATTGCTGTGCATCCTTTGTGTTCTATAATTCATCCCCAGCAAGTCTCCGGGCTTCGGTGCCAAGTGTTTCATCTGCTGGACTTTTCCAGTCTATTATAGGGAATTTAATCAATACTTCTAGTAACATAGTGGGACTGAATTGGGAACAGTGCTAAGTTTGTGATTGTGTAGTTAGCCGCTCGCCCATTGTGTTGCCGTCTCATTAAGATACAACCTGTTTTACATATCTTGCATCGTCCTTCCTGCTGGCTTAATGAGACATCAATTAGTTATCTTGTAATTCCTGTTGTGCAGTCAGCGACATTTACGGCAAGATGAAATTGTTCCTTCTGGAGTATATGAGTTAGTATTTTGTCGTTGTTGTGATGTTTACTCCTCCTGTGTCGGATATATGAGGGAGCCAGGCAGGTAACTATCAGGCAACTGTAGTGACGTCTTGTGCATGCCCACACTCGTGAACAAGGGGATGTCTGTATAAAGACAGGGAGACAGGGAGACATAATCACGTACTTACTGGCGTCTATTGAAGGCTGAAGGTGACAAGCCTCCTTGTTAATTCAATCTGCATCAGGCACGTGGAGGTTGGCATTTGTGACTTGTTGCCTGCTGTCCGTCTTGACTTGTACATGGTATAGTGGGGTGAGATATTCCTGTGTACATGGTATAGTGAGGTGAGATATTCATGTGACTTGTACTTGGTATAGTGAGGTGAGATATTCCTGAGTACATGGTATTGTGAGGTGAGATGTTCCTGTGACTTGTTCATGGTATAGTGAGTTGAGTGATATTCCTGTGTACATGGTATTGTGGGGTGAGAAATTCCTGTGTACATGGTATTGTGGGGTGAGATATTCATGTGACTTGTACATGGTATAGTGGGGTGAGATATTCCTGTGTACATGGTATTGTGGGGTGAGAAATTCCAGTGTACATAATATAGTGAGGTGAGATATTCCTGTGACTTGTACTTGGTATAGTGGGGTGAGATATTCCTGTGTACATGGTATATTGGGGTGAGATATTCCTGTGTACATGGTATTGTGAGGTGAGATATTCCTGTGTACATGGTATAGTGAGGTTAGATATTCATGTGACTTGTACATGGTATAGTGGGGTGAGATATTCCTGTGTACATGGTATTGCATGTGGGGTGAGAAATTCCAGTGTACATAATAAAGTGAGGTGAGATATTCCTGTGACTTGTACATGGTATAGTGGGGTGAGATATTCCTGTGTACATGGTATTGTGAGCTGAGATATTCCTGTGTACATGGTATAGTGAAGTGAGATATTCCTGTGTACATGGTATTGTGAAGTGAGATATTCCAGTGTACATGGTATAGTGAGGTGAGATATTCATGTGACTTGTACATGGTATAGTGGGGTGAGATATTCCTGTGTACATGGTATAGTGGGGTGAGAAATTCCAGTGTACATAATATAGTGAAGTGAAATATTCCTGTGACTTGTACATGGTATAGTGGGGTGAGATATTCCTGTGTACATGGTATAGTGGGGTGAGATATTCCTGTGACTTGTACATGGTATAGTGGGGTGAGATATTCCTGTGTACATGGTATATTGAGGTGAGATATTCCTGTGTCATGGTATAGTGAGGTGAGATATTCCTGTGACTTGTACATGGTATAGTGAGGTGAGATATTCATGTGACTTGTACATGATAAATTGGGGTGAGATATTCCTGTGTACATGGTATTGTGAGGTGAGATATTCCTGTGTACATGGTATTGTGAGGTGAGATATTCCTGTGACTTGTACATGGTATAGTGAGGTGAGATATTCGTGTGTACATGGTATAGTGGGGTGAGATATTCCTGTGTACATGGTATAGTGAGGTGAGATATTCCTGTGAACATGGTATAGTGAGGTGAGATATTCCTGTGTCATGGTATAGTGAGGTGAGATATTCGTGTGTACATGGTATAGTGAGGTGAGATATTCCTGTGAACATGGTATAGTGAGGTGAGATATTCCTGTGTCATGGTATAGTGAGGTGAGATATTCGTGTGTACATGGTATTGTGAGGTGAGATATTCCAGTGTACATGGTATAGGGAGGTGAGATATTCCAGTGTACATGGTATAGTGAGGTGAGATATTCCTGTGTACATGGTATATTGAGGTGAGATATTCCTGTGTCATGGTATAGTGAGGTGAGATATTCCTGTGACTTGTACATGGTATAGTGGGGTGAGATATTCCTGTGTACATGGTATATTGAGGTGAGATATTCCTGTGTCATGGTATAGTGAGGTGAGATATTCCTGTGACTTGTACATGGTATAGTGGGGTGAGATATTCCTGTGACTTGTACATGGTATAGTGAGGTGAGATATTCCAGTGTACATGGTATAGTGAGTCGAGATATTCCTGTGTCATGGTATAGTGAGGTGAGATATTCCTGTGACTTGTACATGATAAAGTGGGGTGATATATTCCTGTGTACATGGTATAGTGAGGTGAGATATTCCTGTGTACATAGTATTGTGAGGTGAGATATTCCTGTGACTTGTACATTGTATAGTGAGGTGAGATATTCCTGTGTACATGGTATAGGGGGCTGAGATATTCCTGTGTACATGGTATAGTGAGGTGAGATATTCCTGTGAACATGGTATAGTGAGGTGAGATATTCCTGTGTCATGGTATAGTGGGGTGAGATATTCCAGTGTACATGGTATAGGGAGGTGAGATATTCCTGTGTACATGGTATAGTGAGGTGAGATATTCCTGTGAACATGGTATAGTGAGGTGAGATATTCCTGTGTACATGGTATATTGAGGTGAGATATTCCTGTGTACATGGTATAGTGAGGTGAGATATTCCAAGTATATGGTATAGTGAGGTGAGATATTCTTGTGTACATGGTATAGTGAGGTATTCCTGTGTACATGGTATTGTGAGGTGAGATATTCCTGTGACTTGTACATGGTATAGTGAGGTGAGATATTCCTGTGACTTGTACATGGTATAGTGAGGTGTGATATTCCTGTGACTTGTACATGGTATAGTGAGGTGAGATATTCATGTGACTTGTACTTGGTATAGTGAGGTGAGATATTCCTGAGTACATGGTATTGTGAGGTGAGATGTTCCTGTGACTTGTTCATGGTATAGTGAGGTGTGATATTCCTGTGGCTTGTACATGTTATAGTGAAGTGTGATATTACTGTGAGTTGTACATCTTATAATGAGATGTGATATTCCTATTGACTTGTACATGTTATAGTGGGGTGTGTGATATTCCTGTGGTGTAGGATTGACTATGACCTGTACATGTTATTGTGAGGTGAGATATTCCTAATGACTTGTACATGTTATAGTGGGGTGTGAGATATTCCTGTGGTGTAGGATTGACTGTGACTTGTACATGTTATAGTGGGGTGAGATATTCCTGTGGTGTAGGATTGACTGTGACCTGTACATGTTATAGTGGGGTGTGAGATATCTTTGACCATGTTGACTTAAACCATTTTATGGTTGATATATAACGTATCTAAAATTTTGCATAATGACCTATATTTGCATCAGTTTCACTAGTTAAAATGCACGTTCAGAATGGCCAGTAAATTCCTGTCTCAGAATCAATTGTAACAACAATAGCGTGACATCATCATAACGGTTAAAGTCGTAATTTAGAACATTGTCATTGGATCAATGTGAAGCTAAGGTCAAGGCCATCATTGAGGTTAAGGTGATTATGGTAGGTTATTGAAAGGAGTTGTAATTATTGCCAGTTGCTGAAGCGAGTCCTCTGTATTACATCTGGAGATTCTAAGAGCCATGGTCAAGGTTGCAGCAAAATGTTTTGTTAGTCTGCATACAGCGGTTTTGTGATTTATATTTTTTCATGATGGTCATCTTGTGAATATTGCATGAGCTACATTCCTGTACTGAGACAAGCCCTTCAAGACACTGTTTCTCCAATGACATAGCCTCTTGCACTTTCCACATCTACCATGTCACAGGCTGATGCATCAACTGCTGCTACACCGATTGATGTTCCTGTCTGGTGTTTGTGTCTCCACTCGGGACTACATTAACTCAAATGTCATCCATCTTGTATTGATATGATGAGAAGGGCTTTTATTTGGAAATGCTATTCTTTGTGAGGTGATTTGAGTAATAGAAACAGTTTATATTTTTGAGTGTATTGTCAATTTTGTTCATATATCCTTTTGGAAATTGTTTTGTAAATAGCTATAAAGGAATATTTGAAATATATGTATATAATATGTAATCATGGTAATAGCAAATTAGATTTTTTTTGTAAATCTTCATTATTTTCTTATTTCATTATTTTCCAAAGCTTATCACCCCGTAGAATTGACTAGTGGATCTTGTGTCATGTTGATGTCAAGAGACTCAAATGTTGATTTGGTGGTCACACTGACTGCTCTTGAGCATGTGTTGTAGACCAGGCTAGACCTGTAGATCATGAGGGGCGGTCGGGTAGCCTAGTGGTTAAAGCGTTCGCTCGTCATGCCGAAGACCCGGGTTCGATTCCCGACATGGGTACAATGTGTAAAACCCATTTCTGGTGTCCCCCGCCGTGATATTACTGGAATAATGCTAAAAGCGGCGTAAAATCAAACTCACTCACTCACTCACTGTAGATCATGCAGTTCACAGGCAGACAACACAGATGCATCCAATGAGGTCATTATAAACTTTGGACAAGATGTTTCTGTACTGTTAATGCATTTAAAAAAAACATATTAATTATTGCTTGATTTCATTCCTATTGCCTGTGTCCAACCTTACAATGGTGTGTCTGGCCCAGGCTTGACTTCAGAACAGGTCATCATGATTGAACTAAGGTATTGCATGCACTCTCCTTCCTTAACTATGGATCGCCCTGTAGTCTCATCAGTAGATCAGATACCCATCACCATAATCATGATAGATGGTGTGAAATCGTCTTATGAACCCAAGGATATTAAATAATAAGATGTTGCGTTTTGTGATGTGGTAACTCGACTGATAACAGAACCAGTAAGAGTTGACATTCTTTAGCCGTACGTCCTGATTGCGCCCCACACTGATCCTGTCTGACTCCTGTCTTGTTGTGTGCAGCATACAGGATGTTTGGGAAGAGGCTGGACACGACGAGGAGGCTGGTGGTGTCCAGCAAGGTGTGGATGAAGACCATCCCCACCCAGAACTGCGATGTCCTTCTCACGTTTCCTGCCAAGGCTGATGATGCAACTCTCATGTGGCTCCTTGCACGGCTCAAGACTCGCACTCCCCAGATCATCGTTCATGTCCGTCATCACAGCAACTCTGGCATATATGGCTTCTACATGACAGCTACGTATGAGAAGTGAGTTGTTTGTTTAGGCTATGTGCGCCGTTACCATTGATGCTTTCATTGTTATTGGGCTATCCACTGTCAGGACTCACTCACTCACTCACTCACTCACTCACTCACTCACTCACTCACTCACTCACACACACACACACACACACACACACACACTCACACACACACTCACACACTTGCTTGTTGCTCATGCTTTCAGTCACTGGTTTACTGTGTCAAGACTCTCAAGGTCACTGTGGTGTAGCTGAAATATTTCTGACTGTTTCATTTGACAATTTTACCTCACTCACTCCACTGACTTTCTGAATCAGCGTTTCTGCTGTGATGAAGCAGTAGGTTCTATATGGTGATTGGTATTGTGTAAGCCAAGTCTACGTATTCCACCAAGATCAGTGCCTAGTAGATCTTATACCCCACCATGAAGAAAACAGGCTCTTCGAAGCATCATGCTCTTTCTGAGTCAATGAAAGTCATGTGACATAGCACAAGTTAACCTCCACTCAATCGAACAACTGTTTTCTGTCAATTTTGAATTTGTTTTAATTCTTTCACAATAGCAGCTTAAAACATGTTGGTGAGATAAATTTGTTGTAGCAGTATCACTCAGGGTACATGGGGTTTTATGGGTCTTGCATTAGGTTGAATACCACAACCCGGAGGATCACGTACCCCTCGTGACCCTGCTACAACCTACAACCTACCATGTAGATGTGGTCAATATTTGACGGATCATCGTTTGCCGTTGACAGTTTACTGAAAGGGACGGAGGAGCTGGGCATCAAGAAGCCGCTGAAGACGGACTATGGAGGCGGGATGAAGGAGTTCACATTTGAGGACCAGGATTGTTTCGCTGGTGTTGAGGATGAGAAGTCCTTCCTGACCAGCCAGGAAAGACAGAGCATCCTCTACCACCTGCTGTGTGAGCTGCGAGCTGTGGAGGGAGAGCAGCTCGCCAAGATCAGGTTCCTGGAAGGTCAGCCCATTGGTGAGTAGCAGTTACACCTAGTCCAATAATATTTATAATATGAATGGAATGATTCTGCTGGGAAGTAATAAATACAATCCAATACATTACTGGGAGGTAATAACAATCCAATAGGTTACAGGGAGGAAATAACAATAACAATAGATTACTGGGAGGTAATAACAATCCAATAGATTTGAGTGAGGTAATAATAACCCTGTAGATTACTGTGAGGTAATAACAATAGATTACAGGGAGGTAATAACAATAGATTACAGGGAGGTAATAACAATAACAATAGATTACAGGGAGGTAATAATAATCCAATAGATTACTGGGAAGTACTAACAATAACAATAGATCACAGGCAGCTAATAACAATAACAATAGATTACAGGGAGGTAATAACAATCCAATAGATTAATGGGAGTTAATAATAATGCAAAAGAGTACTGGGAGGTACCGTATTTTCTTCAGTATAGTGCACACTTTTTTCCTAAAAAACACAGCTGTGTAGAAGGGGGTGCACATTATAACGCCATAATGAGTTTTGATGTATTTTCCCCCCCCCAACGCAGACATTACCGTGAGCACGTAACACCGGAAATACCATGTCAACATATCCATACTGGAGTACACAATGTAATCATATAATTTCACTGTCTGGTTATAAAAAGTGTTCATTGTACATCTGGACTTATGTTTGTAACTTATTTAATTAATTTTATTCAAAATTCCATTAAATATTGTTTTAATTAATTTCGACGAAATCGTGTGTGAAGCGATCGTAAGATCTCACAACCCACTGTTATTAACAGCAACCACTGTCAGATTACCACTGTTGACACCTTGAAACAAACTTTAGTTGACAGAATGGATACATATATCATAAATGCCATACTTTGATTTGTTAAAAGTAGTTCTTGCGAACAAGTGCGCGGGAGCCTCGACGGTGACTGGTCAAATTGTTCCAATTGAAAAAATAACTGTCGGTCGCAATCAGCTGCACCGAAGTGCTACGTTTAAGGTTATATATTTAATTAAAGTTGCAACTAATGTAACATGGTATTGGAACATATTAATCCTGATACAAAAATAGTTTCAGATACAATTTTTCCCGATCCTTGCATTAAAATCCTTTGACGTCATATCAGTGGGTAAGTTTTAACCAAATCACCGGTAGATTCCAAGAAAAGGTGTGTACGGCTTATTGCTGTTTCCTGGATGTAAAACAATGCCTAGCAGAACAAGAAATACAGTTTAAATGGTAAATCAACATGTCTGGTGATTTTGTTTGAAATTTGTACTGACCAAGTTTCTCATCACCCGTTCGTTTACTGGAATTCACTGAAGGGGTACGGTGTAATTTTTTTCTGCGCATAATATCCGACTATTTTTTCAAAAATACTGAATCCGCTAGAGGGGGGTGCTCATTATACTTGGGTGCGCACTACATTGCACTATGCTCAAGAAAATACGGTAATAACAATTTTATATCACGTCATGCCTTCCGAGCGTGCATGAGAAAGGAGTTATCTTCTATAAATATTTGCCCTCAAATTGAGGCTCACAGAGTTGCTTCAGACAGGTGATTGTTGTGATTTGAAAACTCTGTTCAATCAGAATTGATAATTTCCATAAGGCTTACATGATCACTCTGCCGAGGGACTAAAGTAAGTGAATCATCACAAGGCAGACATTGCAGTGATCAGTGTCTCTGTTTCCTCCTGTAGTTCCCCGCCTGGAGTCCGGGAAGGTCATCTCCCAGGTGTTCCCGCTCCACAACAAGGACGACCTCGCCGAGCTGCGCAGCTGCTGGGTGCAAGCTTTCTTCCGGAAACAACCACAACGTAGGTGAAATATAGCTGGGCATGAGTGAGTGAGTGAATGAGTGAATGCTGTTAGATGAAGCAGTGTCCAGTGTTTCATGGCGATCAGTAAATACTGTAAATATAGAAATTAACGCGAGTGTGAATAAAATGAGAGTGGTGTTTGCTTGCATTAGTTAAACTTTGCATTTTTGACTATGAACAATAAGACGGCCTCACTGCACACTTTGGATAGCAGAAATAGCAACTTGTATATAAACAAACACGGTTTGAGGTGGGAGTTGCATTAATATTGAGTCACATTTTTGGCTAGGGGTCAGCGGTCGCATTAATTTGGAGACGAATTAATTTCAAGATTTACAGTAACTGAGAAGAATCCAACTACAAACCACTCTGACACACGATCAGCCAGGTCATGCATGGTTTACATCTGATCCTCGTACAACAAGTGTAAGGTACTGGAGTCCTGCTCTAACCTGTCATCCCCCACAGGGATTAAATGAATACATTCATCATGAATTAACTCTAACAACCACCTTAATCTAGTCAGGAGTGAATGAGATAATGTCGGTAGCCATCAATCCACCCAATCCCCATTGAGGCACCACATGAAGTCTGGGTGTTGGGTGTCCACTCTTTTCAATCCTTATGAGACAAGGGAGTTAACTGACTATAAGAGTCTTGATCCACCTTTCCCGAACCTGGCTGGAATTTTGGAGTTATAATTTGGTTGGACTAATGAGTCTATACATAGTCTAATCAAAATCGCATAACGGAAGCAACATCCAGTTCATAAACAACATGGTGACCCATGCAAATTACAGTCCATTGCAGGATTTGCTAAGCATGTGCACCACCAACTGGGCGTTGACAGATATTTACCAAGTCTTTTCATGTTTTTAATCAAAGTACTCAAGTAATACTCCACGAAGTTAGACCTGTTTTATTACAGTTTAGATTTGGATATCAGGTTGCACAGGCGATTGTCACTGAAATCAGGAATTAGAGTCCATGTCAGGTTGGAGACTCGAGTTTTCGAGTCAATGTTTTCTACACATCAAATCCCTGGTAAGATTCGGTCAAAACTCTTATATTGTTTTTCAGCTTTTGCCAAACCTTTCCAATGTGGGCATGACTAGATGGCTAAGTGGTCTGAAGAGATTTGTTCTTTGCGCTACTTTTGCATCCCTTGGTTGTGGCAGGATCTGCTGATTCAGATGTAGTTCAAATCCCATAATGTTTTGATAATGGTCCTGTTGGCACCATACCGGTGCTTGTATGTGTCACCTGCGTGGTCAGAATCTGTAGCCTTGCATTGCTTTGGGCTTTCCTCCCACATTAAGAGTGCATATAACTGACATATTCTATATTTTCTGAACAACATAAATTAGGAATCATGAATATTTGGGGGGATATATTTTTGTAGTGAAGGCTGCGCACAATGTCATTAAAATATCCCCCAAAATATTCATGATCCTGAAGTTTTTGGTTCAGTGTATTAACCATATTTAATGTGTTTAACTGTTGCTATAGTTATACCATGGTATAAACTCTTGAAGAATCGACTGTAAATGAAGTATTGTAATGATAATTAGAGGATGGTATTTGATGTCATTCTATTGTTTTAGCGATCCATTATTTTCAGGAATGGACAGTTGATTGTGTTCACTGGCTCTGTTGCATGAGCTCCGTCGTTAGCTTATTTTTACAATGCAAGTTACACAGCTCTTTAAAATGTTTCGATAAATTGTAAGAGTAGGGATGTGTTTTAAGTAGGAGAATTTAGCTGTTGGGCCTCGGTTCCATTATTTTGAAGGAATAGAGAGTTACTTGGACATTCTCCTCAACATATTTATTTTGCTTTCAGAGAAGATCTGTGAGTACTTTGGTGTGAAGATAGCTCTGTATTTCGCCTACCTGGGACACTACACCATGTCCCTGTGTTTCCCAACACTGCTGGGGATGGTTTTCTGGTTCATTCAAGATTCACAGGTGAGATCATATGTCATTTGGTTCACAGATGAGATCATATGTCATTTTGTTCACAGGTGAGATCATATGTCATTTGGTTCACAGATGAGATCATGTCATTTGGTTCACAGGTGAGATCATATGTCATTTGGTTCACAGATGAGATCATATGTCATTTGGTACACAGATGAGATCATATGTCATTTGGTTCACAGATGAGATCATGTCATTTGGTTCACAAGTGAGATCATATGTCATTTGGTTCACAGGTGAGATCATATGTCATTTGGTACACAGATGAGATCATATGTCATTTGGTTCACAGATGAGATCATGTCATTTGGTTCACAGGTGAGATCATATGTCATTTGGTTCACAGGTTAGGTCATAAGTCATTTGGTTCACAGGTGAGATCATATGTCATTTGGTTCACAGGTGAGATAATATGTCATTTGGTTCACAGGTGAAATCATATGTCATTTGGTTCACAGGTGAGATCATATGTCATTTGGTTCACAGGTGAGATCATATGTCATTTGGTTCACAGGTGAGATCATATGTCATTTGGTTCACAGGTGAGATCATATGTCATTTGGTTCACAGGTGAGATCATATGTCATTTAGTTCACAGGTGAGATCATATGTCATTTGGTTCACAGATGAGATCATATGTCATTTGGTTCACAGGTGAGATAATATGTCATTTGGTACACAGGTGAGATAATATGTCATTTGGTACACAGATGAGATCATATGTCATTTGGTTCACAGGTGAGATCATATGTCATTTGGTACACAGATGAGATAATATGTCATTTGGTACATAGTTGAGATAATATGTCATTTGGTTCACAGGTGAGATAATAAGTCATTTGGTTCACAGGCGAGATAATATGTCATTTGGTTCACTGCTCGCAAACTTTGGAATCACTAAAGATGTGAGGCAGTCAAGGATGTTGTGATTTACATCTGTGAAACAAGGAATTCATCAGGTCAAGCAGAGAGTGTCAGACTGCCAATCCGGTGGTCAGCAGGGGTCAGAAGTTGATGGTGCCAATAGGGGGTTTTCTTCCCTTAAGTCTACTACACATTTCTCCCATGGGAAGACTACACTCTGCTGGTCCATATGTTTATTTTATTTTACAGATCACAAACATAATACAGTTTTTGTTCCTAATATATTAAGAGGCATTAAGAGGCTAAAACAAGGACTGGTCGGCTCGGAGTCAGTATACTGAGTAGGATATTCATGTTAAACTGCGGTATGGTATCTCAGTGGACTAGCTCTTTAAATCAGCATTAGGCTGGACAAGCAGCCATAAACACACACAAGTCGCTATATGAATACAATAATCTTAGACATGATGTAAAACCCCATTTCACCTCACCTCACCGTGTCATAAATATCATATATTAGCTATTAATAATATGTATTACCATATTCGACGTAATAAGCGCCCCGCTCTAATAAGCGCCCACGGCGATATTTTCCAATATATTGGCTAGTGAACAATCCCAATTAGCACCCTTCTGACTGATCAATGTACGCAATTCGTGTACATTTATTCGTGTATAATACCCACTGGTGTGTTATATGCACCCTTAATTACGGGCAATTAAATTCTGGAAAAATATATCTGTCGTGTAAAATACGTACAGATTTTTCTTTTGTATCATTTCAGGCTGTCAGCAGAAACCATAAAATTTACGATCTTTCGACTCTTTCACCCAAATTATATTCTAATAAGAGCCCCCTATTTCCAATTTCGAAAGCGCCCTGGGCACTTATTACGTCGAATACGGTATGCAAGCTTTTGAATTCTTGATATATGATATTTACATTTACGCATGATGGTAATAATCTTTGTATCAGGTAATGTCATTCTTAAAATAACAGTTGTTCAAGACATAATTTCACTCAATGAAATAGCGTCAGTAATAGCTAATGTATACACATTTCTATTGCCCGATTTCATATGCAGTGCCAAAGTGGCAGCACGTTTGATTGTTTGTTTGTTGCCATGTTTTGGTGACACGCGTTAAAACCCCTATCTAAACCTGTTGGGAACATTAGTCATTAGTGTTTGAGAAACAAGGCATTGTATCAATGTATGAAGCTTTAACGTAGTTCTGCTAGCCAACCTCATTTGCATACTTATCTAATCATGATACCTACTTTATCGGAATGTTTTATTGAATCGATAAAACAATCCATTATATGAAAATGCTTATTCAGCTCTGTGTGAAGAATGATGTTGACGTTTTTTAAGTTTATGACAGCTTGATATGAATGACATAGAATGGTATTAAAATATTGCTCACTAAACCTTTCATTTGAAGTGAATGCCGTACACTCCCAGGTGAGCTACAGTGCTCACTAGATTAGTGAATGAGTGAGTGTGGCTTTACGCCACTTTTAGCAATATTGTATCAATATCACGGCTGGGGATACCAGAAATAGGCTTCACACATTGTACCCTTGTGGAGACTTCATGACGAGTGAACGTTTTGACCATTAGGCTACCCCACCACCCCTCACTTGATTGGTGGTAACGAGATTGGATTGGGTTGTGTGGCTCAGTGACTTTGTTCACTATGTGGCATCATATGGCTCAGACTTGATTACACACAGGCTGTCAGGGTAAAGCAGGAATATCGTGCTGACTGTGTAAAACACCAAACAAACAGAGTTTTTCGGCTAGTTTTACAAACATCTGCTTTCTTGTTGTGAAACCTGTTCTGTAAGGTGTTGACTGTGTATCTGTCTACTCTCACACACAAATCATGCTCTCATGGTCACTCCAGGAAATCTTGTGCGTTTATCTTAAACAAGAGGCCGATAGGGCCTGTATCGCTCACCTTGATTTACGCAATCATGACAATATATACATTTGCATAGTTCATCAAACTTAAACATGTGATAGACATCAGTTCTAGGCATAACTGCTTTTTTGAGAATTCCAGACTGTTCCTTTGAGACCTTGAACAAATTTCCTTGTTTAAATATGTTTTCCCTGCTGCATCTAGACATTTCAAAAGAGCATTCCTGTAAACAAGTGATTGTTTGGTCTGGCTTCATGGAATCATGGGATTGGCATCTATGTACTACTTGAGTGGAGAGCAAAGGTCAAGTGCTTGTGGCCACTATGTCACTACATCAACTCTGAGACAGTTTTCAGATGAATTATTAATCCAGTAATCAACACTTAAATGTGTTTGCCTCATGGCAGAGGTCAAGCCAACTGACACAGTAATTCACTGGTGATGTGTTAACAGATAATGCCAGAGGTATTGAAAAGTGCGGCATACGGCACACTGCATGTTGTATATTTGTCGTCTATGGTAACATACTGCATGTTGTATATGTGTGGTCTATGGTAACATACCGCATGTAGTATATGTAGTATATGTGCTGTCTATGGTAACATACCGCATGTAGTGTATGTAGTATATGTGCAGTCTATTGTAACATACTGCATGTAGTATATGTAGTATATGTGCCGTCTATGGTAACATACCACATGTAGTATATGTGCCGTCTATGGTAACATACCGCATGTAGTATATGTAGTATATGTGCCGTCTATGGTAACATACTGCATGTAGTATATGTGCTGTCTATGGTAACATACCGCATGTAGTATATGTGCCGTCTATGGTAACATACCGCATGTAGTATATGTAGTATATGTGCCGTCTATGGTAACATACCGCATGTAGTATATGTAGTATATGTGCCGTCTATGGTAACATACCGCATGTAGTATATGTAGTATATGTGCCGTCTATGGTAACATACCGCATGTAGTATATGTGCTGTCTGTGGTAATATACCGCATGTAGTATATGTGCCGTCTATGGTAACATACCGCATGTAGTATATGTAGTATTTGTGCCATCTATGGTAACATACCGCATGTAGTATATGTGCCGTCTATGGTAACATACCGCATGTAGTATATGTAGTATATGTGCCGTCTGTGGTAACATACCGCATGTAGTATATGTAGTATATGTGCCGTCTATGGTTACATACCACATGTAGTATATGTGCCGTCTATGGTAACATACTGCATGTAGTATATGTAGTATATGTGCCGTCTATGGTAACATACCACATGTAGTATATGTGCCGTCTATGGTAACATACCGCATGTAGTATATGTGCCGTCTATGGTAACATACCGCATGTAGTATATGTAGTATATGTGCCGTCTATGGTAACATACTGCATGTAGTATATGTGCCGTCTATGGTAACATACCGCATGTAGTATATGTGCCGTCTATGGTAACATACCGCATGTAGTATATGTGCCGTCTATGGTAACATACTGCATGTAGTATATGTGCCGTCTATGGTAACATACTGCATGTAGTATATGTGCCGTCTATGGTAACATACTGCATGTAGTATATGTGCCGTCTATGGTAACATACCGCATGTAGTATATGTAGTATATGTGCCGTCTATGGTAACATACCACATGTAGTATATGTGCCGTCTATGGTAACATACCGCATGTAGTATATGTGCCGTCTATGGTAACATACCGCATGTAGTATATGTGCCATCTATGGTAACATACCGCATGTAGTATATGTAGTATGTGTGCCATCTATGGTAACATTCCACATGTAGTATATGTGCCGTCTATGGTAACATACCGCATGTAGTATATGTAGTATATGTGCCGTCTATGGTAACATACCGCATGTAGTATATGTAGTCTGTGTGCCGTCTATGGTAACATACCGCATGTAGTATATGAGGTAGAAAAGAGGTATTGAAAAGTGCGGCATACGGCACACTGCATGTTGTATATGTGTCGTCTATGGTAACATACTGCATGTTGTATATGTGTGGTCTGTGGTAACATACCGCATGTAGTATATGTAGTATATGTAGTAAATCTAGTAAATGTGCCGTCTATGGTAACATACCATGTGTAGTATATGTGCCGTCTATGGTAACATACCGCATGTAGTATATGAGGTAAATGGTGCATCTATGGTAACATACCGCATGTAGTATATGAAGTATATGTGCCGTCTATGGTAACATACCACATGTAGTATATGTGCCGTCTATGGTAACATACCATATGTAGTATATGTGCCGTCTATGGTAACATACCATATGTTGTTCACTTTCACTCGATCTTTGACAACAATGCTCCCATTATTCAGATTGGTTTCATGTATTTTATCACTGTTGCTGTGATACAGTGATTGATTTGTCCACAATACAACTCATGCAGTTTATCATTGTTTGTAAGAAACAAATTTTGAAATCTGCTCCAAGACTGTACATGCTGTAGTCAATGTAATCAATGCCGATCAGCTGCCCCATGACCACATAACTACAAGCACAGGCGTTAACATCCTCCATGACCACATAACTACAAGCACAGGTGCTAACATCCTCCATGACCACATAACTACTACCACAGGTGCTAACATCCTCCATGACCACATAACTACTACCACAGGCGCTAACATCCTCCATGACCACATAACAACAACCACAGGTGCTAACATCCTCCATGACCACATAACTACAACCACAGGCGCTAACATCCTCCATGACCACATAACTACAACCACAGGCGCTAACATCCTCCATGACCACATAACTACAACCACAGGCGCTAACATCCTTCATGACCCCATAACTACAACCACAGGCGCTAACATCCTCCATGACCACATAACTACAACCACAGGCGCTAACATCCTCCATGATCACATAACTACAACCACAGGCGCTAACATCCTCCATGACCACATAACTACAACCACAGGCGCTGACATCCTCCATGACCACATAACTACAACCACAGGCGCTAACATCCTCCATGACCACATAACTACAACCACAGGCGCTAACATCCTCCATGACCACATAACTACAACCACAGGTGCTAACATCCTCCATGACCACATAACTACAAGCACAGGCGCTAACATCCTCCATTACCACATAACTACATCCACAGGCGCTAACATCCTCCATGACCACATAACTACAAGCACAGGCGCTAACATCCTCCATGACCACATAACTACATCCACAGGCGCTAACATCCTCTATGACAACATATCTACAACCACAGGCGCTAACGTCCTCCATGACCCCATAACTACATCCACAGGCGCTAACATCCTCCATGACCACCACCACCTCAACAGTACATCACCATCATTGGTTTCTAATTAGCCTCTATTGAATAACAAGCATGGGGATGTTCCTGCAGCAGCCCTTGACTAAAGTTTGTGTGTACCAGTATCTATGACAAGACAACATGTGACAGCTGCATGCAAGGTCAACTCGTGCACTGATTCCAATCATCGGTCTACAGTCTCATGCAAACAGGCTGCATAGTACAGCATGTATCAGCGTTCTTTTACTATCTAGTCCCTAGTCATTTATTGATATCACAAGTTCGATTTTGAGATACCAATATATCCAACATATTTTTAGATATTACATTGAATTATTGATATAAAAAAATGAATTATTGATAACAATCATTTGTTTCTAGGTTCATTGAAAATATGAATTCTCCCTTAAAGTCATACTGCAGTAAAAAAATAAGTTACGTATAAATAATATTGTCTGTCATGCTTATCATGCATAAAGAACATTGGATATTTTCATTTGGGGATGGTGAATTATTTTAAATAGATTTAAAATATTTATGCTGTTTAATTAAGGTTGATATTCTAATAATGAGTTATATTACCCACATTCAAATCAAATTTGTGATATTAATAAATCATTAAACGATATCTAAAAATTAACTTTGTGATATCAATAATCATGTTATGAATAAGAGAATGCCTGCTCACATTTTGTACAGGAATAGATAGCCTGATGTGTCCATGCATATCCATTTCTGGAAGTTACGGGTTGTGATGCGGCGTGAAATCACTCACTGTCCGCCTATTAAGGACTGATCTGAATATTCATGACCATTGTTAGCTTTTAGATGTATCTGGGTCATGAGTGACTGTGTCTTAAATGGTTCCTCTCGTTATTAATGGCAACGATCGCTTCTGAAACCATTGTCCTGCATTATTTCCAATTGCTGCCATTTTCATGCAGTTCAGTGCCGCAGTGAATATTCGTAAAGATGAACATGAAATCAAGGCAGCTGTTGTGGAAAGGGTAATAAAAACTATCACAAGTTCAATTTATTGATCATAAATTCGCCTTTATTTTATGATATCACAAATTGAATTATTGATATCACAAATTTGATTATTAGATATTCAAAAATGAATTATTGATGTCACAAACTTGAATTTATGATATCAAAATATACTTAAGACTCTTAGATATCACAAATTCTATTTAGTGACACCAAAAAATACCTCTCTATATATGACAAAATACATTTTTAGATGTCGCAAATTTTATTTATGATATCTAAAATTCAAATTTGTAATATCAATAATTATCTCATGATATCAATAATTGTTTTATGATATCATTAAATCAAATTTGTCATACCAATAATTCATTTTGTTATATCAGTAAACAAATTACTGATCAATTAATAAAACGAGGAATAAATATTTAAATGGCACTTTATAAGCATGACATTGCCAGCAATAAGTGTGTTTTTGCATGCGTAGGTCGGGGGTTCTGTGTGTGCTTTGCGAGTCAGTATCGCAAGAGGCAGGAGGTGAGAAATAATAACATAAAAACTAGTTGAGATTAATTTCCTTAAATAAATAAATTTTACGATAAATATAATTAAATGAATAGGTTTTAAATAATGCATGCATTTCAATCAAACACATATTTTTTTTATATATTTAGATATTTTAAGATAAGCTTGGTCATAAAGTAGAAAATAAATCTGTCCTATCCATACTGCAATTCATTCAGTCAGACTTTAATATTAATATTTCGTTTTGTAGATGCTTAGATATAGGGACTAAGATGTATTGAGCGGGTTTATATCTCTCACTCACTCACTCACTCACTCACTCACTCACTCACTCACTCTTGCGTTCAAAAGCTGCGATAGGGTTACCACACTTAACACTGAACACACATAGTAGTGACAGTATGTGATTGAGGTTTAGTGTGGCTGGAACATAATTTTCCAATGCAGTTGTTTGCCACCACAACAGTGACTCACTCCCTATATACATTTAATATGGTTTAAAAAATAATATTTCTTCAGGCATTTGAAACAGTTTGGAAATTTGTTAGGGTAGAGATTTTGTTTGAAACACCTAATGCACTTCTTATAGTCATCATCTCGTCTGTCTGTCTGTTCCATCAGTCCGTATTTCGTTTGCGGAACATAACTTGAAAATCATGGAATTTTTCATCCAAATTTGGTACATATATTGAACAGGAGCTGAAGTGGTGCCTTTTGCTGTTGTAGGGGGATTTGTCATCTTCTGATCACTCTTGTTTATCTTGACGAGATCAAAGGGAAAAAGGTGTAGAATATCTGTTGCTGATGTTTCCAGTAAAGCTGCGTGTTGACTGTAGAATGCCGATTCAGCTTTGTCCACATGTGTAGTGTATCAGTCATCAGATACCTGCTGATGACAGGAAGCTCCATTAGCAACCCTCATACTTCATGTGACTCAAGCCTCATGTCAATTGTGGTTAGTGTCGTGCAGCGTCTCCGTGTTACTGATACCCTCCACCTGATCTCCATTAGCACTCTAGATGCTTGGCGTGATGCTCTGTGTGATGCTCAGCGTGATGCTCGGCGTGATGGTCGGTGTGATGGTTGGTGTGATGCTCAGCGTGATGCTCGGTGTGATGCTCGGCGTGATGCTCGGCGTGATGCTTGGCGTGATGCTCGTCGTGATGCTCGTCGTGATGCCCGGTGTGATGCTCGGCGTGATGCTCTGTGTGATGCTTGGCGTGATGCTCGGCGTGATGCTCGGTGTGATGCTCGGCGTGATGCTCGGTGTGATGCTCGACGTGATGCGCGGTGTGATGCTCGGCGTGATGCTCGGTGTGATGCTCTGTGTGATGCTCTGTGTGATGCTCGGCGTGATGCTCGGCGTGATGCTCGGCGTGATGCTTGGTGTGATGCTCAGCGTGATGCTCGGGCGTGATGCTGGGTGTGATGCTGGGTGTGATGCTGGGTGTGATGCTCGGCGTGATGCTCGGTGTGATGCTCGGCGTGATGCTCGGCGTGATGCTGGGCGTGATGCTGGGCGTGATGCTTGGTGTGATGCTTGGTGTGATGCTCAGCATGATGCTCGGTGTGATGCTGGGTGTGATGCTGGGTGTGATGCTCGGTGTGATGCTCGGCGTGATGCTTGGTGTGATGCTTGGTGTGATGCTCAGCATGATGCTGGGCGTGATGCTGGGTGTGATGCTCGGCGTGATGCTCGGTGTGATGCTCAGCGTGATGCTCGGGCGTGATGCTCGGTGTGATGCTGGGTGTGATGCTGGGTGTGATGCTCGGCGTGATGCTCGGTGTGATGCTCGGCGTGATGCTGGGCGTGATGCTGGGCGTGATGCTCGGCGTGATGCTTGGTGTGATGCTTGGTGTGATGCTCAGCATGATGCTGGGTGTGATGCTGGGTGTGATGCTCGGTGTGATGCTGGGTGTGATGCTGGACGTGATGCTGGGTGTGATGCTCAGCCTGATGCTCGAGCGTGATGCTCGGGCGTGATGCTGGGTGTGATGCTGGGTGTGATGCTGGGTGTGATGCTGGGTGTGATGGTCGGCGTGATGGTCGGTGTGATGCTCGGCGTGATGCTCGGCGTGATGCTCGGCGTGATGCTTGGCGTGATGCTCGTCGTGATGCTTGGTGTGATGCTTGGTGTGATGCTTGGTGTGATGCTCAGCATGATGCTTGGTGTGATGCTGGGTGTGATGCTGGGTGTGATGCTGGGTGTGATGCTTGGTGTGATGCTCGGCGTGATGCTTGGCGTGATGCTTGGTGTGATGCTCAGCATGATGCTGGGTGTGATGCTGGGTGTGATGCTGGGTGTGATGCTCGGTGTGATGCTGGATGTGATGCTGGACGTGATGCTGGGTGTGATGCTCGGCGTGATGCTTGGTGTGATGCTTGGTGTGATGCTCAGCATGATGCTCGGTGTGATGCTGGGTGTGATGCTTGGTGTGATGCTCGGTGTGATGCTGGATGTGATGCTGGACGTGATGCTGGGTGTGATGCTCGGCGTGATGCTTGGTGTGATGCTTGGTGTGATGCTCAGCATGATGCTCGGTGTGATGCTTGGTGTGATGCTGGGTGTGATGCTCGGTGTGATGCTGGATGTGATGCTGGACGTGATGCTGGGTGTGATGCTCGGCGTGATGCTTGGTGTGATGCTTGGTGTGATGCTCAGCATGATGCTCGGTGTGATGCTGGGTGTGATGCTTGGTGTGATGCTGGGTGTGATGCTCGGCGTGATGCTCAGCGTGATGCTTGGCGTGATGCTCAGCGTGATGCTCGGAGTGATGCTCGGAGTGATGCTGGGTGTGATGCTGGGTGTGATGCTCGGCGTGATGCTCAGTGTGATGCTTGGCGTGATGCTCGGCGTGATGCTCGGAGTGATGCTCGGCGTGATGCTCGGCGTGATGCTCAGTGTGATGCTCAGTGTGATGCGTGATGCTGGGTGTGATGCTGGGTGTGATGCTGGGTGTGATGCTCGGCGTGATGCTCGGCGTGATGCTCGGTGTGATGCTCGGCGTGATGCTCGGCGTGATGCTCGGTGTGATGCTCGGCTTGATGCTCGGCGTGATGCTGGGCGTGATGCTGTCATTGTGAGCGCCGATGTTTAGGACATTCTAATTCAATTGTGTGGGGCGGTTGGGAAGCCAAGAGTGGTTAAAGTGTTTGCTTGCATGGCTAAGACCCAAGTTCGATTCCCGACATGGGTACAATGTGTGAAGCCGATTTCTGGTGTCCCCCACTGTGATATTGCTGGAATATTGCTAAAACCATACTCACTAACTAATTCAATTGTGATTAGAGTTATCCCACTTGTCTATAAAAAAGAAGAAGTTATGATATGGAGAAGAGACTCTTTTTATATCCTTGGGTTTAAAGTTTTATTGTTAATTTTACAGATCTTGTCCAGGTTAATACATGTTCAACTCTCATTATCTGGCTTTGATTTGGATCAAGCTTACTGCCAGCCGAAGTTCAATATTTACCAGATAGCTTCAGGTGGGCCAGCCTGCTCATTGGTTAATATCAGATGGATCAAAGGTCACCCAAACAGGTTCATATTGGCTGGCAATGGTGACCTGACAACATGGACTCCTTACACATATATTGACTTACTCAGGCAAAATATAATTATGTAAACCAAACAGTCCAAACTGAAAACAAGTTTTCTGTATGGACATTCAGAGGTAGGACAGTATGTTTTTTGGTTCAATTTTCCATATCTTGTGATAAAGATAGTTCTCCCTGAACTGGTATTGTGATGGACTGCATAAATACTGGTAGTCGCAAGACATGGCTCATTATGTTTCACTGTGCCCTTGGTGGATGGGTTGTTGCTCAGTCTGCCCACCAGTGGTTTGTCCGGATGCATTCATCTTGATGTTGAATATTTCTGTCAATTAGCATTTGATGACAGAAAGTCCCATAGTGATTGTGTCGTGAATTGTTTGGCAGGAGATAGAGGACATCTGCTTTGTGACGTACGCCTTGTTCAATGTGATATGGGCGACCTTGTACCTGGAGCACTGGAAGAGAACCAGCTCCGAGCTGGCCTACAAGTGGGGCACCCTGGACAAGAAAGATGAGCTCATCAAGGATCCCAGGCCGCTGTATAAGGTAGGGAGGACAAATAGTACATGTTCAGAACTAGGTCAAGGTCGTGGAGTTAAACAATCAGACTATATTTTCTAGCTTGTAAGTATCAAGTTTTATCTTATTAAGTCACAAAACAATAAGTTTACTTTACTGTACATTTGACTGTTCAACAACAAGGAAGTGGCCCAATGGTGAAAGCCACAACATTTCATTGTGTTGCCTCCCTTAGTTGTGCCAGGATCAGTTGATCTTGGATTCTCTTCCCAGGTTTGCCCAGATTATGATTCTTGTCAGCACTATGGGTGTCACCAAACTTTGATCACTCCTGGATTTACCAGGCTGTTTGTTTGTGTGTTTGTTGTTTAATGCCGCACTCATCAGTATTCAAGCTGTACGACAGCAGTCTGTAAATAATTGAGTCTGGCCTCCGAGGCGATGATACAACTGAAGTATCATACTTTGGTGTCAAATCCACTCACTCACTCTCAAGCACCGCTTTGTTTTCAAATTTCTTTTACTTAATTGTGTAAACACAAAAACACTATAAATCCTGTGTGGATTCCGGGTAAGAATTGGTCCCCAGCAACCTATGCTGGTCGTAAGAGGCGACCAAATTGTTCGGGTGGTCAGATTTGGTAACTTGGTTGATACATGTATTGTACCAAGATGGTGTGGATTGTTGCTCACAATATCAATCACAGGATTGTCTGATCCAGACTCGATTATTTACAGGCTGCTATCATATAGCTGGAATATTGCCGAGTGCAGCGTAAAACAAGAAACAAAACAAAAACACTTTTACGTTGTTGTTTCAGGGCGACCTGGTGAAGAGTCCTGTCACAGGTCGGATGCAGCCTTTTTACCCGTCCTGGAAACGCAACTTGTTTCGGTACCTTGTGAGCTTCCCCGTGATCGGCGTGTGTCTTTTCGTGGTGTTCGCTGTGATGCTGCTTATCTTCCAGCTACAGGAATGGGTCAACGCCCTCATCGCTTCAGATGATATTCCCGCATTCCTTCGGTTCTGCCCTAAAATCCTGCTTGCCCTGTGTATAACAATTTTTGATGAACTTTACCGAGTCATTGCTGTTTGGCTCAATGATAAGGGTAGGTGTTGATTTTGTCTTTCCCCCTGACAGCATGGTCAGCTTTGGATTACCAATTCATATTTAACCATCATTTAATATTGTCATATTGCTGAAAGATAGTGTACAAGATGGTCTCATTGTTGTAGCCACCATCCTTCCAAGGACATTTGTTGTATGCGACCTAGAACTGAAACTACTGTCTAAATTCATTTCAAACATGGTGAACACTTTCTGTACCAATAGGAGAGGTGCATTTTCAAGTTGGATTTCAAAAGTTGGATTTTCAGAAAAAATACAGCTATGGCTAAGAAAATTAAATGAATTGGTTCTCAGGCAAGGCATTTGAAAATATAGTGTGGGCGGGCGGTAGTTGTTTTGTCTCTCGCTTGTTCAAACTAGTTTGTAAGCAAATAAACAGTTGTGTACCATCAACCTGGGAAAGAGCCTCTCTACATAAACAAGCATACAAAAGCCTGTTGACGCCATGACCACAACACGAGATGTGCTGTAAAGCTGTGCGCATGTAAAGGGAAGTAACTGTGTGCTATGTTGGATCACATTGTTTTCAAGTATTAGGTGAGTGAGTGAGTATGGTTTTACGCCGCTTTTATTAGGATTTTTTAATTTGTTTGAAAATGGAAATAAAAACGAAACATGCGGCAAACTTTAAATGATGCAGACAGTGCCTGAGAACTAAGACTATTACTTTTTTTAGCCAATGTTTCATGTTTTTTACTTAAACATGTTTGCGACCTATAGCTTGAAAGACTACTGCATTGATTCGTACAGTTTCTATACTAATAGACGAGGTGCAGTGCAAAGTTTGATATTGATATGTGGATTTTATGAAATGTTTTGAATTTTTACAAGTTTAGAATGATTTTTTTCACTTCAACATGTGTGCAACCAAAACTTGAAAAAAACTTCCTGGATTCTTTGACAATTGAGGGTGCAGTTTCTATACCACTAGGAGAGGTTCAGTGCAAAATTTGATTTTAATAAGTGGATTTTCTGAGAAAATATGGCTCAAACGTTAAGACTTTAATATATCTCCAGCACCAAAATTGTTCTTGAGCTGATGGTGGAGTAGAGGTGAGGGGTATTAGTGAGCACTGCTCACATTTTGCCTTGTTTGATAATTACATAGATAGACATTCATGGTGCACCATCCAGATTGGATGTTGTAGGTGTACGTCACCTGATTGACATGGTATCATTCTTTCTTCCCTTTCAGAGAACTACCGATTGGAAGAAACATACGAAAATCAGCTTATATTAAAACTAGTTTTGGTAAGGAAAAAATATTTCTTTTATATATCGTATCTGTGAACTATGGGATTGTTTGAATATTTAAAGGTTTTGTTTTTTTGTAACATTCTTCATGTTCTCCAAAGTGTCAGGAATTTGAAATGATGATATGGTAAGTGATAAGCAAAGTGTTCCTATACAGGGTGTGGCCTCAGTTTCAGTTTGTCAACTCCTTCCTGTCACTGTTCTACATTGCCTTCTACCTGAGGGACATGGACCGCCTGAGAGAGGTAGGCTGTGTGCTGAACAGTGAGGACCTGTAGCGATATCTCCCTGGGGGTACCGGTACACTCACTCACTCACTCACTCACTCACTCACTCACTCACCCATAACCAAAATCAAAACACTCACCCACTCACTCATGTCATGTTTGTTATTGTGAGTGATGTGCAGGCAGTTGACACCATGGAGCAAGCTCATTATATAAATGTATCACAAGTGTTTTATCTCTCTATCTGTCTATGACGATAAAATTCATTATATTATTGTATGTCAAATAACATGATAAACATGGATGTGATGTGATGATATGGGTGTTCATGCCGGTTTGTGTGGCCAGCAACTGGCGGCGCTGCTCATCACCAGACAGGTGATTGGTAACCTGAAGGAGGCCCTGCTGCCGTACCTGGTGTGGAAGGCGCGGCTACTGAAGGTGGGGCTCCAGATCACGGGACAGATGTCCCCCTCCAGCCTCGACAAGGAGATGAAGGAGATGACCAGTGGGGTCAGGTGTCGGCGGCGTGGTCCGGAGGGAGAGGGCACGGAGGCAGGTGAGTTGATTGCTGGGGTGGGGTCAGCAGAGGGAGACAGGATAAATTGATGTGGATAAGGCATGCAGGTGTAGTGTTATGGGTAGGTCAGTGTTCTCGTTTACCACTTCTTTACAGGTAATATTTGGCTTGGACCAGTAATTCTTGTGACTGCCAGTCCCTGATGTCTGTTACCATCAGGGTTTCCCCTTGTCTATTTTTAGTGCAAGGAAATAACATTTCGGTTTGCTTTGAGGCTAAATATAGCGACTTAGTCTCAATATTTTAAAAAAAGGAGAAAATTGTTACTAAGTTACTTCCGAGATGACATAATTGCATTGAACTTGTTGTTGAATGTGGGGACTGGTAATTTTTACAGTTGCCAGTCCACAAGGACTGGCAGTTTCCAAAGCCAGTGGGAACACTGTAGGTAGGTGAGAGGGAGTCTGGTGAGTGGATTGATGTGGGATGGGAATGGGGATCGACCAGGGGGAGATGTGTGCTTGTTGGTGCATGTTTGGGACCGTCAAATAGTGTGACTTATGGTCAGGTGTCACTCATGCAAGTCCTACAGCACAAGATTGTTATCACTCCGTGAACGAGGTGGCCTCTCTTGTTGACAGCCGACAGCAGCCCTGAACAGGAGCAGGAGGAGACAGAGTCTGGTCCTGGAGAAGCAGGGGAGGAGAGTCCACAGCAGCGTCTGGCCAACAACATCCTCCACAAGGAGAAGCTGGAGGACCCTGTCATAGAGACGGCGCAGTCCCCACTCGGGGAGAAGATGAGTGGTCCAACACTCACACAGGCAGAGGTGGAGAGTGCCATGAAGAAGGTGGGTGGGTGGATGTGAGGTGTGGTGGGTGGATGTGAGGTGTGGTGGGTGGATGTGAGGTGGGGTGGGTGGATGTGAGGTGGGATGGGTGGATGTGAGGTGTGGTGAGTGGATGTGAGGTGTGGTGAGTGGATGTGAGGGTGTGGATGTGAGGGTGTGGATGTGAGGGTGGATGTGAGGTGGGGTGGGTGGATGTAAGGTGGGGTGGGTGGATGTGAGGGTGTGGTGAGTGGATGTGAGGTTGGGGTGGGTGGATGGGAGGTTGGGGTGGGTGGATGTGAGGTGTGGTGAGTAGATGTGAGGTGTGGTGAGTGGATGTGAGGGTGTGGTGAGTGGATGGGAGGTTGGGGTGGGTGGATGTGAGGTGTGGTGAGTAGATGTGAGGTGGGGTGGGTGGATGTGAGGTGGGGTGAGTAGATGGGAGGTTGGGGTGGGTGGATGTGAGGTGTGGTGAGTAGATGTGAGGTGGGGTGGGTGGATGTGAGGTGGGGTGAGTGCATGTGAGGTGAGGTTGGTGGATGTGAGGTGGGGTGAGTGGATGTGAGGGTGTGGTGGGTGGATGTGAGGTGGGTCGAGTGGATGTGAGGGTGTGGTGAGTGGATGTGAGGGTGTGGTGGGTGGATGTGAGGGTGTGGTGGGTGGATGTGAGGGTGGGGTGAGTGGATGTGAGGGTTTGGTGAGTGGATGTGAGGGTGGGGTGAGGTGGGGTGAGTGCATGTGAGGTGAGGTTGGTGGATGTGAGGTGGGGTGAGTGGATGTGAGGGTGTGGATGTGAGGTGGGGTGAGTGGATGTGAGGGTGTGGTGAGTGGATGTGAGGGTGTGGTGGGTGGATGTGAGGGTGTGGTGGGTGGATGTGAGGGTGGGGTGAGTGGATGTGAGGGTTTGGTGAGTGGATGTGAGGGTGGGGTGAGTGGATGTGAGGTGGGGAGAGTGGATGTGAGGTGGGGTGGGTGGATGTGAGGGTGTGGTGTGTGGATGTGAGGTGGGGTGAGTGGATGTGAGGGTTTGGTGAGTGGATGTGAGGTGTGGTGAGTAGATGTGAGATGGGGAGAGTGGATGTGAGGTGGGGTGGGTGGATGTGAGGGTGTGGTGTGTGGATGTGAGGTGGGGTGAGTGGATGTGAGGTTGTGGTGTGTGGATGTGAGGTGGGGTGAGTGGATGTGAGGGTGGGGTGAGTGGATGTGAGGGTGTGGTGAGTGGATGGGAGGTGGATGGGAGGGTGTGGTGAGTGGAAGTGAGGGTGGGGAGAGTGGATGTGAGGGTGGGGAGAGTGGATGTGAGGGTGTGGTGAGTGGATGTGAGGGTGTGGTGAGTGGATGTGAGGGTGGGGAGAGTGGATGTGAGGGTGTGGTGAGTGGATGTGAGGGTGGGGAGAGTGGATGTGAGGGTGTGGTGAGTGGATGTGAGGGTGTGGTGATGTGTGGTGAGTGGATGTGAGGTTGTGGTGAGTGGATGTGAGGGTGTGGTGAGTGGATGTGAGGGTGTGGTGAGTGGATGTGAGGTGTGGGGTGAGTGGATGTGAGGGTGTGGTGATGTGTGGTGAGTGGATGTGAGGTGTGGTGGGTGGATGTGAGGTTGTGGTGAGTGGATGTAAGGGTGTGGGGAGTGGATGTGAGGTGTGGGGTGAGTGGATGTGAGGTTGTGGTGAGTGGATGTGAGGTTTGGGGGGAGTGGATGTGAGGGTTTGGTGAGTGGATGTGAGGTTTGGGGGGAGTGGATGTGAGGGTGTGGTGATGTGTGGTGACTGGATGTGAGGTGTGGTGAGTGGATGTGAGGTTGGGTGAGTGGATGTGAGGTAGGGTGAGTGGATGTGAGGTGGGGTGAGTGGATGTGAGGTCGGGTGAGGTGTGGTGGGTGGATGTGAGGTGGGGTGGGTGGATGTGAGGTGGGGTGAGGTGGATGTGAGGTGGGGAGAGTGGATGTGAGGGGTGGTGAGGTGGGGTGAGTGGATGTGAGGTGGGGTGGGTGGATGTGAGGTGAGGTGGGGTGGGTGGATGTGAGGTGGGGTGGGTGGATGTGAGGTGGGGTGAGGTGGGATGGGTGGATGTGAGGTGGGGAGAGTGGATGTGAGGTGTGGTGGGTAGAGGGGGTGGGGAGAGTGGATGTGAGGTGGGGTGAGTGGATGTGAGGTGTGGTGGGTGGATGTGAGGTGGGGAGAGTTGATGTGAGGGTGTGGTGAGGTGGGTTGTGTGGATGTGAGGGTGTGGTGAGGTGGGGTGGGTGGATGTGAGGTGGATGTGAGGGTGTGGTGAGGTGTGGTGAGTGGATGTGAGGTGTGGTGAGTGGATGTCAGGTGGGGAGAGTGGATGTGAGTGGATGTGAGGTGGGGTAAGTGGATGTGAGGTGTCGTGGGTGGATGTGAGGTGTGCTGAGTGGATGTGAGGTTGTGGTGAGTGGATGTGAGGTGAGGGTTAGGTGGATGTGAGGTGGGAGTGGATGTGAGTGGGGTGATGGAATGGGAGGTGGGATGAGATACGGCCAACACTCCCACAGGCAGCAGTTGATATTTATGTTATATCATTCAATCCTTTCGTCGCCTTAAGGAAAGTGTGTGTACCAAGTTTGAATTATCCAAAAATAAGATGAAATATCATTTCAGAATTGCACAGTGAATATTTTAAAAATTGATTAGATGTGAGATACATTCCCAGTTATTTAAGGAATCAGTTGTGTGAGGCCCGCCAGGTATACATTATCTACAGACCAGCCTGAACTCACATCAACAGTACAAACATTGACTGACATGCATGGTAAGAGCTGTGATGCTTGTTCTCCAGTATGAGGACACATATGAAGACTACCTGGAGATGTTCATCCAGTTCGGCTACGTGACGCTCTTCTCCTCGGCTTTCCCTCTAGCAGCGCTGTGTGCCCTGCTGAACAACGTCATCGAGATCCGCAGCGACGCCTTCAAGCTCTGCGTCAACCATCAGCGCCCGTTTGGCAAGCAGGTGGAGAACATTGGCATCTGGCAGGTAGGTCATGTCAGTGCATGTACTGAAGGAAGACTCTTTCCGCCCACAACTTGATCAAGTCTAGACTGGGGGGCAAGATGTCCTCAGTACTGCTTCTGTTGGCAATCGGGCTCACTGTACTTGATGCAGTGTGTCTCTTGGCACTTCTGTAACATCTTTCCCTGGCAATGTTGATCATTTTCAAGCCATCTGCTTCTGGTATGCCATAATCAATTTCTGAAAAGCCCACTGTTATGTCCTTTGGCAGGTGGGGCTTACAACAAATATTTTTGAATTAGGGTCATATCAGAAGTACCTCGATGAATCCGTTGAAAAAGGTCAAATTACTAGTTTTTTTGTATGCAGTCTTTGAGTAATACCCTAAGGATCTCAAAAATGCTTTCGAAACTTGGGAAATTGGCCATCGCAAATGTAAACACACTTCTTCTTTTTTCTTCTATTTTCTTTACTCCCATTTTTCCCCTGTCATTTCTTTGTCTGTATTGAGATTACTGCCCAGGGCCTGCTCTTTCTGTGGATACCAAACTGTATAGGGGTTTTCCACATTGGTCTTGAGTGAGTGAGTGAGTATGGGTTTACGCCGCTTTTAGCAATATTCCAGCAATATCATGGCGGGGGACACCAGAAATGGGCTTCACACATTGTACCCATGTCGGGAATTGAACCCGGGTCTTCGGTGTGACGAGCGAACGCTTTAACCACCAGACTACCCGACCGCCCCACATTGGTCTTGAAGCATAAGGTGTTACTGATTGACCAAAATCACCAAAATTTAGATTTTTTCGTAACTTCCAATGGCTATAATGTCATTATTTTGGTAGTTTTTTTTACTTATTTTAGTGATACTGTCGAATGCACATTTCCAAGAGCTTTCCATACATCTATAACATATGGTATGCTTTCCAAAAAGGGTCTCTTGACCAGCCCCTAATGCATTATGGTCAGAAATGTTTACCCAGTTTTGATGTGCAGAGGATATAACTGGAATATTGCTGACTGACGCAACAGTCACTCACTCGCTCAGTCAACAGGAAATAGCCAAATGACAGATGTCCAAGGTGATCACCTTGTTGTCCAGTTGTTTGTGTGTGAAAGTGATAGGACACTGACGTGCTGTGTTGGGCAGGATGCCTTGGAGGTGATGGGTGTGATTGCTGTCATCGTCAACTGTGCCCTGATTGGGATGTCCGGCCTGACACAAAGAATGATGCCGAACATGGATGACATCACCACCATCATCGTCATCATTGTACTGGAGGTAGGTGACATCTTCATCATTGTACTGAAGGTAGGTGACATTGTCATCATTGTACAGGAGGTAGTCGACATCGTCATCATTGTACAGGAGGTAGTCGACATCGTCATCATTGTACTGGAGGTAGGTGACATCTTCATCATTGTACTGGAGGTAGTCGACATCGTCATCATTGTACTGGAGATAGGTGACATCGTCATCATTGTACTGGAGGTAGGTGACATCTTCATCATTGTACAGGAGGTAGTCGACATCGTCATCATTGTACTGGAGGTAGGTGACATCGTCATCATTGTACTGGAGGTAGTCGACATCGTCATCATTGTACTGGAGGTAGTCGACATCGTCATCATTGTACTGGAGGTAGGTGACATCGTCATCATTGTACTGGAGGTAGGTCACATCGTCATCATTGTACTGAAGGTAGGTGACATCGTCATCATTGTACTGGAGGTAGTCGACATCTTCATCATTGTACTGGAGGTAGTCGACATCTTCATCATTGTACTGGAGGTAGGTCACATCGTCATCATTGTACTAGAGGTAGGTGACATCGTCATCATTGTACTGGAGGTAGTCGACATCTTCATCATTGTACTGGAGGTAGGTCACATCGTCATCATTGTACTAGAGGTAGGTGACATCGTCATCATTGTACTGGAGGTAGTCGACATCTTCATCATTGTACTGGAGGTAGTCGACATCTTCATCATTGTACTGGAGGTAGTCGACATCTTCATCATTGTACTGGAGGTAGGTGACATCGTCATCATTGTACTGGAGGTAGGTGACATTGTCATCATTGTACTGGAGGTAGGTGACACCGTCATCATTGTACTGGAGGTAGGTGACATCGTCATCATTGTACTGGAGGTAGTCGACATCGTCATCATTGTACTGGAGGTAGGTGACATCGTCATCATTGTACTGGAGGTAGGTGACATCGTCATCATTGTACTGGAGGTAGGTGACATCGTCATCATTGTACTGGAGGTAGTCGACATCGTCATCATTGTACTGGAGGTAGGTGACATCGTCATCATTGTACTGGAGGTAGTCGACATCGTCATCATTGTACTGGAGGTAGGTGACATCGTCATCATTGTACTGGAGGTAGTCGACATCGTCATCATTGTACTGGAGGTAGGTGACATCGTCATCATTGTACTGGAGGTAGGTGACATCGTCATCATTGTACTGGAGGTAGTCGACATCTTCATCATTGTACTGGAGGTAGGTCACATCGTCATCATTGTACTAGAGGTAGGTGACATCGTCATCATTGTACTGGAGGTAGTCGACATCTTCATCATTGTACTGGAGGTAGTCGACATCTTCATCATTGTACTGGAGGTAGGTGACATCGTCATCATTGTACTGGAGGTAGGTGACATCGTCATCATTGTACTGGAGGTAGTCGACATCGTCATCATTGTACTGGAGGTAGTCGACATCGTCATCATTGTACTGGAGGTAGGTGACATCGTCATCATTGTACTGGAGGTAGGTCACATCGTCATCATTGTACTGAAGGTAGGTGACATCGTCATCATTGTACTGGAGGTAGTCGACATCTTCATCATTGTACTGGAGGTAGTCGACATCTTCATCATTGTACTGGAGGTAGGTCACATCGTCATCATTGTACTAGAGGTAGGTGACATCGTCATCATTGTACTGGAGGTAGTCGACATCTTCATCATTGTACTGGAGGTAGTCGACATCTTCATCATTGTACTGGAGGTAGGTGACATCGTCATCATTGTACTGGAGGTAGGTGACATCGTCATCATTGTACTGGAGGTAGGTCACATTGTCATCATTGTACTGAAGGTAGGTGACATCGTCATCATTGTACTGGAGGTAGTCGACATCTTCATCATTGTACTGGAGGTAGTCGACATCTTCATCATTGTACTGGAGGTAGGTCACATCGTCATCATTGTACTAGAGGTAGGTGACATCGTCATCATTGTACTGGAGGTAGTCGACATCTTCATCATTGTACTGGAGGTAGTCGACATCTTCATCATTGTACTGGAGGTAGTCGACATCTTCATCATTGTACTGGAGGTAGGTGACATCGTCATCATTGTACTGGAGGTAGTCGACATCGTCATCATTGTACTGGAGGTAGTCGACATCGTCATCATTGTACTGGAGGTAGGTGACATCGTCATCATTGTACTGGAGGTAGGTGACATCGTCATCATTGTACTGGAGGTAGGTCACATCGTCATCATTGTACTAGAGGTAGGTGACATCGTCATCATTGTACTGGAGGTAGTCGACATCTTCATCATTGTACTGGAGGTAGGTCACATCGTCATCATTGTACTAGAGGTAGGTGACATCGTCATCATTGTACTGGAGGTAGTCGACATCTTCATCATTGTACTGGAGGTAGTCGACATCTTCATCATTGTACTGGAGGTAGTCGACATCTTCATCATTGTACTGGAGGTAGTCGACATCGTCATCATTGTACTGGAGGTAGTCGACATTGTCATCATTGTACTGGAGGTAGGTGACACCGTCATCATTGTACTGGAGGTAGGTGACATCGTCATCATTGTACTGGAGGTAGTCGACACCGTCATCATTGTACTGGAGGTAGGTGACATCGTCATCATTGTACTGGAGGTAGGTGACATCGTCATCATTGTACTGGAGGTAGGTGACATCGTCATCATTGTACTGGAGGTAGTCGACATCTTCATCATTGTACTGGAGGTAGGTGACATCGTCATCATTGTACTGGAGGTAGTCGACATCGTCATCATTGTACTGGAGGTAGGTGACATCGTCATCATTGTACTGGAGGTAGGTGACATCGTCATCATTGTACTGGAGGTAGTCGACATCTTCATCATTGTACTGGAGGTAGGTCACATCGTCATCATTGTACTAGAGGTAGGTGACATCGTCATCATTGTACTGGAGGTAGTCGACATCTTCATCATTGTACTGGAGGTAGTCGACATCTTCATCATTGTACTGGAGGTAGGTGACATCGTCATCATTGTACTGGAGGTAGGTGACATCGTCATCATTGTACTGGAGGTAGTCGACATCGTCATCATTGTACTGGAGGTAGTCGACATCGTCATCATTGTACTGGAGGTAGGTCACATCGTCATCATTGTACTGAAGGTAGGTGACATCGTCATCATTGTACTGGAGGTAGTCGACATCTTCATCATTGTACTGGAGGTAGTCGACATCTTCATCATTGTACTGGAGGTAGGTCACATCGTCATCATTGTACTGGAGGTAGTCGACATCGTCATCATTGTACTGGAGGTAGGTGACATCGTCATCATTGTACTGGAGGTAGGTGACATCGTCATCATTGTACTGGAGGTAGTCGACATCGTCATCATTGTACTGGAGGTAGGTGACATCGTCATCATTGTACTGGAGGTAGTCGACATCGTCATCATTGTACTGGAGGTAGGTGACATCGTCATCATTGTACTGGAGGTAGTCGACATCGTCATCATTGTACTGGAGGTAGGTGACATCGTCATCATTGTACTGGAGGTAGTCGACATCTTCATCATTGTACTGGAGGTAGTCGACATCTTCATCATTGTACTGGAGGTAGGTCACATCGTCATCATTGTACTAGAGGTAGGTGACATCGTCATCATTGTACTGGAGGTAGTCGACATCTTCATCATTGTACTGGAGGTAGTCGACATCTTCATCATTGTACTGGAGGTAGGTGACATCGTCATCATTGTACTGGAGGTAGGTGACATTGTCATCATTGTACTGGAGGTAGGTGACACCGTCATCATTGTACTGGAGGTAGGTGACATCGTCATCATTGTACTGGAGGTAGTCGACATCGTCATCATTGTACTGGAGGTAGTCGACATCGTCATCATTGTACTGGAGGTAGGTGACATCGTCATCATTGTACTGGAGGTAGGTGACATCGTCATCATTGTACTGGAGGTAGTCGACATCGTCATCATTGTACTGGAGGTAGGTGACATCGTCATCATTGTACTGGAGGTAGTCGACATCGTCATCATTGTACTGGAGGTAGGTGACATCGTCATCATTGTACTGGAGGTAGTCGACATCGTCATCATTGTACTGGAGGTAGGTGACATCGTCATCATTGTACTGGAGGTAGGTGACATCGTCATCATTGTACTGGAGGTAGTCGACATCTTCATCATTGTACTGGAGGTAGGTCACATCGTCATCATTGTACTAGAGGTAGGTGACATCGTCATCATTGTACTGGAGGTAGTCGACATCTTCATCATTGTACTGGAGGTAGTCGACATCTTCATCATTGTACTGGAGGTAGGTGACATCTTCATCATTGTACTGGAGGTAGGTGACATTGTCATCATTGTACTGGAGGTAGGTGACACCGTCATCATTGTACTGGAGGTAGGTGACATCGTCATCATTGTACTGGAGGTAGTCGACATCGTCATCATTGTACTGGAGGTAGTCGACATCGTCATCATTGTACTGGAGGTAGGTGACATCGTCATCATTGTACTGGAGGTAGGTGACATCGTCATCATTGTGCTGGAGGTAGTCGACATCGTCATCATTGTACTGGAGGTAGGTGACATCGTCATCATTGTACTGGAGGTAGTCGACATCGTCATCATTGTACTGGAGGTAGGTGACATCGTCATCATTGTACTGGAGGTAGTCGACATCGTCATCATTGTACTGGAGGTAGGTGACATCGTCATCATTGTACTGGAGGTAGTCGACATCGTCATCATTGTACTGGAGGTAGGTGACATCGTCATCATTGTACTGAAGGTAGTCGACATCGTCATCATTGTACTGGAGGTAGTCGACATCGTCATCATTGTACTGGAGGTAGGTGACATTGTCATCATTGTACTGGAGGTAGGTGACATTGTCATCATTGTACTGGAGATAGGTGACATTGTCATCATTGTACTAGAGGTAGGTGACATCGTCATCATTGTACTTGAGATAGGTGACATTGTCATCATTGTACTAGAGGTAGGTGACATCGTCATCATTGTACTGGAGGTAGGTGACATTGTCATCATTGTCCTGGAGGTAGGTCACATCGTCATCATTGTACTGGAGGTAGGTCACATCGTCATTATTGTACTGGAGGTAGGTGACATCGTCATTATTGTACTGGGGTAGGTCACATCGTCATCATTGTACTGGAGGTAGGTGACAGTTTGAACCAATGTGCATGTTCGGATCCAAATTCAATTTAGCGCAGTTAAATCTACAGGTAGCCTAGCTTTACATTGAAAATGGTATGTTTATCTTCTAATTATCCCAATGTTGTGTGTATGTTGCAGCATCTGATCCTCTTGCTCAAGTTCTGGATTGCCTATGCTATTCCTGACATCCCGGACTGGGTGGCACATGAGATGGCCAAGGTGGAGTTCCAGAGAAGAGAGGCCCTCAAGGTTGGTCTTCCAACAGTCTGTGTGTCCATGGGGTATCGGGGCCCATTTGTCTTCCAACAGTCTCTGTGTCCATGGGGTATCGGGGTATTCATTTTGTACAGAGTTATAGCCCTTGCTCCATGCTTTTCAACTTAGTGCAAGCTGTGTGAAATGGGAACAAGTTTTCTCTGGACTGAAGTTGCATGAAACTTTGCAAGCTTATCTAAGAGATACTTGTTAAGACTTAGTTAAAAAATGTGTCCCCTCATTTATCTTTTGAGAGAGTTACGGCCCTTGATCCATGTTATTTCACTTGGTGCATCGTGTGTGCAATGGGGACAAGTTTTCTCAGTTTGCTTATCTATGAGATACTTTTCAAGACTGAGTTATATGTTCCTGAGAAGGGGCCTTTTTTGTGTATTAATTTCACATTAATCAGTTTTTCCTATGACACAAAGCAGCCTTAGTGGCTATCTCTTTTAAGGCTTTATATGATTTTTTTAATAGTTTATATTCACTACTGTATGAACAAACAAAATTCTAATGTGGCCGATGGCAGGGGATATTGACAACACTGTTTTCTTGTTTTACTCTTACTACTCAAAAACTGAGTTTTTATTTCTTTAAGATAAACTTTGAGGTTTAGATTTAGATTGTAACACTGTTAACAACTGATTTAAGATGCATGGTATAATATAAGTATTCCCCTCGAACATTTTTGTAGAGACTTGAAGCTCAGACGTCCCCAGGACTTAACTCACCAGACATCAGACGTCGCTGTACATCTGAAAACGTGTCAGATAGTCCTCGCCAAGGCCGACCCCCTGACAGTCCCAGGAACTCGAACCAGGTGCCTTCCACCCTTCCCGGGCTCCGGCCTTCACCTCAAGCTGCCCCCCAACCTCCACCCAGGGGCTCCCTCACTCAAGCCTCAGGAAGGGGGGCCACTGCTCAACCTCTCGGCCATTGTCCATCTATTCCATCACGCTCACCAATTGTGCGTAGCCCGGACCATAGGGGCCAGGTCAGTAGCCCTCAGAAAAGGCAGCATCCAAGCACTGATCCCTGGAGCCAAGCTCAAGACGAAGGTCAGGTTCAAGGTTATTCTTCAGAGCTTAGAGGTCACCCTGGTGGTAGATCTGTACCCAGAAGTCAGTCATTGTCGTCCATTCAGGTGTCAAACTCACCACCAGGTGGCACTAGATGCCGTAGTGTCCCAAAGTCCCCCCCAGAGGCAGGGTCTGAGTCCTCGAACAAACAGAATCATCAGTCAAAGGAGGGCCAGGAGAGTCCGTCTGATGGGTCGAGTGTTGATATCCAGAGACACACCTCTCAGTCCTCAAACAGAATGGAATCTGTCAGGGGAACTACCAGGAAATCATCTGATTCACAGTTTCATGTGTCATCTTACAGATCGGAGCAGATGATGAATGCTCAGAACACCGATGCTCGACGTATGCTCACCCGACGTACGTCAGACTCTCATATCCTCTCCAAGTCTTCCTCCAACTCATCGCAATCCCCTGATCACAAACCTCACATGAGTTCTCGGTCAGAGTCACGTGAAATCATTCCAGAATCAGGAAACAGTTACAGAAGTGAGAGAGACTTCATGACAGTTATTCCTGGAAGTAGCATTGTTCAGCGCCGACCACAACCAGCCTCAAGCGACTCCCAGACCAGAGACAATGCTAGTCCCAGCTAGGTTGTGGCCATGGCACAAACTGCGTCGACACAGCGGCAGTAACAGCCGTAACAGAGCATTCTGTTGCTAGGTAACAGCCAGGTGCTTCTCATGGCTTCTCTATCAAGATGAATACTTCTGGTGATGGTGTTGAAGATGATGTTCAACTTTTACAGTCATAATTTGAGACGGGTTGTGTACAGATTTCTTTGTGAAATGGATCAATATCCATTAGCCTGCCTGCTTGGAACAGATGGAGTCAGCAAGAACAAGATTACAGCTTTGGGATACTTACAGAACATAAACAGCTTAGATCACTCTCAAGTTAAGGCATTCATACATCATACACCCCTTGAGAAGCTGGTAGAACAGGACAGTTGGAGTAAGCAGGATGAAAATCAGAATACAGTTTAAAGCTGGCCATGAAAACACATGATTGTTTGAACTTTGTTCTTTTGTCCAAAAAAGACATTTTCCTCGTACAATGAAACTTTGTTACTTTGAGTCCATTTTTAACTTTACACATCAGACAATTTAACTTAAGTCCTGGTGCTTTATTGGCACTGTGGTTAACTATCAGCTCCTGCCTTGAACTATGTTGTACATGTTGCTCTCTGTGTTGGACTGGAAGTGTTTTGTTGAGATGGTCCCTGACTCACTGGCTACAGTGGATGTTGTAGAGCATCTTGAAGGCAACTTAATTTATATACATTTGAGATATTGTTCTTTGTCCACAAGATGTGTGAGGACTGTCAATAATGTGTCCCATTGTTCACAACCTGACACTGTAGCCCCTTGTGATGGTTGTAAGTCCTTAAGTTGCTTCAGGGATTAATTGATTGTAATCTATTGAATAATGTAAGGTTACAATAGACCCAGTTTAAGGTCAGTTTAATGTCAAGTGTTTACAAGTATGGTACAGATTGTTTATTTATATTTGTCTTTGTTGTAATTTGTAAAGGTGTCAACATATGACATCTTGCCCTGCTGTGAACGACATTCATTTACCTACTATTTAAGAAGTGAGGATATCTATCTTATACTGACTTGATTAAGCATAATACAATTTTGCCAGTCTCGTTAGGGAATGTAGTGCAATATTTTCAAGGCAGTATGTTTGCACTGATCAAAGTATATTGTAGATAGATTTGTAACAAGTTCCTTTGATTTAAGAAAATGAAATTTTTCAGTGAAAGGGAACTGTTCACTGGCACTGATTCAGTTATTTAATGTTTATAGATTTTTAGCCATCCTCCTTTATACAGGGTATTATATCTCCATTCTGTTGAGATACAGATCCTACACCCAATTCTCACTTTTGCCCCATTTTCAGTCACAATCCCTATGTGTCTTATCAATACCTTGCACAGAATTCCTCTTGCTCATGAGAGTTATTTGGTTGGATAGCTATTTTTAGCATTGCATGTTTTGAATTCGACTCCCAATGAAGCTACGGTGGCAAGTGGGCCCAGGGTGTTTATCTTAATAGAATGAGATATGCTACACTGGTAGAATGGGATATGCTACACTGGTAGAATGAGATATGCTACACTGTATAATCCGAGCTGCTTTTGGCAGCAATAGTCCCCTTATACAACCTTGGAATGATACTTTGGGAAATACTTCAGCTTCCATCTTGTCTTGTGCCCTGTATGTACTGCATGATACAGTTGTGTCTTATTGCTCAATACATGTTAAGTCTGTATATTGTGAACTATTACCACATTGATCAAGATGTAAATGTCCTACCATTTCATCATGACTTCGTCTTTGTCCAACATCGCCCTGCATGTGATGCAAGTGTGTTCCTTCGCTGCATTCTTCACATTGTTAGTTCTTGAATATACACGAACTTGTAGAGGAAATACTACTTCTGTGTTCATACATGTCATATATGACACTTGTACTGCACGTAGGCTAGGTATGGATCATGTCCAAGTCCGGCTAGGTATGGATCATGTCCAAGTCCGGCTAGGTATGGATCATGTCCAAGTAGGCTAGGTATGGATCATGTCCAAGTCCAGCTTGGTATTGGTCATGTCCAAGTCCGGCTAGGTACTGGTCATGTCCAAGTCCATCTAGGTTGTGGTCATGTCCAATTCCGGCTAGGTATTGGTCATGTCCAAGTCTGGCTAGGTATTAGTCATGTCCAAGTCCGGCTAGGTATGGATCATGTCCAAGTCCGGCTAGGTATGGATCATGTCCAAGTAGGCTAGGTATGGGTCATGTCCAAGTCCGGCTAGGTACTGGTCATGTCCAAGTCTGGCTAGGTATTGGTCATGTCCAAGTCTGGCTAGGTATTGGTCATGTCCAAGTCTGGCTAGGTATTGGTCATGTCCAAGTCGGCTAGGTATTGGTCATGTCCAAGTCTGGCTAGGTATTGGTCATGTCCAAGTCTGGCTAGGTATTGGTCATGTCCAAGTCTGGCTAGGTATTGGTCATGTCCAAGTCTGGCTAGGTATTGGTCATGTCCAAGTCCGGCTAGGTACTGGTCATGTCCAAGTCTGGCTAGGTATTGGTCATGTCCAAGTCTGGCTAGGTATTGGTCATGTCCAAGTCCGGCTAGGTATTGGTCATGTCCTAGTCCAAATGCTGTTACAACATTTATTACATCTTTACAGTATGAGGAAGAGAATATAGAAATGTCACTTCTTTATTATGAGGAACACAAAGTTTCAAAGGAAATACTTACTCCTTCATCAGTTGGTGATGTTATTCACCTGATGAAGGAGAAAGTATATATACTCCGAAATGTTGTTCCTCATAATAAAGAAGTTATCCATAAATTCTCCTCCTTATGTGTATCACTTTTAAATGCCTTTCAAAGATTTGATCTTTACAGTGTGTTTTTACAGAAGTTGATGATTACTTTGTTGTCCATTCATATATTGTATTTGGGAGAGGAGAAATATATGTCACATGTTATAATCGACATATCACATACCATAGGATATGCTTATTTCCCCCTTAGCTGTGCTGGGGAAACACCAAAGGGTCACCCTAGTGGTTAAACATTTATAGACACAAATATATGAAATAGTTTACATTCCACCCACGTTGGGAGAAGGGAACTGGTTGCCAGGAAACTTTTGAAGAGGGTGTATTTAAAACTTACTTCTTAACAGTTATCCTGTAAATTGTTACGGTCTGTATCAGTTTCTATTCTCACCTTAACTGTTCCACATGATGTGATTGTGAATCATGTTCCCAGGAAACAGTTGTTAGGCTTTTGTATATAGAGTTGTTCTGTATGGAGAAAAGATTGTTACAAAATCTCAGGGGTTTATGGTGGTTTTACAATGGTGCTCTTCTTGAATTATTTGTCTGTGTTGAGACCTTGCCTTAAGTCTTCGTGTCGTGTAGTGTGTACATACTGGTTGTCAGTAGTAGGGTGGTGTCGGGATATTACCACAGCTGATGCTATGTCCCGCCTCATTTCCACTGTGTTGTCATCCCACGAAAGAATAGTTAAATGTCCACAACAAACATTTCTGAGTGTATCTTATTGACATGTATCTGCAATACAGCACACTTGTTACAGATCAATTTTTTATAGTGTCAAAGTACTTTACTTGTTGACCTCATTGGGTCAAGTTATTCCAAACACTCTTGTGAAGTTATTCCTGGCATTCCTGTCTCCGGACAATCTGTTGAATTACAAGAACAATCAGAGTGATCTATGAGGCTGAAGCATCATTACTTCCCCATGAAACAAGTTTAGGAACACCCAATATTTTTCATGGAGTGACCAATGAACTTTACTCATATGAAAAAATTGTGTGAGCTTTTGAGTAGTATATATTTTTTACAGTCTCAGTAAGAATCGGTTTTTGCAACTGCTATGTTAAACCCAATCGCTACCTTTGGTGGTACTTATGCATGTTTATCTTGTCCAAGAGTCCAGGATGTGATGTGAAATTCTAGATCCATGTAATCATCAAATACACAGAGCCTAGATCTGTAACATTCTGTGATCTAGCCATAACAGAGTACAATGTATCCTGACTGAACTAGTCAATCAGTCGTTGGGTTTTAACAATTTATGGATAGTTTGCATATTTGAGCACATGTGTCCTATATTGGACTATCTCCCTTGTTGGTGTCGTGAACCACCTGGACAGTCTGCTTGCTGAAATGTGGAAAGTGCAATGTAGCTTGGCTGGTTGGTTGGTTATTTAACGCAGCACTCAGCAATATTCCAGCTATATGACGGCGGTCTGTAAATAATCGAGTCTGGACCAGACAATCCAGTGACTAATATCATGAGCATTGATCCACACAATTGGGTTCGATAATATGCATCAACCAAGTCAGCGAGTCTGACCACCTGATCCCGTTAGTTGCCTCTTACGATAAGCATAGATGCCTTTTACAGCTAGCATGGGTTGCTGAAGACCTATTATCTTCACGGGGGTGTACTGTAGCTGCCTTGTTAGCAAAGTAGCTGTATTTTCCTATTTTTACTGGCAAAAGATTGTCTTAGGCTTAGAATGATGAAAGATACAAAAATATGCTGGATGTTATGTTTGTAAAAAGATATCCCTGTTTTGACCAAACTCCTTATCAGAGTATTTCATCGTCATAATACGAATCATGTGCAAGAATTTGATGTCAAGCATCTTTCAAGTTCTTTTTCAATCGTCATATTTTATTGACTTTCTGTGTATCAGATGATATACCTCCCGGAAGAGGAAGGTTAGTTTTCACATAGCAATAGCTGTTATGATCAGCAATATGAGAAATAAGTGAGGAAATGAAATGTTTTCGGTAAGAGCTGCTTGTTTGGTAATACCCGACACCACCTGACGTCTTCATCAATGTTTCCTGGATTATGAGAGTAGTTGTTAGGTAAAAGTGAGACATATTAGACATATGAAGAACCTAGGACACATTAGATGTTTCCATGAGCAGGTGGTGGTGCTCTGTGCACACTCTCTGTGTTGCTGTTTTGACTAGGTTAGCTAACTGAATATTTCATTACAATGGGAAGAAAAAGACTACAGACAGGAAGGGCACTCCCTGGGTCAGCTGCTTCCTGTGTTGAGTGCGATACAAATAAATAGTGATGTATGTAGGAATGTGTAACTGCTTAGTTGTAGAGGTACATGATATGTATATGATATATGTGTAAGGTGACAATCTTAATAATAATGATAATATTGCAATATACATCAGCTGGTGACGGAAGTGTTGGTAGGGTGAGATAATATTGCAATATACATCAGCTGGTAAAGGAAGTGTTGGTAGGGTGAGATAATATTGCAATATACATCAGCTGGTGACGGAAGTGTTGGCAGGGTGAGACAATATTGCAATATACATCAGCTGGTGAGGGAAGTGTTGGTAGGGTGAGATAACATTGCAATATACATCAGCTGGTGACGGAAGTGTTGGCAGGGTGAGACAATATTGCAATATACATCAGCTGGTGACGGAAGTGTTGGCAGGGTGAGACAATATTGCAATATACATCAGCTGGTGACGGAAGTGTTGGCAGGGTGAGACAATATTGCAATATACATCAGCTGGTGACAGAAGTGTTGGCAGGGTGAGACAATATTGCAATATACATCAGCTGGTGACGGAAGTGTTGGCAGGGTGAGACAATATTGCAATATACATCAGCTGGTGACAGAAGTGTTGGCAGGGTGAGACAATATTGCAATATACATCAGCTGGTGACGGAAGTGTTGGCAGGGTGAGACAATATTGCAATATACATCAGCTGGTGACAGAAGTGTTGGCAGGGTGAGACAATATTGCAATATACATCAGCTGGTGACGGAAGTGTTGGCAGGGTGAGACAATATTGCAATATACATCAGCTGGTGACAGAAGTGTTGGCAGGGTGAGACAATATTGCAATATACATCAGCTGGTGACGGAAGTGTTGGCAGGGTGAGACAATATTGCAATATACATCAGCTGGTGACGGAAGTGTTGGCAGGGTGAGACAATATTGCAATATACATCAGCTGGTGACAGAAGTGTTGGCAGGGTGAGACAATATTGCAATATACATCAGCTGGTGACGGAAGTGTTGGCAGGGTGAGACAATATTGCAATATACATCAGCTGGTGACAGAAGTGTTGGCAGGGTGAGATAACATTGCAATATACATCAGCTGGTGACGGAAGTGTTGGCAGGGTGAGATAACATTGCAATATATGTTGAAGTGTTGGCAGGGTGAGATAACAGATTCCATACATCTGACTGCAATACACATTTAATCCGTTAGACCACAATAAATTAATTATTATGTATTTATCAAAGTTTTTCAAAAATGTGAAGCAGGAAGCATTTTGTGTTTTTGTGAACAAACTGTTAAAGGCATCTGTGTGCACCAACTGCTGACGGTCAGATGAAGTGTGAATGTTTCCTCGGTCTGTGTACAGCGTAACCCGTCTGTGTACAGCGTAACTCGTCTGTGTACAGCGTAACTCGTCTGTGTACAGCGTCACTCGTCTGTGTACAGCGTAACTCGTCTGTGTACAGCGTAACACGTCTGTGTACAGCGTAACTCGTCTGTGTACAGCGTCACTCGTCTGTGTACAGCGTAACTCGTCTGTGTACAGCGTAACCCGTCTGTGTACAGCGTAACTCGTCTGTGTACAGCGTAACCCCACTGTGTACAGCGTCACTCGTCTGTGTACAGCGTAACTCGTCTGTGTACAGCGTAACCCGTCTGTGTACAGCGTAACCCGTCTGTACAGCGTTACTCGTCTGGGTACAGTGTAACTTGTGAAGTACACAAAGAAGGGAACACACATTTCCCTCGTCTCTAGGTACTAGGGGACACAAACGTGATGGGAGACGGGTGTTGGGTTTTGAGACAAGTGGGGATGAAGATCAATTAATTAATGTTTTTTGTGACCTTATGGCCTCTTTGCTTTGATTTTATTCCAGAGAATAGCCACGCTTGCTACAAAGTACTGTATATGTTAGTTACTGTCAGTTACCATGGTTACTATGCCTGTGTTCATGATTTTTTATGTTGATATTGCGTACAATATACTGCAAGCAAGGAAATGAAGACATATTGTTTCCATACATGTGCTGATACCTTCACAAGCCGGCGACAGTCTTGCATGCTTTTGTACTGACACTTACCAAACACCACATAGGAAGGTCGTTTTCATTGACACTACAGCTTCTAAAATGCTACTTAATTAAATTGAACTGTAATTCAGCTACCGGGAGTACAAATGCAATAAATGTTTTTGAAGATTTCCCTTCTTAATGACTCCAGTTATCAAACATATACAAGTTTTACATAAACACATAGTCCCATTTATGTTGTAGTGGTAAAATGACCAATTGTTTTGTTTCCAGCTCTGCTGTGCTTGTCATGGTTGTTTTGACACCAGACAATATCTAGTCCCTACGCTTGTTTTGTTTTGTTTTCTTGGTTTTGTTAATTTTGTTAATTTTTTATTGTAATGTTTACTGATTTCTTCTTCAGTATTCCTCTTTAATGTCATAATGTTACATGAAGTTTTTGTTTTGTTCATCTTTGAACGTGTGCTTTGTCATTCTGTTAATTCCTGGTTAGGAACATGTGACTGGTTACTATAACATGACTTGTATTGCCAGGAAGATCAACAGTTGGGATGATGTTCTACTGAGTATCACTTTCATAGTGCTTCAGCTGTGGTCTGGTCTCGAATGGTCTTACAGAGTTATCTGCCCTGAATGTCTGCACCATGTACTGTATAGGCTTCATTGATGCAATCAGAGACCTTATTTTATGGTCTCTGATGAAATATAGCTTGACAACAGTTTAGATATCCTAACAATCTATAGATATATTTGACTCTTACACATAACAGAGAGAGTTTATGGAAGTCAATTTCTTTATGACGAAGAAGATGTTTTGGTGTACATTCTTACTCCTTAATCTCTCAACAGTTTGGATCTGTTTACAATCTATGGAATATATTTGAGGCTTCTAGACCCCTGCTGCTGTGTTAAAGCAGGAAGAGACACACATGTTGAGCACTGATGAATGAATAAATTGTATCCTTTTTATTTGTATGGGTTTAGTCAGGGGAATTATAGCTGTTCAGTTGGGCCACGGACCTATATAACCAAGTATATACAAGTCCGTGGTTGGACCGACATATTTCAACCTCCTGAACTTCATGGATCATTGTTCTGGTCTTGTTAACATATTAAAGCTGTGGGACCAGTTTCTCAACCCTGAAAACTTTGTAGCAGTGGGAAAGTTGTAGCTATAAGCGAAAACCTGTTAATCCAGACATTATTGTCTGGATGAATGAAAATACCTTTAACCATCAGTCAATGTGTTTGTCACATATGTATGCAGGCCACAAAACGAATTAGATTCTGCAGAACAAGCAGATGATGGCCGTATTCGCCTATTTACGTATTCACATCAACAAGAACTCTTAGAGGTGGGATTACCAGCCTGATGAAATAATTCCTTTGATATTACGGTCGATGGCAATGCATTCACCTGTTGTGGACAAGGACTGGCCAGTCAGCTGGTGTCAGTGTTCTTCATTGTTGTTATTATTTATCTTCAGTGAGTATTTTGGTTTTCTTTCAGTATTGGTTAAGACAATCTAAGACGTGTCTTTCTGGCAGGACTACTTTTCATATATGTTATCAAATGGTGTATCTTGTATATTTTCGTAAATGTTTGGTTTTTGGTAACTAGTTTGAAGTTCCATATATGTCAAATGTAATTATTTCGGATATACATGACAAGTCCCTCTATGAAGTATTATTGTGAACACCATTGCCCTGTATTCATTGTTCAGTATTTACATTTTGTGTCATTTCCTCTGTCAGTCCTTTGCCTCATTCCTGCTTCTGTGGACTGGGAGAAAAAACTTGACAAGTTATAAACTCTTGAGTGTTGCCACCTACATGCTCACCGCCAAAAGAAACGTGACTACCATATATTTTGATTAATATATGAAGAATTACTCATATTCAAGAGATATTAGAATGGTTCGATGTAAAAACGAACATGCTGTTATGTTGTGTGAGCCGACGCTAATGAGCGCATCACATATGACGTCATAGATCCATGACTCGAGATGCACCATTTGTGTCGTGCAGGATTAGCGTGTGAAGTTTGGAAATCACATGCAGCATATCGTGATGAGAATAAAGACACTGTGTGGTAACACTTGTCTGATTGTTAGTTTTTTCATTAAGTGGTACACATTGGAAACATCTCTTCTTAACATACGTCTCTCTATGTTTCTATGGTTCATGTTTCATTAGGCGATGAGTGTCGCTGGATTGTATACTTTGTTGTTGAAAGATAGGAAAGCAGATTCATAATAAACAAGTTTGAAATTCTGTCAGGGAGGGAGGGAGGGTAATTTTAGAGCTATAATTGATCAGGAGTGTACACACTTCTTGTATCTTTGAATGTTTGACGTTAAGAAAATGTTGCTGTTCTGTATGACTTCCATTCATCCTGTGCTGTCATACTGTCACGTTGTGTCACGTTGTGTCACGTTGTGTCATTCCATGTACAGACCACATCTTCAGCCTTATTCTTTGCTTACAGAGGGAGCCCCTGGGAGGGTGGGCCCAGCATACTGCAGTGGCTTATGTCCTCCATTACATCCTCTCCCTCTCCAGGGTACGCCGACACTATCCCCTGGATACATGCACGCAGTTCTCGCCATCTCAAATTACCTGCCCTTGATTTTCATTAACATTAACCAATCAAACGTCGAGATAAAGGAAAAGGGTAAGGGAGTTCTTGCCACCGTTAGTTGTAATAGACATGAGGACATCCTTTCACTTCTTTTAGGGTTTTCTTTTTCGTGTCAGTCATTTTGTCAACATTGAATTTCTCGCAAACTCGATCATAATCAATGGGACTGGCCGCCATGTTGTTGACATCGCCAACCCAACCTTGGCGCTGGTTTGTAACTTGCACTCTGATTGGTCTGTTAGACTGAGTAGTGAAGCAATCAAATTAGCAAATGAAAATCATGGGCAGGTAATTTGAGATCTCAGGAACGACGGGCATGGATGCAGGGGTCAGTGTAGGTTGACCAAAATGCAAGCCCTGGAGATATGGGATGTCCTTTACTTCGGACACTCGTAGCTGAGACCAACTAGAAATAGGGATTAGTCAAAATCTGTCAACATTATTTGTATGTACATGTATACATTTTGGATTTGAAGTAGGACTCAAACCATTTATATTATAGTTTCAAATTGAAACTGTTATTTTTTAAATTTCCTCGATTTAAAGTACCATAGCTTGTCATATCCTGATCATGGTGTAGTCCTCAATTGGTCAATATAGTAGAGGCAGCCAAGTTGTTGGTAGCTGGACAAGGTACTGGTACGATGTACACGGCCATGTCAGATGTGTTCACTTCAAAAACCTCTTGCCTGGTCTCTGGATTATGGTCGGTCTCGATACGGCAGCTGATGCACTCACAATAAAACAAACAATTCTACTCTTTGTTTTTTTCTGATTTGTTGAGTAATGGAGGCTGGTTCATGCTGCAGTCAACAACATTACAGCTGTATCACAGACTTGTATGTTACCAAGTTTGGACCAGACAAACCAGTGGTTGAGAGTGGTTGATTCAAACAGTCCGGTCAAGAAAACCTAAAACACTGCAACCACTGGATCCCTAGTTAGTCTGTGGTCTAGTGGATACAGCTTCTGCACGCAGAGTGGAAGTACGGAGGTTCAATCCCGGTCATGTTGTGCCAGCAGACGTCAGAAGATGTTACCCTGCTTGGTGCTCAACATTACAAGGATGAAACAAGGCCTGGTCGGCTTGGAGACGGTATGCTGTGCCTGTGTAGGGTATCAATGTTAAACTGCAGCATGGCATCTCGGGGACTATAAAACCAATACTGACTCCACACCCCCAGGAAATGAAAACTCCAGAAAGTGATAATATTCAACTTTTAATGTAAACAGCTGCAATGTACTTTCATCATATGTACAGAGAATTACAGGAATCAGATCTGTACACTCACCAATGTACCTGTCCATAAAACTATTTACAAATAGATTACACTACACTGATTACAAACACCAGTTAATAGATAAAATAAAGTCCTGTACTACATGAAGATTAAGTTGTAATTCGACTAATAGGATTAAATAGTAGGAAACTAAATTTGAATAAAAATGAAATAGTTTGTGCCTTTTTGGCAGGACCTTCATAGCAAAGAAACGACATTTACAATAAATGAACACAAATATTCAAGAATGGGGAAATAAAACAGTAAGTTGATGTATGTCAAAGTGTGCCGAGATTAGCATGGAGCATAGAACACGTTGGTTAATACTTGTACACAAGGGATACCCCTGATCACTCCGAGGATCATTGGTCTACAGTTACACCGACACTGAAACAATATGACACACAAACCAGTATTTGGGGATCAAAGGATGATGCTGGAGCAAAACATTACACCCTAAATGTTAATTTCAAGTAAGTTTTTATTTGTTACAATAACAGAAAAGGGGAGTCATTTTGCATCAAGGGTCAGATTACAATTCCAAATATATAAACTCACCACCAAAAGAAACAAATACCCTACATGGTGAAGAATTACTCGTATTCAAGAAATATTAGATTGGTTCAATGCACAAACGAACACACTGGTATATTGTGTGAACCGATGCTCATGAACGCATCACATTTGACGTCCTAGATCCTTGACTCGAGATGCACCATTTGTCTTGTGAAGGATTAGTATGTAAAGTTTGGAAATCACGTGCAGCATATCGTGATTAGAATAAAAACACTCTGTGTTAACACTTGCATGATTGTTAGTCTTGTCATTAATTGGTACACATTGGAAACATCTCTTCTTCATGTACATACTTCTCTATATGTTTCTATGGTTCACGTTTCTTTTGGCAGTGAGCATAGATTCCCTGTCACATAATCCACATTTGCCACAGAAAATCACAGAAAAAACATAATCTCTTTAAAACCTCTGAATCGTGTTTTCATAGAGCTTCAGTGTAGCAATGTTGCAGATTGAGCTGTGTGAGGTTGTCCTATTAGAATATCAACCCACGGTGTGACAGATGAACATTAGTTTGTAGTACGATCAGTAATACGGAAGTGTAAACTTGCTGACTTAAGTACATGAAGTATGTGAGCTCAAGCACAGGAGACACTCGTGTTAATACTGAAATAGTCAGTATTGGTCCACATTAAAAGAGATAAGTTCTTGTAACACGTGGTGAAAGACCTGAGGTGTTGGTGTCGAGTCCACACCCGGATAACACATCCCTTGTGTGGACGACCTTCACATCATATTGCTGGTGCCACGTCTACAGTACTTTAGTTTCATTGCATGGACCGAGTTCTACAGGTAGACAAATAACAGGCTTTTGGGAACCCTTTACATATAACATGAAAAGGTGTTTTGATGTTAATAAAAAGTGGTGCCACCCCCCCTCTCTAGGCATCCGACATAAGATTTAACTTGTTTTGTCATTCGATTAAAGAACTCATGTCAGTGGTGTCATATCAGAGTACACAGCTAGTATGAGTAAATTAGCTTGGGATTTCACTTGGAATACGTAAGCGTGCTCACACGCGCAGGGCTAAATATTTGATTTGTCACTCTCCGCAAGAACAAAGACTTAAAATAAATTTCAACACAGAAATAATGGCATCCAGAGTAATGCACTGTGCATCCAGAATACCACTTAACAAGGCTCTGCGTTTGGCGTACCAAAAAGGGGTTGGTACCCTCATTAAATGAGGTTAATATTTGCTATGGTTTAGTGCAACCTTTTCTACGCCCACCCCCGAGACTAAAGCATGCAAGATATGAGGTGCAAGCAAGATCTTCTCACATGCTGTCACAAACATCCCCAAATACCCAAAAAATCTCAAAGCTGATCACACACTGGGCTCAAAATTAATTATATTTTTGTATGAGCCACACTACGTCATGAAAACAAACAAACTGTCTTTGGTACCGGCGTAACTACTCTCTCTCTCTCTCTCTCTCTCTCTACACAGCCTGCAATCTATGTCAACTTCATCACAACAATTTCAAAATACTTTGAAAAAACAATGGTATTGAAAAGCATCCAAGAATATTACAGCCATATTCTTCATAGAAGGTATTTGATGCCGACAACTGAGCATAAACAATGATCTGATTGGATAATATTGTGGCAGTGATATAACTTGGATATGTCACCACACAGGTGAAAACACTTTCATGTAACCATGGTAACAGACTACAGGTTCTAGTCTGTAACACAGGGATTCCAGACCAACACATACACAGGTAGGAACAACAGTGAAAGAAACTGATGACCTCATTCCCTTCAATTCTCCACTCACAAACAGCCAGATGCAACTCACGAAATTTCTCGCTCAAGGAATTTTTCGTAGCTCCGACGACAGCTGAAACAGGCCACTATGTAATTAGTCGTCTGTTCTAGTCTAGTTGGTATTATTTATTTTAATCTTTAACATTAATCAGCAAATACTAAATATTATCAAGACTTTTTTTACAATTTTGTTATTTACTGCAAATATCAGTACTCCAGCATAAAAGCTGTCACGATGAAAGGGATTTGTAACTGTAGCATTTTTCTGAGAAAATAGGAAACAAGATCCTACTATGATTGGATTACAGTGTTAGCTGATGCAGGGCCACACAACATCAGACTTGTGTGTAAACTGATGGGAAACAAATACATGTGGAGGCTGCATTGATGTGTCACGTTCCACATGTTAGTAGAGTATCAATATGATGGGCCGATTGTCAGTATCGCATGCGGAATGACATCAACAGTTTACTTGTCACTGAAGGTTGCTGTGACACATTAGACCTGTCCTGGTATGTCCGTTGGAAGGAGATGCGAGCCCAGGGTGATGGAGGTCGTAGTTTATCACTTCGGTGTATCTTTTGACAAACATGGATAACATCCAACAGAGTTTGTTTTTTTTCTGTTGCTGATATATCGCCAGAAAAACATTACTGGTATAAAAATATTATTTTGCCATTTTTAATGACTTAATCATGTTAATAAAAGTTCCTGTTTCCAAAACTACTCCAGGCCTGGGAAACACAACAAAAATATGATGACTTTTCCAGGATTTCATTACCCGAACAAAGAACTACAAACCCTGACCTACGTTGCTGGCACGCCTAAGGGAGGCAAGTTCGCACAGCAAACTGCTCTGCCAAAGATGACTAGACAACCCTTGTTCCCAATCAGGGAATATTACTTTGCTAGTTCTCGTAATACTGAGGCCATTTGATTACTGAATCTAGAAGCTTTATAAAATATGAACACAATGATTCTGAAATCTGCACTATTATTGAAGAGTTAACATAAATAATCATAAATACACCATTGTACAGAAACAAAATCGAAAAAACAACTTATTTCACAGAGAGGCAAAAAAATGAAACTACATCCAGTGACAGAAGCCAGTGTACACATTGTAGGGCCAGCACAAGCAACACAACACGCCGACCCTTCTTCTCCTCTCATCTCCTCCATGTAGGACTTACATTGTAAACAGATTGGATTCATCCTCTTGGGTGCACCAGTAAACACAGGTATCACGCTAAGCTACGTCTCATGTAGGTCTTACATTGTTAACAGATTGCATCCATCCTCTTGGGTACTCCGGTACACACAGGTATCATGCTAAGCTACGTCTCATGTAGGTCTTGTAGCATAATGGTTCTTTAATATACATATATCTGGCATGACAGATTAACTATAGTGAAATGAAAGAATCGTTTGTTCTTTAACTTCTTTTGAGTATAATACTAACAGTTGACTCATTTTCTCTTGTACTTGCAACAGTCAGGAAGATATTTATCTATATCTACCAATCCCATACCGCAGGTTTTGTAAGAAGTTAAGGTGCAAGAACTGAATCTCTGTCTTGAATTGTTGCCATGGGACTACAAGTCCCCAAACATGACATTTATCACAAAAATGTGTGTGAAGATGAAGTGAGTCAAACAAAAGGGCAATCCCAGCACAGGTATTAGATAAAAATAGATTCATTGGAGTAAATCCTTGAAACAATGTGTTGGCTATGACACAGCTGTCACCGTTCATGTCGCTGGTAAACAATCTTGTTCATCCACTGGGACGACACACTGTTAGCTGCTGGCAGCTTGTAGCGATGGTGGAGCTTAAATGCGTGCTCTGAGTGAGCAACTGAATATTGTCAATGCAGCAATCTTACAGAAATTTGCAGCGAGGGTGTTTAACATTACATTAAACATACTCTGAGGTCACTAAACTTAAAAACATTTAATGGTAGAGACAAAATATTTCCTGACGTGATAAAAAAAAGGACTAAGGCAATACATTTGATTAATCCCAGCGCCATATGGACCTTGAATAATTCTGGTACAGATATGTAATATCGTTCAGCATGGTGCTTGGCACAGACTGCCAGACCGGTCGGTCGGTAATGCCCTATCACACACAAGCAAACCTTCTATCATATTATATACCACTCTACTTTTGATAGGGATATTCAGACATGTCTTTCTATTTAAATATACACTTGACATATGATGAGAATCAGTTTTGTGTTTCATGGAGATAAAAATATCCCTATCAAAGTTGAGTAGCATGGAACAATCACAGATCTCGTGTTTATCTCAGTTATCAGCTCTACAAATGCTGGGACGATCTTGAGGGACAATAACAGCCTGGAGCAGGTCTTTAATGCTTGTGTCACAGCTCCGAAATACCACGAATTAGCATAATACTTGTACAGTTTGACCAAACTCATAACAACCTACAAATTTGTAGAATTTTCCTATTCGGAATATTCTATAAGTAATACGTTACCACTGTTATACCGAGGCTGTTGTCTCCCACAACTGCTGCTATAGCGAAATCTACCACAGAGATCTCAGTTACCTCATGCAGCACGTGCGTAGCCACCTAGCTGCCATGTGACACCCTTCACTCTTGTCTCTTGCGAGAGCAAGTGCTCGGGAGACGGACGGGCGGGCAGCAGCCCAGTGGTAACGTATTACTTATAGAATATTCCGAATATTACAAATTACATTAAGTAATACGTTACCACTGTTATACCGAGGCTGACTACCACAGTAGGCGGTGGGGAGCACCTACAACCCGAATCCTGACTGCTAGCGTTTCTTCCGACCAGCGGAAGTAAACACCAAGGCGGAAGCACTCGATGCGCATGCACTTAGCTAGGCGTTACCCTATAGGAATACCAAAGCACTGTCAAGCGCATACCGTAAGGCTCAATCGTCATTGCCAAAACGATTGGTGACTCCAAACGGCCCCACTGGATAGGTATTTCATCGCCGCAGCGGATGAGAACACTGTATCCGCGTGAGCTTAATCTTAGATCAGGTTAAACAGTCGAAAAGAGGGAAATTAATTTCATTCAGACCGTATATCCCAGAGCAAGCCTACTTAAAGTATGCATTAGGCGCGTGACCTAATTCCAGTATTTGTAAGCATGCATCACAAGGTTGGGATACACGACAGACAATTAAATACATAATTGTCAAAATACAAATAAGGACAAAGCACACAAAAAGCAGCCCTCACCTGTGGTGTGAGTGCGCTGGTTTGCGGGACCCCAACTCCTGTACCCACGGCAGTGGGAACATTGGAGTCGACCCAGATTGACCACCGTGCAAGGTCTGACGCCTGAGGAGTTCGGAATTGCGCTGGGCACACCCCTTCGGTGCCCGCTTGCGCCGCGATCCGCGGGCCAAGACGGTGCACACTCTCCACGACGGCATCAGCGACCTGTTTGAGGTAATGATTGGCAAAAACCGAGTCAGAACGCCAGTAACAACCTTGTAATATTCTGCGAACAGAGATATTCGAGTGTAGGGCAAATGTTGCCGCTAGCGCCCTGATCTCGTGCGGGTTTGACCCCGCTACCGCTAACCCCCGAGACCGGTACGCCAGATTGATGACAGAACGAAGCCACAACGCAATCGAGTTGCGAGTTATGTCAACCGTGCGATTAGGGTTACACGATATGAACAGACGGTCACGCCCTTGTCTACGTTTATTCGAAGCCTTAAGATAATACTTAAGGGCCCTAACCGGACACAGCGCTCTGTCCTCAGTATCAGCAGGATGTAAGATTTCTTTGAGTGATCTTACAGTGAATTCTCTCTCCGTTTGCCCGACTCTCTGATTCTTGGCGACGAAGCCCATGAGCAGGCCCAGACGGACCGCTCCTTCGTCACCCCTATCGAATCATACCTTGGCGACATCGAGTGCATGAATTTCGGATACACGTGCCGCCGTGGCAAAGGAGAGGAGAAATGCTGTTTTCCAAGTCACATGCCGGAACGAAGCACTATGCAAGGGTTCATACGGAGCTTCCGTAAGTGATTGCAACACTAGGGAAAGATCCCAGGCCGGTGCCCGAAGGCGGCCCTTCTTAAGATCGTGCTGTTTGAAACCCTTGATAATACCCCGTATCACCGGCTCTTTGGGAGAGACTGGTACCCATAGCAACGTCCCGTACCGTAGCAACGGACGAGACATAGTTGGCAATGGAACCCCCGGAGAGTTTCCAGGTCTCTCGCAAGTGAGACATGAAACGAGCAATATCCTGCACAGATACCTTATCTGGCGAATGAATGTGATGTTTACAACACCACTTCGTGAAAATAACCCAACGTGCATTATACACCTTCTGGGTAGAATCACGATGCATACTAACGTATGCCCGAGACGCCCGGCGAGAAAAACCTTTACTCCTCAGACGCTCGGTGACAACATCCACGTGTGCAGATTGAACTGCCCTGGTTTGGATGAAGCTGACGGGTGTGAGGGTGGATCAAGAGATCCGGTCTCACAGGCAGTGGAAGTGGCGACTGCGTGACCTGGGTCAGCAAGTCGGGGTACCACAATCTGTTCGGCCACATGGGCGTGATCAGTAACATTCGACAGCGAACTCCTCGGAGCCGGCTTAGAATGTGTGGTATCAACGCTGTCGGCGGGTAAGCATAAGCGTCCAAGCCCGTCCAGTCTAACGCGAGAGCATCGTGATCGATGGCCCTTGGGTCCGGGACTGGTGATACAAACAACGGGAGTTGATTGTTGAACCGCGTTGCGAACAGGTCGACCATCGGACGACCCAAACGTTCGCACAGCCACTGAAACACTACTGGGTTCAGCATCCACTCTGTGGGGCTCGGATCCTGAGGCCTCGATAGAGCATCGGCCAGTACGTTCCGCACACCTGGGATGTGACGGGCGCGTATCTGGCACAGGACACTGTCCACCAGAGCGTAAAACTCGAACGTGAGATCGAGTAGCGAGTGACTGTGGGTTCCCCCCAGTTTGTTCACATAGGACACTACCGTCGTGTTGTCGGTCGTCAGCATGAGCCGGGCGTCGACGAGACGATGCTTCCAGTGATTGACTGCGTTGATCACTGCCTTGAACTCGAGACAATTGATGTGAAGACCTAGTTCGTCTACGCACCACAGCCCCGAGCTCACCTCCCCCTCTAGATGGGCGCCCCAGCCCACTGGAGAGGCGTCTGTATACAGGTTCAACGTGGCCCGGTAGGGCCGCATAGAGACTACTGATAAGACATTGTAAGGGACCGTCCACCACTCCAGATGCGGTCGGAGCCGATCCGGGAGGGCGACGGTCGCACTGTTCACCTCCGTTGCTAACAACTGGATTAAAAACCGTTGCAGCGGGCGGAGTTGGAGACGACCCCGTTCGGTGCAGTCCTGGGCTGATACAAGTAGCCCTAACAGCTGATCCAAAAAGTGAACAGTCTGTTGCACCGCTAAGACTTTGGCAATCATCGCCTGAATCTTGTGCCACCAGTCTGGGGGGACAAAGAGGCGATGGGACACCGTGTTGAACCGACCTCCGATGAACAGCAAGTTCTGAGAAGGGGTTAACTCGCTCTTGGGGAGATTGATAATCCACCCCAATTGCTCCAAGAGCCGACGTGCGAAAACGAGATGGCGTGACAGGGTGTCCGTCATTCGATTTGCTACTAGCGAGTCGTCCAGGTACGCGAAGTACCGGACACCCCTCCTGTGGAGGAACCCCACTATGGGGTGGTTAACCGGGTGAACAGCCAGGGAGCGGACGTGTGAAACATTCTGACTTCGGCACTGTCCTACTTGGGAACGAGAAATATCCTGGAGTAAAACCCCGGTGTTATTTCTGGTACAGCTAACTCCCGTACTGCCCCTTCTCCACCAACCTGCCGATGGCATCGGCGAGGATGGGAAGATCGGTTTCCGAATCGAAACCTGCCAACGGGGCAACGGTGAGCGGCGGATTCGCTTTGAGATCAAGCCGATAGCCGTACCGAATCGTGTTGACCACCCACGGGTCGTCGAACACTTGTTCCCAATTCTCCCAGTAAGTCTGGAGTCTGGCTCCCAATGGGGAAGGAGAGGGGGCCCTGACAGGCTGCGGCAGGTGCAACTGTCCAGGGCCAAGTGACTCGGGTTCGCCTAAAGGCCAACCGAAGTTGGCGCTGTCGGCATACGAACCCCTCCAATGAGAGTCACCTGGAGGGGCCCTTGCCGTTTGTCGACGACCCAGTTCCCCGTCTTCCCGCGAAAGGGCAGCTGATTGCCCATACCGGAGCCCTCAGGGCGGGGCTACTTCCCAGAGGAAGAATAACCTGACCCCTTAGACCTACCGGCCGCAGCAGCCTGGGGCGCGCTCCGGTTAGGAGCGGCACCCAGGCGCCTATGCAGGGACCCAACAAGAGCAAGTGTGTTCCGAGAGTCCTCGGCAACGTACTCCAGGGAAGCATTTAAACAGAGCAGGCAGTTGTAAATGCGCTGGTCACGGTCCGTGGGAGAACCCTCGACCAGACGGGCCGCTGCAGCCAAGTAAGTGTCTCCGTGAGACATGGAGTGCCGAGCGAGGGCGTCCAGCTGGTGCGAGGTAGCTTGCGTTACCGTAGCAGCCGGTGGGGCACGGACACCCAACCGCTCAACATGGGCCTCCGCGGTAGGACCAGCCTCGGGAAAGGCAAGGTCATGTACCGGGAATAAACCCTTTCTCCACGACGTCGGAGGCAACGGGAGACCCCGACCGGAGGCCGCCGCGAAGGCGTTCTCCAAGGAAGGCTTGAAACCGCGCAGCAAGGTTGATGCGGGGAAAGCCATGTCGGAAGACTCATCGTATACCTCGGAGGAACCCACAGTCATGGATTCCCCGCGGTTCCCGGCCGGGGCATGTCCTCAAAGAGGCCACGCGGTCCTTAACCGATAGCGGGAGCAACGGTTCGGGGGAAGGACCGGTGACCACAGGAGCCGCCGCCGTACCGGTGGACCCCGCGTCCGACCCCGCGGCCACCGAAGTGGCCGGGGACGGAACAGCCAGCGGCCTATCCTGAGATAAGGCCGCCAGCTTGGAGTCCACAAGTTATGCAAGTAATGCAGCGACGGAAACCCCGGACAGCCCACGGGCCGCCAAGGGATCCGCCGCAGCCGTGGTGGTGGTACCCGCTAGGGGACCCCGACCGGACGAGCCGGCCACCACAGGGGTGGAAACAGACTGCACATACAGCCGGTAGCGCTCGCTTGCGGCACACCCCGCAGCTCCTGGTTGCGGGGGTAGAGGGGGTGGAGGACGGCGAAACATCCATGTCAGACATTTTGTTTGTACTATGAACAAAGAGCAAAACATGATTACAACACACGCACCACAAATAGTCACAAACGAGTATTTTCACAAGAAAATAAACGAGCAATGGGAATATAGAACATACACATATAACATATAGAGGAATAAGTGATGTAAAAACCCCAAGATATACTAGAACAGGGGAACGTAAGACGCAACGTGCATACGAGACACCCCGCAAGTATATAGAAAAAAAAGGGCGGGAAAAATATTTCCTTTTGGCGGGAAAAATATTTCCAAGCGTAGTTACAGCAAACGCCCCGTAAAAGCACAGTTTATTAGAGAGAATAAACAGTAATAAATATCACCGAATGGTCGGAGAAACAGGAACGCTTGAGCAGTTTATTGTACGTCTTGCTAGAGCAAGCGAAGAGACAAGAGTGAAGGGTGTCACATGGCAGCTAGGTGGCTACGCACGTGCTGCATGAGGTGATTGAGATCTCTGTGGTAGATTTCGCTATAGCAGCAGTTTTGGGAGACAACAGCCTCGGTATAACAGTGGTAACGTATTACTTAATGTAATTAATCTTACTCAAACCTCGGAGATTATCTGAAGTACTCATGTTCCCACTACCCATGTCAAAGAATGTAAAGTTGATCCAAATGAAGCAGAATTGTCATTCCTTTCTTTCTGACAAAACTCAGAAATTACATCCGTAAGATTTTCATGGAAATCTGGTCTGAATTTGATGTCTGACAACAGGTAAATGCTGTTCCCCCAGTTCACAGTCCTCATCAACTGTTTTGCACTTTGAGTTCTTCCTCTTCGTAACCGCTGTCCTCTTCGATGTCGGGTGTGGGGGCACGCTGGGACCGCACGTACGATGCTGGCTTCTCTCCGCGGACAACCTCGTCAGTGAGAATCACCGTGGAAATATCCGAGCCAGGAACGTCAAACATTGGTTCCAGAAGGATGGACTCCTGAAAAGAGGCGATAGATGCACCACAAGTTCCAACAACTTCAAGTACAGGATGCTGAGCCGAGCTATTGTAACTATTGTAGTTCTATGTGGAAAAACACAAACATCGCAACTGGAACAGACAAGGTGATGGATCCACAAGAGACACCCCTGACATAGGACGACATGAAGACACACCTTCATCTCCATCAGCCCCACAGCGAACATGGAGTTGTACACGTGGACTTATTATACACCAAACACATGCAAGAAATAAATAATGACAACTATTTAGGTGATTGTGCTGAGTATACATCAATAGTTCATAGTTCAAGAACATTTTTCCCCCAATGTGTTTTGTTTGTTTGTTTTTTGTTTAATGCCGCACTCAGTAATTTTCCAGCTATATGACGGCGGTATGTAAATAATGGAGTCTGGACTAGACAATCCAGTGATTGACATCATGAGCATCAATCTACACAATTGGAATGCGATGACATGCATCCAACAAGTCGGCAAGCCTGACCCCGTTAGTCACCTCTTACGACAACCCCCAATGTGTGTGGTATCAAACCTCCACACTGTGATGAACTTTGAAGGTCAAGCCATCAGTTCAGAGAGAGATTATCTTCATCACTGGGCTGCCATGATACACCCTGACCACAGGAAAGTGTTCAGATTGTCACCTTACCATCCCTCGTTCCCTGCCACTACAACAACCAACCACCATTTTTGTTGCTGTTACAAGAAGCATCGTTATAACACAAAACAGTTAGAAATTAGCACTACAAGGGATGTATTCAGCCCTGATATCTCTGTGGAGATGAGGAGACAGAAGCCACCTCGTAGAAGTACCAGCAAGTGAAGACGTTCCCATCACCACAGCAACAGACGACACACAGATAGAGATGTCATCGATGACATCCCTACACATCTCCCTACTTTCCTGCCATCATTTGTTATGAACTAAAGCAGGGCTAGAAAACAGTAGGGAAGAGGGTGAGGACACGGTATCCCTTACCATGATAGCGCGCAGACCTCGGGCTCCAGTCTTCCTCTCCAGGGCCATGGCAGCTATAGCCTTCATCGCCTCGGGCTTCACGTCCAGGTGAGCCTGCAACATCCACAACTACATCTGGGTACCTGCTGGAAACTAGCCACAAACTGCAGTATAGTTTTCACAGTGAAAACAAGGGAATAACGATGTAACTCCTGTTTTGTTATTCTACGCAGAGAACTAATACAATAGAACGGGACCATGACGCTTTCAAGAGCCTTGAAAATATCTCGCTTGGATTATCTAAGTTATTAAAGTGGAGAATATGAATTGCATTATCATGTCACTATCAGCAGCCTGTTCATCTATACAAGGATGGGGAGAGAGGCCATCTTTGATACATACTGGTTGACATTGGCAATAGTCTTGGATAAACTTTTCAGCAAATTCCACATTATTGCGGGTCTGATGAACCAGAGGTATAGTTCTTCTACTATTCCAAATGCCAGCTGATGTTGGTATGAGGCTATTCTATAAGTTGTCAACCGATCTCGAGGGGCACGTGGTGTGATGTACCCTCTGTGTGGGCCCATGTACCTCGAGCTGTCAAACGCTCACACACAGGGTACATCACACCACGTGCCCCGAGGGAACGGTTGACAGCAAATTTATCTCCCTGACATTCATTCATACAGACCTGGAATATATATCAGGAGTTTCACCGAGTCAGAAAAACTCGGCATACTTATCTTAAGTAAACAACAACACAACTGACACTGAAGTAGGCAGCCATGTTGACATTCAGCAGACGACACAAATGAACTGAGTTACTTCCCTTTACCCAATGCATTCGGGTATACACAGGTTCATTTCAGCTCAACGATTCTTATGCTAGCGGGCTACATCAGCATGAAAAAAAGATGCCAGCTCCTTACCAATCAGAAGCTAGTATTTAAATGTAAGGTGAGATCCACTTATCTGTTACATGATATTGGTTGTAATCCGGACACACAGCTTGACTCCTTCATAGGTTTAGGGATATTCCTTATACTGCTATTTAATCATAATAATGAAAAACAACAAATTTTTCATTCACAGGCTGAGATAATGCTGTGCACCTACGTTCATAGCGACGAAATAATATGATTTTTTTTTTAAATCAGGGAGAACTATTTAGGCTTTAACAATGGATGTATTGTAGTGCATCAGCTGCAGAGATACAGCCGTGTGCTGCCTGGCCCTCTCACCTTGTCCATGCTGAAGAGGGCCTGGTACTGTGGCACCAGGGCGTTGTGCGGCTTCGTCAGGATCTCCACCAGCATCTCCTCCGACAGACTGTGGAAGGGCACGATCACCGGAAGTCGGCCCACGAATTCAGGAATCATGCCAAACTCTATCATGTCTCTTGCCTCTACCTGACGCAACAGAACGTCTTTCTCTTCGTTCTCGGCAACAGCCGTGGCGCCGTCGGCCTGGTTCTTAAAGTCGGCAACAGTAGCAGCGCGACGGCCCTGGCTGGTGTTGGACATGGCGCCAAATCCCAAATACTGAAAAGTGTCATGTATGCATATTTGTAAATAATCCACAAGAGATTTACATCATTTGTACTAAAAACAAACAGACAATAAGTACATTATTCAGAGTCCAAAACCTTACTCACTTTCACCTTGATGTTATATTGTAAATGTACAGTCAGGTCCTGTTAATCCGACATGTGATTATGTCGGATTAACGAGTAAATCGGATAAACAAAATTAAGTAGTATTAATGGTGATGATCGAAAATAGGACAACTACATAATAGATAACAACACATATACATTGTAATAAAATAATCAAAAAGAAAATGTTCATATTGTTTGGTTGTATTGTTAGCGGAATATGTATCACAATCATGCACCCTCCAAAGCACAACACACGACTACCTGCTAGTCATTTCATGGGTCGATCAAAGTTCGCAAAAAATCATTCTGACGTGACCTGTAAGGGGATGTCCTCAGTGGTAGCAAGAACTTCAATTTGATTTGAATGATATTGAGGTTATCTTAACATGTCATTAATCCTGTTTAGTTAAAAGAAGTAATTGTTTATTGTGAAGCGAGTTTATCTCTGCAGCCATGTAATATGCAGCCATGTAATATGCAGCTACAAAGTGGACTCAAAACCTTGTGCTGTGAACTCGCTGGCAAACGAGCACGGAGTGCGGTGATCACTGTCGGATGAATGAGACTGACTAATGAGTGATTTCGGTAATTCGTAGAAAATTAGGTGTGTTGGAGTCGGACTGAGAGACTGTCAGAATAACGTATCTAAATAGCCGATTTAATCGGTTCCCATCACTAGTGTTCAATAAAGCTGATTGTCAGATTAACGAGACTTGACTGTACATTGATATTTAATGCTCTTGTTCCGAAGGCTCATCAGTAAAGTCACCAATACTGCCAATGCTGTGTGTGGTCATAAAATGGGTAAACACCATGACATGAATGCAACTAGTCCCAAATTCAGGACAAGACATATATATCTAACATTATTACGCAAGTGGATGTGTCAAGTTCTGTTAGGTTCCCTCGAGTTGGGCAACAAGTGGGTGGTTCTAGCTCTAGTAAGGAAGTCTAGCCAATCGGCTGCTCTGCTGACTTTTTCCGTTTTCCTCCGGCTGATGATCCTGTCTAGGCCGTTGAAGGCGCCCGAGGCAACAAACAGGATGTTGGTCGTGTCCACCTGCACTGTCTCCCCACGCAGCTTGCGGGAGTTCCGCTCCGGGACATTCACCACCGTCCCCTCCAGCATCTTCAACATGCCCTGCAGGAGAAACACACTCAGGTACTAGACACCAGAACACCTTCAGATGAAGGATCCAATAAGACATGGGTCAACTCTCTCTACATTCAGGATACAGAAGTATATAACTATAGACAGGCTCCTAGGGTGAGAGTCTTGTGTTGTCTAAGGTTGCTCCTCTCACCTGCTGAACTCCCTCTCCCCCGACATCTCGCAGCTGGTGGATCCCCGGGACGCTGCCGATCTTGTCCACCTCATCCAGGAACACAATACCTGTTGACAAACAATGATTCAAGCAATGAAAATTATGGTTATTTGGTCAGATCAGATAGAAAGTGAAGTAATTATGTTTTAAATGTCCTGTATTTTGAATGTTTTATGCAAACTGACCAATGATGTTGAGAGTATCAGCTACCTTCCCTTGTAAGGCTTTTTTTTTAAACAAAGGAGACATAAGGTAGTGGTATCAATCTCATTAGCCAAATTATGAACCATCATTGATCTACAGAGACGGAGCTCTACTTATAACTTACTGAGCCTAATATGTATGTCTGTTTGTACCAAGTGCCTGTCAAAAATATTTTCAAATTGATTTCTAACCCTTACTTGTCAAAAGAACATTGTCCTTTGAACACACTGAATAACTCCAAGTGTTATTTACCATACTACATCAATAATTCCTGTGTTATGTGAAAACTGTCATGCTTTTTAGGTGAGGTGAGGTCAGCTGAAATGGGGTTTAATGTCACATTCAAGAATACTGCACGTATATATAGCGATGTGCATGCATGGATGCATGTGTGTGTGTGTGTGTGTGTGTGTGTGTGTGTGGCTGTTTGTACTAGTCCGAACTAATGCCGGTTTTTTAGTGCTAGCCCACTGAGATACAATACCACAGTTTAACATGATTACCCCACTCAGACACAGTTCACCGACTCTGACCCAACCAGTCCTTGTTTTATCCCCTTAATGCCGAACGCCAGGCAGGGTAATAACAAGAACCATCTTTTAATGTCTTTTGGTATGATGCGGTCGGGGATTGAACCCCGGAACAAAATCAAATAGTGAGTACAAGATTATGTACATGTTCACATTGTTGGGATCAGGAGTGGTTTTGTCTGGTGCAACTAGGTTTTCATGTCAAAATGCACGAGGTGCAAGTTAAATCAAGTCCTGGCATCTACTAAAGCTACTGGGTGCGTACCTTGCTGAGCCTTGTCTACGTTGTAGTTGGCATCCTGAAGCAGCTTGGCGATGACGGACTCGATGTCCTCCCCCACGTAACCGGCCTGGGTGAGGGTAGTACAGTCACAGATGGCAAAAGGCACGTCCAGACACCGGGCCAGGGTCTGTGCTAGCAGTGTCTTCCCTGAACACATGGCAACAATGTCAGAATCAAACACTGGATCAGGGAGTTTCGTAGTCCGACGATCAGCTTGCTAGTTATTTCAAAGGTTTAAGGAAGATTTTTAATAGTTACAATAGAGTAAAATAATTTTCATTTGTTAAGAAATACTTACTCTCAAAAACAATTTTAGCAAAATATTTTGACATGTTGGCTAGAGTAATCTTTGAATCAGTGAGTCAACGTTGCTGTGTACCACAATTGGCAATATTTACACTGTATCATGGCAGCATGTGAGTAATTGTGACACACAAGCTTAGTTTCTTTGTTTGTTGTTTAATGCAGCACTCAGCAATATTCCAGCCATATGATGGCGGTCTGTAAATAATGGAGTCTGGACCAGACAATCAAATGAGTAACATCATGAGCATCGATCTACGTGATTGGGATACGATAACCTAGTCAGCGAGCCACCTTCCTATTAGTCGCCTCTAACGACAAGTATGGTTGCTGAAGACCTGTTCTCTACCTGGATCTTCATGGGGAGACATACACGCTTAAGCCAGGTAAACCTATGTTTAAAAGCAAGAATGACACAATTCAACCATGTAACACATTGTAGCCACATGGTCCTGATCAGGGCTGGACATGAAACACCATTGTCCTAATGTGGACATTCAGCATGGGAGGACTCACCTGACCCCGTGGGTCCCAGCATCAGGATATTACTCTTCTCCAACCTCAGCTCATGACTCGTTGACTCCAGGATGTCGGAGCGGCGGGCTGTCTCCTCTTGCTGCTGCTGTTGCTGCTGCTGTTGCTGTTGTAGACTTGGGCCAAGTGGATTCCCAGGGCCACTCACAGCAATATGCAGCATGTCTGAGCAATACAATACAGGCTGTTATATGGCAGTGTATCTTATTCTTTAACAATGATTGTGACTGTGTTACATTGTTTCTGTGGAGAGTCAGTAGACGCTCACTGCTTTGTTTGGACAGTGATCAGTCGTCAGGGGGTTACTATGTTTAGATGCTGGTAGTGTGTAAACTTCTGGTCTGGGTATACCCGGGACGGTGATAGTATATAATGGAAACATCTGGCACTGTAGAAGTTTCCAGTTGCTAGGTAGGTTGCATATAAGGGTATAATAGCGTGTTTACATATCTCTTACACATTTCGTCTCTCACACATTTTCATCGCTTTGGTACCAGCTTTCACGTGAGGATTGCTTGTCATCCCTGATTCCCTGCCTAGCCCCTCTTAGAAGCTTGACAACTGTTGACGCTGGGTGAATACATATTATTATCACTGACTTTCTCTATCACCACTGTATTTGTGTATTTGATACTGACCACTGACATCATATTACATATTACCATTGAATATTGTACTACCACTCTATTGTTTACTGCCATTGTAATTGCTGTGCAATAATTTGTGTTGATTTGTAAACCTAGTTAATTTTGTAATACAATTGTTGATTGTACACGACCTTCACTTACACATACAGATTTCTGGATTAACATATTGTTTCAATTTGGTAATTGACACGTAACAAGTCAAACAATTAAACAACAATCCCGGACATCAAATGATCCAACATCTGCCTGTATTGTTACCATGCTGAGTATCAGTTTCTGTCTCTAAAGTAGTTCACATAACACACGAATTATGGATGTAGTATGGAAAATAACACTTGCTGATATTGAGTGTGTTCACAAATTTTCAAACAAAGATTTATTTTCACAACCAACAAATAAAATATATTAAACCATAAATTTTGATACTTTCATTAATAAGTACATGTCATTTTATACAAATTCAGGGCTTTTCAAGCTATTTTGGTGATTTTCAAGGCTTTTATAGAGGGACATTAATTAAAACTTAGGCCTTTCAAGCGTGTACACACCTTGTTAAAGAAACAATGTTTTTAAAATCAAAACATAATACTGAATGAATGTTGATTAATGCCACAGTATTATTCAAGCCTGTAATAATTAAATCTATTCAAGGCAAACAAGTGATTAACAGCACAATAGCAACAATTCATACCACAAGGTGACAAATATCAACAGCCAGGTTATACATGTTATATGCACCCCCACCATCCTCATTTAAGTGTCTGTTATGACCAGTATTGGGTATTTCTGCCCCAGAATCACCACAGGGGCAAATATAACTGAGGTAAGAATTCATTTTACTGCTAACCGTCCACCACGTTGGTTAGGGATATACATAAGCTCTTAGTAACAGTTTCTAAAAAAACAGGTGTTGGGTTGTTTTTTTTTTAAATCATATGAAGCCATATTATTGCAAGCAGAGGAATTATTGTCTGGTGATGTTCCGCTTTATCACCCTATTGTCCAAACAGTATCACATGCATCAATATTGGCAGCATGCATCAAACACACATGGCGACTGGGTGTCATGTCAAACACTTGCCTACCTATAACTATAGTAATACAAACATTCTGTAAATATTTTATCTTACCTCTTGGCGAAAATGTGTTTGGGTAGCGTGTTGGGTCATGTACAGTAACCTCGGTGTTCTGCTTGTTGGTGGTGTTGACTGGGAGGTTGTGATAGATCCGCTTGTAATGGTTGTACACGGCCACAGCCAGCACCTTCTTCGCGTAGTCCTGGCCCACCACAAACCGGTCGAGGAACTCGAAGATCTGAAACAATCACACTCATACACCTGTAGCTACGATAGCTAAACCACTATCAACTAATCTCAGAATGGAAATGTCACATTAAGAACAAATAAAACATGTACAAATGCAGATGGTCTCCCGGAGGGTCGCGGTCCCTGTGGGTCCAGTGCTAGGGATCTCTACTGTCCCTGTGGATCCAGTGCTAGGGATCTCTACTGTCCCTGTGGATCCAGTGCTAGGGATCTATACTGTCTCTGTGGATCTAGAGCTAGGGATCTATACTGTCACTGTGGAACCAGTGCTAGGGATCTCTACTGTCTCTGTGGATCTAGTGCAAGGGATCTCTACTGTCTCTGTGGATCCAGTGCTAGGGATCTCTACTGTCCCTGTGGGTTCAGCACTAGGGATCTCTACTGTCTTTGTGGATCCAGTGCTAGGGATCTCTACTGTCCCTGTGGATCTAGTGCTAGGGATCTCTACTGTCCCTGTGGATCCAGTGCTAGGGATCTCTACTGTCTCTGTGGATCCAGTGCTAGGGATCTCTACTGTCCCTGTGGATCTAGAGCTAGGGATCTCTACTGTCTCTGTGGATCCAGTGCTAGGGATCTATAATGTCTCTGTGGATCTAGTGCTAGGGATCTCTACTGTCCCTGTGGATCCAGTGCTAGGGATCTCTACTGTCCCTGTGGATCCAGTGCTAGGGATCTCTACGGTCTCTGTGGGTTCAGCACTAGGGATCTCTACTGTCTCTGTGGATCTAGAGCTAGGGATCTATACTGCCTCTGTGCATCCAGCTGATAACTGTCACTGAACCCCCATGGGGGCTGGTACTAGAGACATCTACTGTCACTGAACCCCCATGAGGGCTGGTACTAGAGACATCTACTGTCACTGAACCCCCATGAGGGCTGGTACTAGAGACATCTACAGTCACTGAACCCCCATGAGGGCTGGTACTAGAGACATCTACTGTCACTGAACCCCCATGGGGCCTGGTACTAGAGACAGCTACTGTCACTGAACCCCCATGGGGCCTGGTACTAGAGACAGCTACTGTCACTGAACCCCCATGGGGCCTGGTACTAGAGACAGCTACTGTCACTGAACCCCCATGGGGCCTGGTACTAGAGACATCTACAGTCACTGAACCCCCATGAGGCCTGGTACTAGAGACATCTACAGTCACTGAACCCCCATGAGGGCTGGTACTAGAGACATCTACTGTCACTGAACCCCCATGGGGCCTGGTACTAGAGACAGCTACTGTCACTGAACCCCCATGGGGCCTGGTACTAGAGACAGCTACAGTCACTGAAGACTCAATGGGCCTGGTACTAGAGACATCTACAGTCACTGAACCCCCATGGGGCCTGGTACTAGAGACATCTACAGTCACTGAAGCCTCAATGGGCCTGGTACTAGAGACATCTACAGTCACTGAACCCCCATGGGGCCTGGTACTAGAGACAGCTACAGTCACTGAACCCCCATGGGGCCTGGTACTAGAGACATCTACAGTCACTGAACCCCCATGGGGCCTGGTACTAGAGACATCTACAGTCACTGAAGCCTCAATGGGTCTGGTACTAGAGACATCTACAATCACTGAACCCCCATGGGGCCTGGTACTAGAGACATCTACAGTCACTGAAGACTCAATGGGCCTGGTACTAGAGACATCTACAGTCACTGAAGACTCAATGGGCCTGGTACTAGAGACATCTACAGTCACTGAAGCCTCAATGGGCCTGGTACTAGAGACACCTACAGTCACTGAAGACTCAATGGGCCTGGTACTAGAGACATCTACTGTCACTGAAGCCTCAATGGGCCTGGTACTAGAGACACCTACTGTCACTGAAGCCTCAATGGGCCTGGTACTAGAGACACCTACAGTCACTGAAGACTCAATGGGCCTGGTACTAGAGACATCTACAGTCACTGAACCCCCATGGGGCCTGGTACTAGAGACATCTACAGTCACTGAAGACTCAATGGGCCTGGTACTAGAGACATCTACAGTCACTGAACCCCCATGGGGCCTGGTACTAGAGACATCTACAGTCACTGAACCCCCATGGGGCCTGGTACTAGAGACATCTACAGTCACTGAACCCCCATGGGGCCTGGTACTAGAGACATCTACAGTCACTGAACCCCCATGGGGCCTGGTACTAGAGACATCTACAGTCACTGAAGCCTCAATGGGCCTGGTACTAGAGACATCTACAATCACTGAACCCCCATGGGGCCTGGTACTAGAGACATCTACAGTCACTGAAGACTCAATGGGCCTGGTACTAGAGACATCTACAGTCACTGAAGACTCAATGGGCCTGGTACTAGAGACATCTACAGTCACTGAAGCCTCAATGGGCCTGGTACTAGAGACATCTACAGTCACTGAACCCCCATGGGGCCTGGTACTAGAGACATCTACAGTCACTGAAGACTCAATGGGCCTGGTACTAGAGACATCTACAGTCACTGAACCCCCATGGGGCCTGGTACTAGAGACATCTACAGTCACTGAAGACTCAATGGGCCTGGTACTAGAGACATCTACAGTCACTGAACCCCCATGGGGCCTGGTACTAGAGACATCTACAGTCACTGAACCCCCATGGGGGCTGGTACTAGAGACATCTACAGTCACTGAAGACTCAATGGGCCTGGTACTAGAGACATCTACAGTCACTGAACCCCCATGGGGCCTGGTACTAGAGACATCTACAGTCACTGAAGACTCAATGGGCCTGGTACTAGAGACATCTACAGTCACTGAACCCCCATGGGGCCTGGTACTAGAGACATCTACAGTCACTGAAGCCTCCATGGGCCTGGTACTAGAGACATCTACAGTCACTGAACCCCCATGGGGCCTGGTACTAGAGACATCTACAGTCACTGAAGCCTCAATGGGCCTGGTACTAGAGACATCTACAGTCACTGAAGACTCAATGGGCCTGGTACTAGAGACATCTACAGTCACTGAAGCCTCAATGGGCCTGGTACTAGAGACATCTACAGTCACTGAACCCCCATGGGGCCTGGTACTAGAGACATCTACAGTCACTGAAGACTCAATGGGCCCGGTACTAGAGACATCTACAGTCACTGAAGACTCAATGGGCCTGGTACTAGAGACATCTACAGTCACTGAAGCCTCAATGGGGCCTGGTACTAGAGACATCTACAGTCACTGAACCCCCATGGGGCCTGGTACTAGAGACACCTACAGTCACTGAAGCCTCAATGGGCCTGGTACTAGAGACACCTACAGTCACTGAAGCCCCATGGGGCCTGGTACTAGAGACATCTACAGTCACTGAAGCCTCAATGGGTCTGGTACTAGAGACATCTACTGTCACTGAACCCCCATGGGGCCTGGTACTAGAGACACCTACAGTCACTGAAGCCTCAATGGGCCTGGTACTAGAGACACCTACAGTCACTGAAGACTCAATGGGCCTGGTACTAGAGACACCTACAGTCACTGAACCCCCATGGGGCCTGGTACTAGAGACACCTACAGTCACTGAAGCCTCAATGGGCCTGGTACTAGAGACATCTACAGTCACTGAACCCCCATGGGGCCTGGTACTAGAGACATCTACAGTCACTGAAGCCTCAATGGGTCTGGTACTAGAGACATCTACTGTCACTGAACCCCCATGGGGCCTGGTACTAGAGACACCTACAGTCACTGAAGCCTCAATGGGCCTGGTACTAGAGACACCTACAGTCACTGAAGACTCAATGGGCCTGGTACTAGAGACACCTTCAGTCACTGAACCCCCATGGGGCCTGGTACTAGAGACATCTACAGTCACTGAAGCCTCAATGGGCCTGGTACTAGAGACATCTACAGTCACTGAACCCCCATGGGGCCTGGTACTAGAGACATCTACAGTCACTGAACCCCCATGGGGCCTGGTACTAGAGACATCTACAGTCACTGAACCCCCATGGGGCCTGGTACTAGAGACAGCTACAGTCACTGAAGCCTCAATGGGCCTGGTACTAGAGACATCTACAGTCACTGAACCCCCATGGGGCCTGGTACTAGAGACATCTACAGTCACTGAAGCCTCCATGGGGCCTGGTACTAGAGACACCTACTGTCACTGAAGCCTCAATGGGCCTGGTACTAGAGACAGCTACTGTCACTGAAGCCTCCATGGGCCTGGTACTAGAGACATCTACAGTCACTGAAGCCTCCATGGGCCTGGTACTAGAGACATCTACAGTCACTGAACCCCCATGGGGCCTGGTACTAGAGACATCTACAGTCACTGAACCCCCATGGGGCCTGGTACTAGAGACACCTACAGTCACTGAAGCCTCAATGGGCCTGGTACTAGAGACATCTACAGTCACTGAACCCCCATGGGGCCTGGTACTAGAGACACCTACTGTCACTGAACCCCCATGGGGCCTGGTACTAGAGACAGCTACAGTCACTGAAGCCTCAATGGGCCTGGTACTAGAGACAGCTACTGTCACTGAAGCCTCAATGGGCCTGGTACTAGAGACACCTACTGTCACTGAAGCCTCAATGGGCCTGGTACTAGAGACATCTACAGTCACTGAACCCCCATGGGGCCTGGTACTAGAGACATCTACAGTCACTGAAGCCTCCATGGGCCTGGTACTAGAGACATCTACAGTCACTGAAGCCTCAATGGGCCTGGTACTAGAGACACCTACAGTCACTGAACCCCCATGGGGCTGGTACTAGAGACATCTACAGTCACTGAAGCCTCAATGGGCCTGGTACTAGAGACATCTACAGTCACTGAAGCCTCCATGGGCCTGGTACTAGAGACATCTACAGTCACTGAACCCCCATGGGGCCTGGTACTAGAGACAGCTACTGTCACTGAACCCCCATGGGGCCTGGTACTAGAGACATCTACAGTCACTGAAGCCTCCATGGGCCTGGTACTAGAGACAGCTACTGTCACTGAAGCCTCAATGGGCCTGGTACTAGAGACACCTACTGTCACTGAAGCCTCAATGGGCCTGGTACTAGAGACATCTACAGTCACTGAACCCCCATGGGGCCTGGTACTAGAGACATCTACAGTCACTGAACCCCCATGGGGCCTGGTACTAGAGACAGCTACTGTCACTGAAGCCTCAATGGGCCTGGTACTAGAGACACCTACAGTCACTGAAGACTCAATGGGCCTGGTACTAGAGACATCTACAGTCACTGAACCCCCATGGGGCCTGGTACTAGAGACAGCTACTGTCACTGAAGCCTCAATGGGCCTGGTACTAGAGACACCTACAGTCACTGAAGCCTCAATGGGCCTGGTACTAGAGACAGCTACAGTCACTGAAGCCTCAATGGGTCTGGTACTAGAGACAGCTACTGTCACTGAAGCCTCAATGGGCCTGGTACTAGAGACACCTACTGTCACTGAAGCCTCAATGGGCCTGGTACTAGAGACATCTACAGTCACTGAAGCCTCAATGGGCCTGGTACTAGAGACATCTACAGTCACTGAAGACTCAATGGGCCTGGTACTAGAGACAGCTACAGTCACTGAACCCCCTGGGGGCCTGGTACTAGAGACATCTACAGTCACTGAACCCCCATGGGGCCTGGTACTAGAGACATCTACAGTCACTGAACCCCCATGAGGCCTGGTACTAGAGACATCTACAGTCACTGAAGACTCAATGGGCCTGGAACTAGAGACATCTACAGTCACTGAAGCCTCAATGGGCCTGGTACTAGAGACATCTACAGTCACTGAACCCCCATGAGGCCTGGTACTAGAGACATCTACAGTCACTGAAGACTCAATGGGCCTGGAACTAGAGACATCTACAGTCACTGAAGCCTCAATGGGCCTGGTACTAGAGACAGCTACAGTCACTGAACCCCCATGGGGCCTGGTACTAGAGACAGCTACAGTCACTGAAGCCTCAATGGGCCTGGTACTAGAGACATCTACAGTCACTGAACCCCCATGGGGCCTGGTACTAGAGACATCTACAGTCACTGAAGCCTCCATGGGCCTGGTACTAGAGACATCTACAGTCACTGAAGCCTCCATGGGCCTGGTACTAGAGACAGCTACTGTCACTGAACCCCCATGGGGCCTGGTACTAGAGACATCTACAGTCACTGAACCCCCATGGGGCCTGGTACTAGAGACATCTACTGTCACTGAACCCCCATGAGGGCTGGTACTAGAGACAGCTACAGTCACTGAAGCCTCAATGGGCCTGGTACTAGAGACATCTACAGTCACTGAACCCCCATGGGGCCTGGTACTAGAGACAGCTACTGTCACTGAACCCCCATGGGGCCTGGTACTAGAGACATCTACAGTCACTGAAGCCTCAATGGGCCTGGTACTAGAGACACCTACAGTCACTGAACCCCCATGGGGCCTGGTACTAGAGACATCTACAGTCACTGAAGCCTCCATGGGTCTGGTACTAGAGACATCTACAGTCACTGAACCCCCATGGGGCCTGGTACTAGAGACAGCTACTGTCACTGAACCCCCATGGGGCCTGGTACTAGAGACATCTACAGTCACTGAAGACTCAATGGGCCTGGTACTAGAGACACCTACAGTCACTGAACCCCCATGGGGCCTGGTACTAGAGACATCTACAGTCACTGAAGCCTCAATGGGCCTGGTACTAGAGACATCTACAGTCACTGAAGACTCAATGGGCCTGGTACTAGAGACATCTACAGTCACTGAAGCCTCCATGGGCCTGGTACTAGAGACATCTACAGTCACTGAAGACTCAATGGGCCTGGTACTAGAGACATCTACAGTCACTGAACCCCCATGGGGCCTGGTACTAGAGACATCTACAGTCACTGAACCCCCATGGGGCCTGGTACTAGAGACAGCTACAGTCACTGAACCCCCATGGGGCCTGGTACTAGAGACAGCTACTGTCACTGAACCCCCATGGGGCCTGGTACTAGAGACATCTACAGTCACTGAAGCCCCATGGGGCCTGGTACTAGAGACATCTACAGTCACTGAAGCCTCAATGGGTCTGGTACTAGGGACATCTACAATCACTGAACCCCCATGGGGCCTGGTACTAGAGACATCTACAATCACTGAACCCCCATGAGGCCTGGTACTAGAGACATCTACAGTCACTGAAGCCTCAATGGGCCTGGTACTAGAGACAGCTACAGTCACTGAACCCCCATGGGGCCTGGTACTAGAGACATCTACAGTCACTGAACCCCCATGGGGCCTGGTACTAGAGACATCTACAGTCACTGAACCCCCATGAGGCCTGGTACTAGAGACATCTACAGTCACTGAAGACTCAATGGGCCTGGAACTAGAGACATCTACAGTCACTGAAGCCTCAATGGGCCTGGTACTAGAGACATCTACAGTCACTGAACCCCCATGAGGCCTGGTACTAGAGACATCTACAGTCACTGAAGACTCAATGGGCCTGGAACTAGAGACATCTACAGTCACTGAAGCCTCAATGGGCCTGGTACTAGAGACAGCTACAGTCACTGAACCCCCATGGGGCCTGGTACTAGAGACAGCTACAGTCACTGAAGCCTCAATGGGCCTGGTACTAGAGACATCTACAGTCACTGAACCCCCATGGGGCCTGGTACTAGAGACATCTACAGTCACTGAAGCCTCCATGGGCCTGGTACTAGAGACATCTACAGTCACTGAAGCCTCCATGGGCCTGGTACTAGAGACAGCTACTGTCACTGAACCCCCATGGGGTCTGGTACTAGAGACATCTACAGTCACTGAACCCCCATGGGGCCTGGTACTAGAGACATCTACTGTCACTGAACCCCCATGAGGGCTGGTACTAGAGACAGCTACAGTCACTGAAGCCTCAATGGGCCTGGTACTAGAGACATCTACAGTCACTGAACCCCCATGGGGCCTGGTACTAGAGACAGCTACTGTCACTGAACCCCCATGGGGCCTGGTACTAGAGACATCTACAGTCACTGAAGCCTCCATGGGCCTGGTACTAGAGACATCTACAGTCACTGAACCCCCATGGGGCCTGGTACTAGAGACAGCTACTGTCACTGAAGCCTCCATGGGCCTGGTACTAGAGACATCTACAGTCACTGAAGACTCAATGGGCCTGGTACTAGAGACATCTACAGTCACTGAACCCCCATGGGGCCTGGTACTAGAGACATCTACAGTCACTGAACCCCCATGGGGCCTGGTACTAGAGACAGCTACAGTCACTGAACCCCCATGGGGCCTGGTACTAGAGACAGCTACTGTCACTGAACCCCCATGGGGCCTGGTACTAGAGACATCTACAGTCACTGAAGCCTCAATGGGCCTGGTACTAGAGACATCTACAGTCACTGAACCCCCATGGGGCCTGGTACTAGAGACAGCTACAGTCACTGAACCCCCATGGGGCCTGGTACTAGAGACATCTACAGTCACTGAACCCCCATGGGGCCTGGTACTAGAGACACCTACTGTCACTGAACCCCCATGGGGCCTGGTACTAGAGACATCTACAGTCACTGAAGCCTCAATGGGCCTGGTACTAGAGACATCTACTGTCACTGAAGCCTCAATGGGCCTGGTACTAGAGACACCTACAGTCACTGAACCCCCATGGGGCCTGGTACTAGAGACATCTACAGTCACTGAAGCCTCCATGGGCCTGGTACTAGAGACATCTACAGTCACTGAAGCCTCCATGGGGCCTGGTACTAGAGACATCTACAGTCACTGAACCCCCATGGGGCCTGGTACTAGAGACATCTACAGTCACTGAACCCCCATGGGGCCTGGTACTAGAGACATCTACAGTCACTGAAGACTCAATGGGCCAGTAGTAGGGATCCTACCTTCCTGGGTGGAGGTGGTGGTTTCCGTTTCTGACCAAGTCGCTCATCTTTGTTATCCTTAAAGCTTTTCTTTGAATCTGTTTCTGAGAGCACCACAAAGAAATGATGGCACTTCTCACACTTGACGAACCGGGTAGAGGCTAGACAGACAGATTGTGTCAGGACATCAGCATGTATCATTATAAACATATGTACAAATTGTATTAATGAGACTGTATCAATTTGTTTATCACAATGATATAGACAGATAGACTGTGTTCTGAATTTTTTTAAAGTTTCACCTTATTGAAAGATCGCAATCACTATCATCACACATGAATACCTTCACCATGCTCAGGGGTCTTGTAGCCATATAATTACAAATCTGCTTCTGATTTGTACCTTATTTATTTCATGTAATCATTTAGCTATTCCAGGACAACTTACAGACAAACGTCTCCACATGTGTGCATGGATCCCCACACTTGGGACATCTCAGCTGGCCAGAACCCTTCTTGTCCCCTCCTTTGTCCCCTCCCCCCGTGGTCCCCCCCGAAGTGGGGGTCTTGTCCCCATCGCCAGAGCCGGCGGCATAGCGCCCAAGACACGGGGAAGTGGACAGGCACCTGCTGGACTCATGAGATGAGGCAAGGTACCTCTGTAGTCTTTGGATGCTGATGCCTACAACAGATACATACATACATAGATACATAGATACATACATACATAGATACATAGATACATACATACATATATAGACAACCAGCAGCCAGGAGTTGCCGCAATTGACAGGGGCTAAAAAATATCATTTTATGCTTAATTTGAGAAAGTATGAGATATATTATAGTTTTATTCACATTTCACATAATTAATATTTCTCTGAAAATTATGAATAAATATTGAAGATACTACAGATACATGTTCAAACATGCAACTACCTCCATAAAACTGACCCACAAGCTAAAGCGTCTGTGATCAATATTCTCCAAACATTTGAAAAATCATGATAATAACTCAGTTAAAACATTATCGAAGCTATTGATCAGAAAACATATTAGAAGGAAACATGTCATCGCGGAAATACCTTCTTTACTTTAAATTTGCAGGGACAGATATGAAAATGAAGGTTGCGTGTTCTAATGAAATATCATGCGGACAATTCTAACAGGGTTGTGCATAAATATGTTTGAATGAAAAATTTAACATATTTGTTTTAATGGTGGACACAATCTGAGTAAAATCACATCTTTCATCCGACCAATCAGAGTGAAGGTCTGAAATGTAGTTTCTAATCATGCAACCTCATAAAAGTTTACATTCAAAGGAGGCATTCTGAACAACAGTCAAGGTCTTTAAAGCTGATTCCGTCAAAATCATTGTCTATATCTTGCTTCAATGGAATAAACATTGGAAATGGAAGAGGCTTTCCATAGCCCATGAGAAGTACTGCCATGCAATCTTGTCCATCTATTAGACACTCCAGAATTTTCATTTGTTCAGTTTTCAAAATTTGAATCGAGAACTTTGTCAAAGCTTAGTCTTGAATGGAAATTGCTATTTTGAAATTAGTGCCGTAAAGACTAAGAATGCCACTTCCTGACTGGCTAAAGTCAACTTCAGGTTAGTAATTTCACTGGCTGGTCAAAGTTCATAGAAAAAAATCACTCTGATGTGACTTGTAAAGTGATGTCCTCTGATCTTTTTGTAGCAGTAGCAGGCATTAACATCTGCTTTGAATGAGATTGGTGGTGGACACCATTTGGTCTGCAACTAGAATTACCCATATATGTTATATATCTCATGGTATGTTCAACGGATAACTATATTTCATTGGATGCTTTTGTTTTTAGCTTTACTTCCTATGGTGGATAATAGTCTGTTTACTCAAGAGTCAAGAGAAAACATTCCGACGTGTCGGACGACTTGACAATTGCAAATATATCTATGACAAACTGTTATTGACATTATGACAACTGAAATACAGTAAACTACGGTTATAACGAATTTAAAGGGACCACTAAATTTAGTTTGTAATAACCGTAGTTCGTTATAAGCACATATACAGCAAATAGACGGGGCCAAAACACAGTTTGTTATATCCGGCATTTCGTTATAAACATAGTTGACTGTATATGAAAACTATTCAAAATATGATGATGTTTAGATGATCTATAGTATAGCAACATCAATCTACATACCGGTAGTGCTATAGTATAGCAACTTCATACTGGTAGTGCAGAGGACGTGGCATGAAATGAATGCCGTTTGTTGAAACATTATAAATGTATGAGGTTTAATAAATTAAAGAAGATAAAGTGGCATGGTCAAATACATAATCTTCAGCTACTGTCATTTTTCAATGCCGTTCTTTTTATGTGTCCATTTTAGACAGTATTGAGTGCATGGAGAAGTTAGGGCACAGGATAATCTTAGCTATACACAAGTGTGGTTCGAAGGTGTGGTTTTTTTCAACTTGAAAAGATCACTGGAAACACTTGATAGAATTTGTGTTAAGACAAAAAACTAATTGATCTCAACATTAGTCTTTGTGTCAGAGCAGTTTGGCTTCTCTAGAAAACAACCCCTGTAAAACCCACACCATGCCAGGCTGGTTAAGACTAGGGCTGCAACAAATACACTATGAGGCGAATACGATTCACATCATGAATATAGGGTAGCAAATATGAATATTAATTCACGAATACATTAATAAGGCAGCAGGTGAAGTATTATTTGTTATATTCAGTGAAACATGAACAACATATATTATTTGACATGTTTTGTTAATTATTAATATATTGATATACTTCACTCAAATGCGACAATGACCAGTGACCAAAATACTTTCAAATTAACTACTGTAAGTTGTCTTTTGAAGAAATCTATGCATATAACATGTTCTTATGAATATAATTAGCTACAGGGTATGTAAATGCACATTCTTGCATATTTATAAATATTCGATTCTAGTGGCCATGAATAACGAATTCAATTCATAAAGGGATACAGTTCAATTCACCGAATACGCAAGTAAATTGCAACAGCCCTAATTAAGACATTAAAAGTTAACAAGCTAGTTTAACGTGGTTTTATGAAACAATCAATGTTTCGAAAATAAAACATGAAATTGAAAGACGAAAGATCCTTTTCATGACCCCATTTGTTTAAAGTTAAGGACTTAGCAAGTTGAGAGAGTCCCTAGATTAAATACTATAGCCCAGGACCCCAGGAACCCCAAACATTTTTAACTCTGTATTACATTTAATAGTATAAAAGGCTGTATATTATATATTTGTAATGTTTAATAATTATATACCTTCATGATATACACATGGCATTTGGGAAAGTAAAAGGATTGCAACATAGCCAAGAAATCCTTAAGTATCCTACGCTTTGACTCTAAGCAATGGAAGTGTAACAGTTATATGTACATGTATATCAAAATATAACTTTAAGTTTTGGTTTGGTTTGTTGTTTAACGCCGATCTCAGCAATATTCCAACTATATGACGGCGGTCTGTAAATATTCGAGTCTGGACCAGAAAATCCAGCGATTGATACCATGAGCATAGATCCACGCAATAGGGATACGATGACATGCATCAACCAAGTCAGCGAGCCTGACCACCCCATCCCGTTAGTCGCCTCTTACGACAAGCATAGTCGCCTTTTACGGCAAGCATGGGTTGCTGAAAACCTATCCTACCCTGGATCTTCACAAGTCAACTTTAAGTATATATATCATCAGTCAATATTGTCACTAGATCACACATTTCCTAACTGTTAGCTCTAAAACAACTGAGTACTGACCCTCGGAACAGAGCTCTAGATAAACTTTAGGTAATTTGGGTATTTCAACCAGGGGTTTGATTTCGATTGGGTATCCACAATTCTTAGAGGCTATTTCAAGTTTTTTTACCCACCTGTTTCTTGACATTTGGGTATATTAACTTGAAAACCTGAAAAACTATGTGAAATGTCTGCATCTGCTTGTGGCTCCCTCCCTGGGAAGCCATTTTGTTTGCAAAACCTAGCATTGTATAATCACCAATCAGAGACTGTTTAAGAAACAACATGTACATTTGGGACAATTGATAGCTATATCATGTATATCAGTATGTTTCTCGCAGAAGCTTTTCCTAATGTAACTGTTGGCAAGTGAATTTAGCGTTAGGCTGATACACAATATACCATCATTTTATCTACCAGTTGTAATTTTTGCAGCTGTTTCACCTAATAGTGGTAATATATACATTAATTTTATTTCAATAGAGTATTTATATGAGGTCTTTGAAAGGCATTTAGAAGTGATTCACATAAGGAAGAGAATATATGGATGTCAACTTCTGTATTATGAGGAACACAACGTTTTGGAGTATATGCTAATACTGAAGGATGATGGAGTAAGCATATACTCCAAAACGTTGTGTTCCTCATAATAAAGAAGTTGACATCCATATATTCTCTTCCTTAGAGTATTTATAGTTTTTGTTGCTTATTTGATATAATAGGATTTGATTTGTCTGCGTAGTTCATTTTATTTAATGCATATTTTCTGCAAATACACAGCTTATCTCGAGCTCTGCTGGACATTTCTAGATGCGAACTGCCCTTAGCCACAATTGTGTGATCATCAGCTTGTGACATCATCGACTGTTGCATTTCCCTCACAACTGTACCAAACAGTTTTACCGATTAAAGGTCTTCTGAAGGGAATGGGCCATGTCCCCAAATACTGACATAAAAAAAAGCAGTCGTAAAAAATAGTTTGATACTTGATTTTTCCTTGTACATGATGTATGAATGGATTTGAAACTACTAATTACCAGACACAATATTAAATATTGTACATGATTAATGAACAAACAATTATAATCTCAAAGTATTAAATAATCAGAGACCTAAAATATGATTTGGAGGCTATTTTTTATTTATGATTAAACAATTGCACTAAATACTTATAAAGAAATAGTTGTGGTGTTTTTTTTAAAGAATTGTACAAAGCAAATAGAGAATAACAGTAAAAGTTAAAAATAAGGCCATTTGCATATCTTGGTTGTAAATGATGCAGACGATGTTATCAGGTAGATTTGTAATTATTTTACGCAAATCAACCACATGTGACATTAACAACACATACTTGAGTAATCTCATGTGAAATGACATCACGAACGACGGATGCTTTATCTCGAAAACCTCCTACAGATATATACCATACTCAGTATGGAAACACAATATTCTATTCCCTCTTGTAGAACTCATCCTATAATTCATTCAAACTACAAAAAAACAACAAAGAGAACATATCATGTTATTTGATCTAAAGTCAGTAGCAAATGAAAACAATTATAAAACTCCTAAGCCCAAAACACTGGGAAACATGTCCTTGAAAGGAATTCTTACCAGATGTCTTGGCTCTCACACGTCCAAGTGCAATTCTTCCACATCTAGCTGCATTTGACATTTTCGGTTGTAGAAAGTCAAGGAGATGAATGTCATGAAACACAAATTCCACTGGCCCGACGTCAAGTCATTCACTGTCTACCCTGATGTGAATCTAAGAATAGATATCAAACAAGGTCCGGATTTTACGTGACAGTCTAGTAAATGATATCAATTATTACTCATTATTTTCCATCAAGTGGACTAAGACAGTCTACTAAAAGGAATATGAAGACTTACAGTGTTCACACTACTATTCAATGGAACAACAGGCCCTTGAATGACATGAAAAAGTTACAGGAACAATTTGTATGCTATCAACTGACCACAATCACGTATTCTTGTTGTGATCCCGTCTTGCGCATGGCAGTGTTTGAAGGTCAAGGTTGTAAACGACACTTAGGGGGAGGGATAATTGCAAGTTTTTGTGTATTTGTGTTCTTTAATCATCTATTTTATAAACCTACTTTTTTCTCACTTTAAGAAATATGGTTGGTAAAGTTCATGTGATTTATTGTTTTAGCTCATGTACACAATTCCGTATATATGCTAGGCCAAGTTACGAACATGGTGTGCTAAACAGAAAAGGAAGGCTCCCGTCAAGATGGCTGCGTTCATGTAGACGATGCTTTTATGTTGTGTAACATTACAATCTACTTTAGGACACGTTATTAGATAACTATAAGATGGCAGGTCGGGGGAGAGGAAGGGGCAGGGGGATGTCCTTTAATATCGAAGCACTGGGGTTTGGACGAGGCGAAACACTTCCCGGAGCAGTACAACAACCACCACCACTGTTTCCAGTGAGTTTCGTCAGATTCGTCTCTATATAGCTAGCATTCACTTGAATAAAAGGGTGCTAAGTCACCTGCCAAATTGATTTGGTCAAAATGCCCTTGGCAGGGCCGGGCGCAACTTATTGATTTCTGTTCCCCTTTCCGATCAAGTACCACTAAACGATATCCGTGAAGATCCGGGGTAGAATAGGTCTTCGGCAACCCATGCTTGCCGTAAAAGGCGAATATGCTTGCCGTAAGAGGCGACTAACGGGATCATGTAGTCAGGCTCGCTGACTTGGTTGATCCATGTCATCGTATCCCAATTGCGTGGATCGATGTCCAGGATATTAATCACTGGACTGTCTGGTCCAAACTTGATTATTTACAGATCGCTGTCATATAGCTGGAATATTGCTGAGTGTGGCGTTAAACAACAAACAAACAAACCACTTTATGATCACACGTTACAGGCCCTCATATCTAATTGAATAAAAAGCGTTGAATGGGTTTAAAGTAAAGGTGTATTTGTAGCATAGCTTTCGCATTTGAACCAAATGCATTTACTATGTGAACGAAAAGAAACTATCGGATTTGACAGCGGTTGGTTGTGGAATAGGTGCACAGCTGCCATGGTAAACTAAGTCAAATCTAGCTGGATACCTTCGGGTGTATCTACTGATCGCAGTTAATTGACACCTTTTCTGGAAAAAGAGTGTTCAAGAAATGGTGGCGATAAAGAAAGCTTTTCTTTTGACTCCCATCAAAATACATAGATAATGCATTCAAAGTCCTTTTTGCTGAAAAGGAATAATCTGTATCAAAGGGGAATTATATTTTTTATTCAATGCACATTAACTTCTTATCCATAATTACATTCCCTGGAAACAAGTGTTAATTAAAGCACTTCCCTGTTTCTCTTCTCCGCTACTGTCAGCCATGTTTCATGTGCTAAGACGACAGTAAATGTTGTTGTAGTTCAGCAAAATGCAGAATTTAACGGATATTACCAAATGTGTCATTTGCCGATGCTTTCAGTACCAATAGCCGCTGTATGGTGATTCCAGTGTGAACCACTGTTACGACAATAGTTACTGCATTTATATCCTTCGCACTTTGTTACTATACACATGATATTGCTTACATTAGGTTTGATAATGCTTCTTTATATTCAAATAGATAGAGGGCTTGCGTTAGGGTTAGTGGCAAAACAATGCAGTTTACTGGATGCATCGCTGATTGGCTTATGTATCGCTTATTGGCTCAGGCTGACAGCTGTGGCTCTCGCTTCACATATGCGGGTGCTTCTTTGATCCTTAGGGTTATTTGTGTTGGGTTAGGGTAGGTTACCCCAAACTCTTATCCTTATCCTTTGGATCCCCTTTCAGATCATGCATCCCTTTACGATCATTAGGGTTAGGTACCCCTTCCGATCAAACACCTCTTCATAGCAGTAGGCACCTCTTGCTAGTCAAACACCCCTTCCTGATCTTTTAGGTTAGACACGCCTTTACAATCCTTGGGGTAAGTTGTGATGTAGGGTATGGGTTAGCTATCTCTTTTGACAAATTAATCCAGGAAACTCCATACAATTTGTATCAAGTGTCGAGTTTTGCGGACAAAATGGCTACTGTGCATAAAGGTAAAAAATCAGGTGTTGATGACTTGGCAAACATGCACTAATTATTTGTGATAGCGCCCATGGTCCCGTTACCAGTAAATTAAATTACCAGTTTTGTTTTAGGTGTGCAAACATTTTAGAAATCATTGTCATTTGTTCAGTAGTGTTCTCCAAATATGTTTTTATCTTTAAACTCAGATCAAAGTCCTAGATGCACCAACTCATCTAATAATGATAAGGCATTGTGACGACACATATTACACAGAGATATATCGGTAAATGAACTGAGAAGAGTCCATATCACCAGCTGTGTATCCAGGGCAAATTCTATATTAACAAGACAAAAAACGTTCTCACATTTTCAACTGTCCATCAACTCAACGATTTCAAGAAATCCAAAAAAGTTTGGGGCCTTCTAATAATTTTGGACTCAGTGTGTACTTATCTCTTTAATGTGACACAAACATTGGGATCTTTGTTTTTCTAAATGTGAAAAAAGAAAGAAGTGGATTATGGCTTGTCCCCCCCCAAAGTGTGTTTTTCTAGTTAAGAACGCGCCTTTGTTTGCGGTATTAATTATGGAATGCACGAAGACACGCAATAACTGCTCCCTTGTATCTGTACCTTTCTTTGACAAACTGTGCTTACAAGTGTCGATGTAATTACCATTTCTTAATTCAACAAGAAATATATTGTCTTTAGTTTCCGCAAGTTCTATAATTTGAGGATGATGACAAGTAGAGAGACTATTTATGACATGAAAACAATGTTGTTATTTTTATCAATATACCCCCAATACAACACAAGTGGTAATTGACTGTCAATCTCAATTTACTTGTTTTGCATGTGAATGTAGTGTTCTGAGTGTATCTGAGTCTTACACATGCTTGTATCGGAACCATCACCATGGGTTGTCATTATTCAATACGTTTGTGCATTTAGGTGCACTTTGGGCTGTCATGCTCTAGGCTTAAGGCAGAAAACAGTTTTGCAAAATGCTACTTAATCAGCAACGATTATAATGTCGACAGTGATTGCAGACCTACATTTAACAGACATTTGTCCAATCACTTTCAGCATTGGTCTGCACTGCCAGAAAAGACAATGAGCGATTGCTAAATTAATAATCTCATTAGTTTTCATAATTATTTTGACTATTTAAAACATATTCTTATGTTTATGTTTCTGTATATACATATATTCATACACACATACATCTGATTTTATTAATTTTCATTGCTAACATCAATGCACACAGAACTATTTGATGTTCATTTAGATAATTTAGACTTTTCTATACATTCACACTTATTCTTACACATATACTGAACCACAAAAGAAATGTCACCATGGATAGATATATGAGAAACCTTATTTGTCCAAACACTGTAAACATACTTTGAGACATATTAAAAAGATGAAACTTGGCAAAACTGATCATCAAGGTTGAAATTGAAGTGTCAAATGTTTTTAAAGTGAAACACAACACTAGTCTCTGAGAAAATGGCATCACAAGTCAGTATCTCGTGTGTCTGCCATTTGCATTGATGACTGCCGTGCAAAGTCAATACATGGAATGGATGAGGCGGTTGATGAAGGCCATAGACACTTGAGCCCACACTCTGAGGAATGCCTGACACAGTTCAGCTGCAGTTGTCGGCCTTGGTCGGACATCAGTCAGCCATCTTTGAATCTCGTCCCACAGGTGCTCAATGGGATTTAAATCAGGACTGAGGGCAGGCCACTGCATGGTTCTGATGCCATTCTGCTGGAGGAAGTCTCTTGTTGCTCTCGCAGTGTGGGCACGGGCGTTATCATGCTGAAACTCGTGGTTGCGGCGGCGAGCCAAATGAGGTATGGCATGTGGTCTCAAGACTTGATCAATGTACCAAGCTGCTGTGACACCATTGCCTCTCCCTGGAACGATGTTCTGGAAGACCACATGGCCGACCCTCTGTGTAAGACCAATTCCACCCCACACCATGATGCTCGGATCACCCCACAAGTCTTTCTCAACAACACAAGCATCCGAATGACGTTCCCCACGGCGTCGCCAGACTCTCTCTGTGCCATCTGCTGTTGAGATACAGTAACGGCTATTGTCTGAGAAGAGGACTCTTCTGCACTGCTGGTGGCACCAATGCTGGTGCTGTGTTGCCCACTGAAGACGGTCCCGGAGATGACGTGGTGTCAGAATGGGTCCACGGTGTGGCCTGTGACAGTGGAGGTGTCTGCTCATCAATCATTGACGCACAGTGTCCGCACTAATGTGTCGCTGGTGTGTCCCCATGGTCTGTCGAGCAGTTTCCGCAGCAGTAACAAAGCGATCTTGAAGATGCTGTCACACAATCTGACGATCCTGACGTCAGGTGGTGACCCTTGGTCTTCCACTATGTGGTCGGTGGTCTGGTATAGTTGCTGGAGCCTGTATATGGTCCTTACGTGGACTTGAAATGCATTGGCTACTTGTCGGGCAGTTTGTCCAACTTGCAATCGTCCAAGGGCTTGGTGTCGCTGATTTCTTGTCAATCTTGGCATGTGGTAGCAATTCAATAACGAATGAATGTTATCCGATCTGGGTGGATTTTTGTAGGGCAAGAAATAGGGGAATGCATGTGCATCGGGTTACCATGGCCGTTGCCGTGATGCGTTTGGGCGATTGGTTTTATTGTCATCTGCTTTGTTTTTTTATCATCAAATTTCATTTTTCCGGACCAGGTAATGTTAAATTTTAGAAACTTTGACAATAGTTACCCAGATATTTAAATGACAACTTTTCATGCAATGTTACTGGGGGTGATGTTTCTTTTGCGGTTCAGTATACATGTATAGAGAGTAGATTGTTCATGTGTTCTTGTCTCACAGAAATGTATTCCTAACATTGACCAGCGCCCTCAGCTGGATCATGCAGTCTGTGAACTCTCCCAGTCCTTGCCATCTTAGGTTATTCCATATCTACCTGCATTCTGTCAAAATTGTGTCAATATCTAATAATAATAAGTAATATGGCAAGTGCACCTAGATGTGCTGAAACAGACACAGAATCTTACCGATTCAGTAAAAACGTTCCTTATTGATGAGTCTTTTTTTAATAATGATAATTTCGATAATTAATCCTGAAGGGACTTCTCTTACTGTTGGAGTGTCTTCATAAGACACATTTGTTGGGATATGTAATCTGGTTAACCCTCTATGGGTATTCAGGATTAGAATACACCAACAAAGAATTCTTTAAACTATTTGATGAGTTATTTGTTGTCATTATTTAAAAAAAGAAGATGAAATTTTCCTGCCCCTGAAATAAATCTATACAAGAAATAAACACTTTGTTAGGGATGAACTTGTGTAAACAAAGTTATGTCCACAGTGTATGTTTCAGACTCATCTAGGTCAGGCTGACCCAGGATGTGGGCTGTCATTTACAGCTGTAACATACTATCGGTCAGTTAGGGGTCAAGACTGTGAGTCAGGTAGCCTTCATGCACCACTTAGCAAACATTCTTAAGACTTTATGTCAAGACGAGATCCAGTGTCGGTCAACTTTTGAT
>NW_025963779.1:1272500-1302500 GCF_023055435.1 Haliotis rufescens | reverse complement strand
CATTATAACGTGATATGTGGTCGTATTCTGGGTATCTGCTTTCCATGATTACCTTCATGTCAGTGAGTCAGACCCCATGAGACAAATACCTACAGCAACACTGTAACCATTACTTATCATCGCGTTAAACACACAAGGATCTATTACCACTGGAGGTAATTGCGGCGCCCATATAAACCTCTCAGCCCTACATAATTATTGCTGACAGTCAGATGCATGTATGATGATTTTAACAGTAAGAAACAACTCCATTTTCCGTCACCGTTCACCACAAAAATACCCAATACATGCACTAGAAGCAGTTGTTCTAAAGTCTTGTCTGAGCAAGTCTTACTAATGTTTAAAGGAATGTGACGGGCGGGGACATTGCAGAAGATGGATGTCAAGGTGCGGGGTTGGTGTTCAACACTGATGGCATGTGACAGTGCGGGTTTGGTGTTCAACACTGATGGCACGTCACAGTGTGGGGTTGGTGTTCAACACTGATGGGATGTCACAGTGTGGGGTTAATGTTCAACACTGATGGGATGTCGCAGTGTGGGGTTGGTGTTCAACACTGATGGCATGTCACAGTGTGGGGTTGGTGTTCAACACTGATGGGATGTCACAGTGTGGGGTTAATGTTCAACACTGATGGGATGTCACAGTGTGGGGTTGGTGTTCAACACTGATGGCATGTCACAGTGTGGGGTTGGTGTTCAACACTGATGGCATGTCACAGTGTGGGGTTGGTGTTCAACACTGATGGGATGTCACAGTGTGGGGTTGGTGTTCAACACTGATGGCATGTCACAGTGTGGGATTGGTGTTCAACACTGATGGGATGTCACAGTGCGGGGTTGGTGTTCAACACTGATGGGATGTCTCAGTGTGGGGTTGGTGTTCAACACTGATGGGATGTCACAGTGTGGGGTTAGTGTTCAACACTGATGGCATGTCACAGTGTGGGGTTGGTGTTCAACACTGATGGAATGTCACAGTGCGGGGTTGGTGTTCAACACTGATGGAATGTCACAGTGGGAGGTTGGTGTTCAACACTGATGGAATGTCACAGTGCGGGGTTGGTGTTCAACACTGATGGCATGTCACAGTGGGAGGTTGGTGTTCAACACTGATGGGATGTCACAGTGTGGGGTTGGTGTTCAACACTGATGGCATGTCACAGTGGGAGGTTGGTGTTCAACACTGATGGAATGTCACGGTGCGGTGTTGGTGTTCAACACTGATGGCATGTCACAGTGCGGGGTTGGTGTTCAACACTGATGGAATGTCACGGTGCGGTGTTGGTGTTCAACACTGATGGCATGTCACGGTGCGGTGTTGGTGTTCAACACTGATGGCATGTCACAGTGCGGGGTTGGTGTTCAACACTGATGGCATGTCACAGTGTGGGGTTGGTGTTCAACACTGATGGAATGTCACAGTGTGGGGTTGATGTTCAACACTGATGGCATGTCACAGTGTGGGGTTGGTGTTCAACACTGATGGAATGTCACAGTGTGGGGTTGATGTTCAACACTGATGGAATGTCACGGTGCGGTGTTGGTGTTCAACACTGATGGAATGTCACAGTGCGGGGTTGGTGTTCAACACTGATGGCATGTCACAGTGTGGGGTTGGTGTTCAACACTGATGGAATGTCACAGTGCGGGGACGGTGTTCAACACTGATGGCATGTCACAGTGCGGGGTTGGTGTTCAACACTGATGGCATGTCACAGTGCGGGGACGGTGTTCAACACTGATGGGATGTCACGGTGCGGTGTTGGTGTTCAACACTGATGGCATGTCACGGTGCGGTGTTGGTGTTCAACACTGATGGAATGTCACAGTGCGGGGTTGGTGTTCAACACTGATGGTATGTCACAGTGCGGGGTTGGTGTTCAACACTGATGGCATGTCACGGTGCGGTGTTGGTGTTCAACACTGATGGAATGTCACAGTGCGGGGTTGGTGTTCAACACTGATGGAATGTCACAGTGCGGGGTTGGTGTTCAACACTGATGGCATGTCACAGTGCGGGGTTGGTGTTCAACACTGATGGCATGTCACAGTGCGGGGTTGGTGTTCAACACTGATGGCATGTCACAGTGTGGGGTTGGTGTTCAACACTGATGGCATGTCTCGGTGTGGGGTTGGTGTTCAACACTGATGGTATGTCTCGGTGTGGGGTTGGTGTTCAACACTGATGGCATGTCTCGGTGTGGGGTTGGTGTTCAACACTGATGGTATGTCTCGGTGTGGGGTTGGTGTTCAACACTGATGGCATGTCACAGTGCGGGGTTGGTGTTCAACAATGATGGCATGTCGAGGTGTGGGGTTGGTGTTCAACACTGATGGCATGTCTCGGTGTGGGGTTGGTGTTCAACACTGATGGCATGTCACAGTGCGGGGTTGGTGTTCAACACTGATGGGATGTCACAGTGCGGGGTTGGTGTTCAACACTGATGGCATGTCTCGGTGTGGGGTTGGTGTTCAACACTGATGGTATGTCTCGGTGTGGGGTTGGTGTTCAACACTGATGGCATGTCACGTTGCGGGGTTGGTGTTCAACACTGATGGTATGTCGAGGTGTGGGGTTGGTGTTCAACACTGATGGCATGTCTCGGTGTGGGGTTGGTGTTCAACACTGATGGTATGTCTCGGTGTGGGGTTGGTGTTCAACACTGATGGCATGTCACAGTGCGGGGTTGGTGTTCAACACTGATGGCATGTCACAGTGCAGGGTTGGTATTCAACACTGATGGCATGTCACAGTGCGGGGTTGGTGTTCAACACTGATGGCATGTCTCGGTGTTGGGTTGGTGTTCAACACTGATGGTATGTCTCGGTGTGGGGTTGGTGTTCAACACTGATGGTATGTCTCGGTGTGGGGTTGGTGTTCAACACTGATTGAATGTCACAGTGCGGGGTTGGTGTTCAACACTGATGGCATGTCACAGTGCGGTGTTGGTGTTCAACACTGATGGAATGTCACAGTGTGGGGTTGGTGTTCAACACTGATGGCATGTCACAGTGCGGGGTTGGTGTTCAACACTGATGGCATGTCTCGGTGTGGGGTTGGTGTTCAACACTGATGGCATGTCACAGTGTGGGGTTGGTGTTCAACACTGATGGGATGTCACAGTGCGGGGTTGGTGTTCAACACTGATGGCATGTCTCGGTGCGGGGTTGGTGTTCAACACTGATGGCATGTCACAGTGTGGGGTTGGTGTTCAACCCTGATGGCATGTCACGGTGCGGTGTTGGTGTTCAACACTGATGGAATGTCACAGTGTGGGATTGGTGTTCAACACTGATGGCATGTCACAGTGTGGGGTTGGTGTTCAACACTGATGGCATGTCTCGGTGTGGGGTTGGTGTTCAACACTGATGGCATGTCACAGTGCGGGGTTGGTGTTCAACACTGATGGCATGTCTCGGTGCGGGGTTGGTGTTCAACACTGATGGAATGTCACAGTGTGGGGTTGGTGTTCAACACTGTTGGCATGTCACGGTGCGGTGTTGGTGTTCAACACTGATGGAATGTCACAGTGCGGGATTGGTGTTCAACACTGATGGCATGTCACAGTGTGGGGTTGGTGTTCAACACTGATGGCATGTCACAGTGCGGGGTTGGTGTTCAACACTGATGACATGTCACAGTGTGGGATTGGTGTTCAACACTGATGGTATGTCACAGTGTGGGATTGGTGTTCAACACTGATGGTATGTCACAGTGTGGGGTTGGTGTTCAACACTGATGGCATGTCACGGTGCGGTGTTGGTGTTCAACACTGGTGGCATGTCACGGTGTGGGGTTGGTGTTCAACACTGATGGCATGTCACAGTGCGGGGTTGGTGTTCAACACTGATGGCATGTCACAGTGCGGGGTTGGTGTTCAACACTGATGACATGTCACAGTGTGGGGTTTGGTGTTCAACACTGATGGCATGTCACAGTGCGGGGTTGGTGTTCAACACTGATGGCATGTCATGGTGTGGGATCGGTGTTCATCACTGATGGCATGTCACGGTGCGGGGTTGGTGTTCAACACTGATGGGATGTCACAGTGTGGGGTTGGTGTTCAACACCGATGGTATGTCACAGTACAAGGTCTGTGTTCAACACTGATGGTATGTCCCAGTACAAGGTCGGTGTTCAACACTGATGGAATGTCACAGTGTGGGGTTGGTGTTCAACACTGATGGTATGTCACAGTGTGGGGTTGGTGTTCAACACTGATGGTATGTCACAGTGCGGGGACGGTGTTCAACCCTAGTTCATGAGCGTTTGACGATTCCAACTTTTACAACAACTCTGCTATCCTACCCCGGAGGGTGCTTTGTAAAGTCAGGTGGAGAGAGTAATTAGCTGATGGAACTGCCTGGAATGTAGAACTCGAGAAACCGATGTTGTAGTTGTGTAACGTTGATGACTGTGTTTATCGTTATACGTTTGTTTATTTGTTTACTGTTGATTAGTGAAACAGGCTGGTCACCATCAGAATACTTCAGTTATATGAAGGAAGGATGTGATGGGTTTCTAGTCGATGAGAAAACTTGTAAGGCACACTTTTATTGTCAGTGTCTTTGGAGATATTTTAATCCTCCACGGTAATATTCTCTATGCTTTAACGTTCGATGTTCTGAACTTTTTTCTTCATTAATGCTTTCTTTACATTTTTTTATGGCAAGAATTCCTATTTGATTCAGGCATGATCGCCGCGGACATTATGTTGAAAAAGTCATGTTCCCTTCTTGATATCACGGGGTCATGAAGCTGATAAATTCTGTATATGAACTGAAAATCCGATTTTATGAATTGCCATCATTGTAGCCATTTAAAAAAACTCAAATTCTATCTTATTACTTACACACATGCTGGTGCGCTTGGGGGGGGATGTGTGTGTGTTTGTGTGGAGGGGGGTGACATTGTGTGTGTGTGTGGGGGGGGGGGGGGGGGGGGGGGGGGGGGGGGGTGTCACATGCCGTACATACAGCTTACATAAAAGTGTGTCATAGGTGGATATTCGTCGGAATAGAGTCAGAAACTATTCTCATTGAGTCAGTTTGATATTCTATTCTCAATGAGCAAAACCGGTGCGCCAGGCACGCTTCCGTGACGCAGCCATCAGACATCGCCTTACATGACGCAGCCATCAGACATTGCCATCCATGACGCTGCAGAAAGACCGGCTGGATATAGGGTCTTATTGTGTGGCCAACATGTGAACAAGCTTTTTAACATTTTTAAGAAAATATTTAAAAAGTGTCTTTGCGAAATTGTAGATATTACAAGCAATATGTTGTGAAAATAAATGATGACTTGTACCTACCTATTGCCAGGCTGAAGCCTATGATGTGTATGCCATCCGTCGGCTGCCCATCAAATATGTATGTGTTTTCTAACGATGTTCCTGCCCCTTGTGATGAGACGCGATCAGCGGAGCGGTGAAGGCGGAACCCTGTAATCCGTCTTACCTCCATTGACTGAACCCTCATTGTGGCCCTAATACCCCCACACTGACGCCTGTCAACAGTCAGATAATACAAGCCTAGAAGCCTTCAGCCGGAACCAGATCAACGCACAGGCAGGTGTCTGTGCCTGCTTAGGTCGCATGCTCGTGGGCCATGTAGGAGAGTGGTTTATATGTACCTTGATTGTTTTAATTCCCGAAAAAGATAGCTAATTTTAAAATATCACTACGTTTATAACATCTATCAAACATATTTATAATACATCGTATTGAAGGTGTAATTTACCGTCCTAGACTCTGTAAGGTGATATCTACGGTTCCTCTGTCAATATATATGTAGGTAGACATATGTGCCTGGTTAATCTATCATTTTACCCTTTTCTCAAAATCAACACAAGCACAAAACTCCGTTATATCGATTTTGTTTGATGCCAAATGTTGAATGTTGAAATGCAAGTCCTCCTGTTCCACCTATTTCCATATCCATATCCTTGTCATTCTGTACAGCATCTGTTACATCAGGCAACATCTCAAAAGTAGTCATTACTTTCATGTAAGAAAAAAATATAACATGGATATTTGCTCAAAGCCCTGATACCTTTATGACGTAATGAGTGTGCTCTCGATTTTCTTTCTCAGCTCCCTGGGGACTATACAACCCAGCCGTCTATTTGGCGGTGAAACGTTGAAACACAACCATCACATATCCTACCTGGTACCCATTCACGTTTGAGTGACAAGAGGCATAATTCAAAATAATAAGGGTGTTCCTTAACTTTTTTGAGTAGTCAGTGACATGACCAGATGAAGCAACAGGAACAACAATGAACCTGCCTTTGTGCCGCATGAGTGAGTGAGTGAGTGAGTGAGTGAGTGAATGTTGCCTAGCGCCATATTCCACAATTACCCGGCTCATCTATAGATAATGGCACCTGAACCAGTGACTGGATGCATGAACAACTGTCCACGCCGTTTCAGCACGATGACACACAATCACCCAAGTCGACAAACACGGCCACCCGATCCGCTTTTGTCGACTCTTACTAACAGCATAGGGTCCTGGGAACCATTGTCCCCACGAGGCAGCGGGCGTGACAACTATCAGTATTGCAGTTATCATATCATTGGTCAGCACACTGAGTGGAATGAAGGACACATTTTTTCAGTTTCTGTATGGAATCATAGCCGATGGCCATACGTGTCTAAGACACACACTGAAAGCCTCATCCAATGTTTCATGGCTTCTTCACGTCGTGTGCGTTGTTTTCCCGATTTAGAGTCACCTCATATCTTTACACTGCGTAACATGTCACAGCAATATATATTTACAACACTGGCTTCTTCCGGTCAGTTCGGTGTTAGTTACAGCAATGTATGTTTACAACACTGGCTTCTTCCGGTCAGTTCGGTGTTAGTCACAGCAATATATATTTACAACACTGGCTTCTTCCGGTCAAGTAAGGTGTTAGTCACAGCAATATATACTTACATCACTGGCTTTTGTTCTGTCAGTTCTTTGTTAGTTACAGCAATATATATTTCCAACACTGGCTTCTTCCGGTCAGTTCGGTGTTAGTCACAGCAATATATATTTACAACACTGGCTTCTTCTGGTCAGTTCGGTGTTAGTCACAGCAATATATATTTACAACACTGGCTTCTTCCGGTCAGTTCGGTGTTAGTTACAGCAATATATATTTACAACACTGGCTTCTTCTGGCCCAGGACATAAAATGTCAGTATGTATTTCGTTTCCCAAGCTCAAGAATGAATGTCTTTATTCCCAACCTGATGCATGTGTACATTTATAACGTCATCAGGCATATATATCTTCAGAATAAATGCACTGAACACATTCCGAAAAGAAACAGATAAAATGAACAAATCATATCAAAACTTTTCTCAGGTCATTCTTCGTATAGGAAACAGTTTTTCTATGAGTTGTTTAACCCTTAAGTCCAGGTAGACTGAAGTGCCACGTTATTTCATCAACGAATACCAGCTTAATCTCGACCGCCTCCGTGGTCTTGTGGTAGAGCGTCCGCCCGGAGAGCGGAAGGTCCAGGGTTCGATCCCGGGCCGCGTCATACAAAAAGACGTTAAAAGATTGTACTTGTTGTTACCCTGTCTGGCGCTCGGCATTAAGGGGCTAAAACAAGGACTGGTCGGCTCGGAGTCAGTATACTGTGTCTGAGTGGGGTATTCATGTTAAACTGCGGCATGGTATCTCAGTGAGCTAGCACTATAAATCGGCATCAGTCCGGACTAGTACAAGCAGCCACACACACATACACGTGCATGCACGTCGCTATATAAGTGCAATAATCTTGGACGCGACGTTAAACCCAATTTCACCTCACCTCACCTCACCAGCTTAATCTCATCTATACCAATAAATAATGAGATCTCATTTAATAATGTTATTTCCAACACGGGGCCTGGAATGTCCATGTCTGTAGATGTGCATAGTAGAAGCATGACATGTGTTATTCCGGGACATGTCATGCACAAGTAAACAAGGAAACGAATAGAGCAAGGCTAATAAGGATGCAGTTGCCAACATTGTGGTTACACGCGTCTGAAATGGTTAGGACTGTTTCGCTTTTCTGTTCTTTGCTGTCACTGCATCTCTTTTCATTCTTTACCTAGTCTGTTCAATTAGAATGTCGTAAAGCCTTGCTGGTAATATACTCGGTAGATACCTCAATAGGAATAGATACATTAATAACACGTTGCGCCACATGGCTGTACCCAGCGCTTGTTACTACCTCGTCCTCTGTACCTGATTCATCTCAAAACTATTTCACATTCCAACCAAATGTATCATCCACGTGGTTTATCCCGATACTATCGTATGTGTGTGTCAGTCGTGATGAAGTCACGCCCTCACAAGTACATATGCGTATCGTGTTTTAATGGCTGGATCACTCTATGTTCCAATAATCACATTAGATGGCTAGAAAGTCCCAAGTTAACCCACAAGCACCTACATCATGTTGGCAGTCCAGGGATCATAATCGGGTCGGTAGTACTCGAACCCTGTACTCAGTTGGTAGCGATGTAAAGTATATACTACCGACAACCAATAGCGAAACAAGAGCGGAGCATCACAACGCGATCTCTTATCGTACACAATTTGTACAAGTTAGACAGCACCTGTGCACGTGTATGCGCGCAAGCCCACGTGTGAGAGCATGTCAGGAACCTCATACTTACAGATGCAACCTTGTGAAAATCTCAACTGGACGCAATGCTAATCTTTGGGGAAATAGAGGTTGGGACGTCAATATCACAAGTTGCTCGAATGCATAGCAATAAATAAAAACGACAAAAACCTTGCAATATTCGTAAGAAAGCTCTGCCAAAACCAGACGATTGTACGATTCCGACTAGTGTCTCTAATCTAAAGTATGCCTGCAAGATGCTCCATTCGCTCAATATCACAAGCTGCTCGACTGCATAGCAATAAATACACGCGACAAACCCTTTCAATATTCTTTAGAAAGCGCTGCCAAAACCAGAGACGATTGTACGATTCCGACTATATCCTAAGCATGTGTTTATGAATCACTAACAAATAGTGATGATAACAGGTGTTCGCGAAAAGGTGCTCCACCAGTGGCACCATCACAAACACATGCAAAGACAAGCCAATTGTTCACCTGAAAAAACACGGGAACACATGATGCAAGTTAAAATAAGGAATTGCATCCGACATTATTATTTTTGTCACTCATGCTTCAAATTAGGAAATGTCCTCCACATGTCCACCATAAATATTTTGAAATCTTTTGAGTCCTCAGCAAGACGATCTTTGAACTCTTGGTAGTAAGAGCACGCTCGTTTGTACCTCAAAAGTACATACTTTAGATTAGAGAGCGACCATTTTGCAAGCATACTTAAGATTAGAGAGCGAATGGACCATCTTGCAGGCATACTTTAGATTAGAGAGCGAATGGATTATGTTGCAGGCATACTTTAGATTAGAGAGCGAATGGACCATCTTGCAGGCATACTTTAGATTAGAGAGCGAATGGACCATCTTGCAGGCATACTTTAGATTATGTAATGAATAGACCATCGTGCAGGCATACTTTAAATTAGAGAGCGAATGGACCAAATTGCACGCATACTTTAGATTAGAGACCGAAAGGATCATGTTGCAGGCATATTTTGGATTTGAGAGCGAATGGACCATCTAGCAGGCATACTTTAAAATAAAGAGTGAATGGACCTGCAAGATGGTCCATTCGCTCTCTAATCTAAAGTATGCCTGCAAGATGGTCGCTCTCTAATCTAAAGTATGCCTGCAAGATGGTCGCTCTCTAATCTAAAGTATGCCTGCAAGATGGTCGCTCTCTAATCTTAAGTATGCCTGCAAGATGGTCGCTCTCTAATCTAAAGTATGCCTGCAAGATGGTCGCTCTCTAATCTAAAGTATGCCTGCAAGATGGTCGCTCTCTAATCTTAAGTATGCCTGCAAGATGGTCGCTCTCTAATCTAAAGTATGCCTGCAAGATGGTCGCTCTCTAATCTAAAGTATGCCTGCAAGATGGTCGCTCTCTAATCTAAAGTATGCCTGCAAGATGGTCGCTCTCTAATCTAAAGTATGCCTGCAAGATGGTCGCTCTCTAATCTAAAGTATGCCTGCAAGATGGTCGCTCTCTAATCTAAAGTATGCCTGCAAGATGGTCGCTCTCTAATCTAAAGTATGCCTGCAAGATGGTCGCTCTCTAATCTAAAGTATGCCTGCAAGATGGTCGCTCTCTAATCTAAAGTATGCCTGCAAGATGGTCGCTCTCTAATCTAAAGTATGCCTGCAAGATGGTCGCTCTCTAATCTAAAGTATGCCTGCAAGATGGTCGCTCTCTAATCTTAAGTATGCCTGCAAGATGGTCGCTCTCTAATCTAAAGTATGCCTGCAAGATGGTCGCTCTCTAATCTTAAGTATGCCTGCAAGATGGTCGCTCTCTAATCTAAAGTATGCCTGCAAGATGGTCGCTCTCTAATCTAAAGTATGCCTGCAAGATGGTCGCTCTCTAATCTAAAGTATGCCTGCAAGATGGTCGCTCTCTAATCTAAAGTATGCCTGCAAGATGGTCGCTCTCTAATCTAAAGTATGCCTGCAAGATGGTCGCTCTCTAATCTAAAGTATGCCTGCAAGATGGTCGCTCTCTAATCTAAAGTATGCCTGCAAGATGGTCGCTCTCTAATCTAAAGTATGCCTGCAAGATGGTCGCTCTCTAATCTAAAGTATGCCTGCAAGATGGTCGCTCTCTAATCTAAAGTATGCCTGCAAGATGGTCGCTCTCTAATCTAAAGTATGCCTGCAAGATGGTCGCTCTCTAATCTAAAGTATGCCTGCAAGATGGTCGCTCTCTAATCTAAAGTATGCCTGCAAGATGGTCGCTCTCTAATCTAAAGTATGCCTGCGTCGAACGGCGACCACCTCAGACCCCCTAGCCAACTGTTTTAGACCTGACATCAGGAGAGATTCATTACGTTGATGTCCTGTACAATCTACTTGTTGACCAATAGGTAACAACAACCACAATTAATATGACATTATGCATTAAGTACTCAGATTGATTCAGATATAAACGGCCAGTTGACATTGTACTGCGGGCAGTGTATCCTGATCGGCCTGGCCCCGAGTGGACAGCCACACCTCCTGTTGCAGTACTTTCATAGCGCTGTCAGGTGCCAGTCCAGATGTTAGTTATGTGATATTGTTTGGACATAAGCCGATATTCAGGTGTTGATGTGAAGATAAATCATGTCTTCCTACCAACGTTTGATTAAGCCTGGATAATACCTGGATGGTTCTTGACATCAAGCTTGTCCCGAGGATTGGTGTGGACAAAGTGATTGTGTTGAAATCATGTCAGCAGTCACTGTCCGATGTGTTTTAGGGTCACATTGGGTCTTTGGTCCGTTGGTTATATCTGTCGGGAGACGAAATTCACAGGTGAATAGTTTTCCAAATAAGATTAAGGCGACAAAACCTAAAAATAGTAGAAGATAGAAAATGGTTACTTTGGGTAAATCTGGGGAAATACGCACATGGAAACCTTATCCCACTTGTAGGGAAATGGGAGACGAATATTTGACTACATACGAATATATCTAACTTGTTAACTATTCCTAAATAAACAGAGAACCGCAGACCAATACTTCACATAGAGCAGAGTGTCATAGACGATTGCGTGTACTTTTCCCAAATAAAGAGACAAGAAGACGGCAGACCTGTTGAGTTTCTGTGATGTAAACCAGGATGAAGGTCTGAGTTCCGCGTTTCCCAGTTCATCATCAGTCATCCATACAAATAAGGTCCAGCATTGGCAACTGATATTATAAATGAATAACCGGCCTCCTTTTTCTAGATGACGTCATAGTGAAGTCTTTACGTATAGTAATGCTGCTATTGTTCTCTCTTTAACGTTTCCACGCCTCCCGTTACTTTAATATGTTGAATACTTGGTTGAGATGTAAGAAACGTCTGTTCATGACGCTAACCGCCCCCGTGGTCCAGTGGTAGAGCGTCTGCCTGGAGAGCGGAAGGTCGGTGGTTCGATTCCAAACCGCGTTATACCAAAAGACGTTAAAAGATGGTACGTGTTACCCTGCCTGGCACTCTGTCGGCATTAAGGGCAAGAAACAAGGACTGGTCGGCGCGGAGTCAGTGTCCTGTGCCTGACTGCGATATCCATATCTGCGGCATGGTATTTCAGCGGACTAGCCTCTTGAAACCGGCATTAGTACAAACACACACACACGCAAGCACGTAGCTCTATAAGTGAAATACACTTTCATGACACAACTTTAACAGTCTGACATCTCTGAACAGGGTCATCTTGACGACCATTTGGTGGAGATCGACTAGGAAATAGAAAGCACATTTATGGAGGGTCGACTTGTGTCAGTATACGCCCATGCTCCCGGCCATCTGTGATGCCTCCGTAAAGATATGTGTGTGGAAGGTCCGGGGTTTGATCCCCGGCTGCGTCATACCAAAAGACGTTAATAGGTCGGCATTAAGGGGCTAAGAGTCAGTATACTGTGTCTGAGTTGGGTATTCATGTTAAGCTTGTACCTCAGAGGGCTGGCACTATAAAATCGGCATTAGTCCGGACTAGTACAAGAAGACACACACACACACACACACACACACACACACACACACACACACACACACACACACACACACAGACACATGCACGTCGCTATGTAAGTTCAATAATCTTGAACGCGACATTAATCCCTATTTCACCTCACCTCTTCTCACCTCACTTGAAAACCCCAAGCATGCCAATGGGCGTTACCAAGGGAGACAACTGCTGAAGGGTTGTCTCCGTTCCACACTTCAGTCTGTGTGTCGATGCATTGTGACGCGGAGACATCAAGTCAGAGTCATTAGTTACGGATCAAAGCAAATTCAAATATACAGTTCACATAACTACCGAAATCGGGGGTATGATGAAAAGATGGATTTAACGGCGGAACAGAGTAATCATTGATGCAGATATACCTTCTGGCTTCGAGGCCAGGGCACATACATAAAGATAATCTACATGATGTTCCCGTGTGCTGATGAAAGCCGGTGTCTCCCTTGTTGACGATGTACAACAGACGTGGAATGTTGTCTATGACAGCGTACCTAATGACGCCGGGACAGTCTTTGTGTGGACAGTCAACAGCTCTCATCCGGATGACACGATTACGGCAATAATGGTGGACTGGGTGTGCGTCGAAACAAGACTCACACACACTGGATACTGAATTCAATGAATTTCCGCAGCAGGAAAGATACTTTGCTTAGCTTTTGGTATTATGTTGTTAAAACTATCTTAGTAATTGTAAGAATACAAAGAAGGAAATTGTTCATTGCTATGATAAATGTAGTTAATGTGTATCATTACATATGATGGTCTAGATCCTTATATGCTGCACCATGTCAGGCGCCGTGTGTATCTTTAGAGAAGATACCTTAGTGTACTTGAGTGTGTTTTGTATTGAGATTAGTTATTAATCAGCTACAGCTACAAATCCTGAGTTTCTTAAAGAAAAAAATATCTTACAGTTACAACATAGTACATTTTTTAGCAGGCAATTTCTTTGTTTTTTAACAGTCTGAAGCAAAATTTCTTTTTTCAAAGATTATCGGGGACAATCTACATTTTTCGATAAAATCCCCGGGTCCCGAGCCACTAAAAATGAGATCGGTGTTAGACATCAGCACTACTAACAAAACTCTCTCAAATGCAAATAACATAGAATAGATAGAATATATATCGCGTCATTGGGAAGTGTCCACGGCCTCATGGATAACAACTGGTTTATTGTTTGCCGCGACCTTTCAATGCTACTTCCTTCTCCTCTCTCTCTCTTTCTCTCTCTCTCTCTGTCACTCTCTCTGTCTCTCTCTCTGTGTCTCTGTCTCTCTGTGTGTGTGTCTCTCTGTCTCTGTCTCTCTCTTTCTGTCTCTCTCTGTCTCTCTCTCTCCCTCTGTCTCTGTGTCTCTCTGTGTCTCTCTGTCTCTCTCTCTCTCAACCAACCCTCTAGCCTCCACCCCTTCCCTCATGTCAGTAATCTCTCACAAAGGCCACGCCAAGTGCTCTCACTGACCACAGCAGACTGAAAACGTGTATGTTCCCCAATATTGAAGGGTAGGGGTGACAGAAGGCCACCCGGGGTATAATCACCGCTCCCATTGACGGCCACACTATGGGGTCCCCACTGGTGTATAGTGACGGTCAACGGGAATGTAAACAGTATTTGTTGGACATATTAGTGAGGAGATAAGTAGCGCAGTTTGCTGTGTGGCTTCAACTGGGGGCATACAGCATGTGTTATGTTAGGGTAATCACCGGGCAGGGACTCTTTGTGAGGGCTACCCTCTCCCGGTGCCAGGTGGACGTGAAAACACGTGCTGTACATCGGGTACATGCAAAACGACCCGTGAACATCCGGGGTAGAATAGGTCTTCACCAACCTATGTTTGTCCTAAGAGACGACTAATGGGATCGGGTGGTCAGGCTCGTTGATTTTGTTGATGCATGTCATCGTATCAAAGTTGCGTGAATCGATGCTCATATCAATCACATGTTAGTCTGGTCCAGTCTCGATTATTTACAGACCGTTGTCATATATCTGGAATCTTGCTTAGTGCGGCGTTAACCGACAAAAAAGCAAAAACATACGAGGCAACTGGTGTATTCCGACATGTTGTCTGTGTTGGTTCTACTCTGTGGACAATGCCAATGCTCCATACACTGACTGAGTGCACCGCGGGCTTTACTGTGTAATTGTGGTAATGCCTCAAGGTATATAAGTACATGCGACAATACAAAGTATTTCTCAGAAATATGAAACAGGATCTGAACGCTTCACCCGTGGTGTGAAGATCAAGGGTGCCGACATTATAACACGACAGGTTCACTCTTTAGATCTTTGAAATTGTGCGTCAGGAAAATAGTTCGGCATCCAAGAGGAGGTGAATCCGTTGTCACAGCTGATAATGAGCTGTAATTTGTCAGGTTTTGCTGTGTCTCAGACTCCTGTTTAAAAGTAGCTACCGTATTGTATGTACATGCTAATAAAAGAAATTCCAGAATGCTGTATTCCTAGCAACCACTGTCACCCATGGTAACCGCAACCACGGTGATATCAACCACGGTAACACCAACCACGCTAACAACAACCACGGTAACACCAACCACGCTAACAACAACCTCGGTAACACCAACCACGCTAACAACAACCACGCTAACAGCAACCACGCTAACAACAACCTCGGTAACACCAACCACGCTAACAACAACCACACTAACAGCAACCACGCTAACAACAACCACGTTAATATTAACCGCGCTAACAGCAACAACGGTAATACTAACCACGCCAACAGCAACCACAGTGACAGCTACCACGCTAACATCAACCAAGCCAACAGCAACCATGCTAACATCAACCCCGGTGACAGCAACCACGCTAACAACAACCACGTTAATATTAACCGCGCTAACAGCAACAACGGTAATACTAACCACGCCAACAGCAACCACGGTGACAGCTACCACGCTAACATCAACCAAGCCAACAGCAACCATGCTAACATCAACCACGGTGACAGCAACCACGCTAACAGCAACCACCCTGACATCAACCACGCCAACCGCAACTACGGTAACATCAACCACGCAAACAGCATCCACGGTAACATCAACCACGCCAACAGCAACCATGGTAACAGCAAAAACGGTAACAGCAACCACGGTCACATCAACCACGGTCACATCAAACACGCCAACAGCAACCACGGTCACAGCAACCACTCTAACAGCAACCACGGTAATATTAACCACGCTAACATCAACCACGCTAACAGCAACGACGGTAACGTCAACCACGACAACATCACCCACTCCAACACCAACCACGGTAACAGCAACCACGGTAATATTAACCACGCCAACAGCAACAACGGTAATACTTACCACGCCAACAGCAACCATGGTAACATCAACCAAGCCAACAGCAACCACGCCAACATCAACCACGGTGACAGCAACCACGCTAACAGCAACCACGCTGACATTAACCATGCCAACCGCAATTACGGTAACATCAACCACGCCAACAGCATTCACGATAACATCAACCACGCCAACAGCAACCATCGTAACAGCAACCACTCTAACAGCAACCACGGTAATATTAACCACGCTAACATCAACCATGCCAACAGCAACCATTGTAAAAAAAAACCCACGCTAACAGCAACCACGCCACCAGCAATCACGCTAACATCAACTACACTAACATTAACCACGGTTACAGCTACCACGCTAACAGCAACCACGGTAATATCAACCACGCCAACGGCAACCACGCTAACATAAATACAGAACGCTGTTAATTCCCCTTCGGCCCGAGCAGATGTTTAAAGTACCATCGTACGTTCAGTTCTCACTCAATTACCTGAAGCAAGCCATGTTTGGGATGCCCAACCAGGCTAGCATTTTGCTTCACGTATGTAATGTCAATTATTTAATTCCACAAATGTGTTTACACACATTTTGAGCTTGACGTACCATGAAAAGACTCGATCGCATTCCTCACCGGCCTATTGGCGAGAGGTGTAGTGTTGCCGAGTGGTGTGTCAATGCTCTATTGTTGGCGAGTGGGATAATGTTGCCGTGTGGTGTCAAGACGCTATTAACTGACGATGTATTAACCTGAGGTAATAAACATTGCAAGCTTCTCAACAGAAACTCTCGTCAACATCCCCCTGTGTGTAGGTCATGTGTAGTAGCGGCTAGTTTGGTGGCGAGGTGACGACTCACGGTGGTGGGTGGTCCTTGGTGGCGTGACGACGAATCACGGTAGCTGGTGGTCCTTGGTGGCGTCGCGACGTCTCACTGGGGTGGGTGGTCCTTGGTGGCGTGACGACGTCTCAGAGTGGGAGGTGGTCCTTGGTGGTGTCGTGACGACTCACGATGGTGGTTGGTCCTTGGAGGCGTGGGTGACGACTCATGGTGGTGGGTTGTCCTTGGTTGCGTCGTGACGTCTCACGGTGGTGGGTGGTCCTTGGTGGCGTGATGACGTCTCACGGTGGTGGGTGGTCCTTGGTGGCGTCGTGACGTTTCACGGTGGTGGGTGGTCCTTAGTGACATGATGACGTCTCACGGTGGTGGGTGGTCCTTGGTGGCGCGGTGACGACTCACGGTGGTGGGTGGTCCTTGGTGGCGTCGTGACGTCTCACGGTGGGGGGTGGTCCTTGGTGGCGCGGTGACGTCTAATGGTGGTGGGTGGTCCTTGGTGGCGCGGTGACGACTCACGGTGGTGGGTGGTCCTTGGTGGCGTGATGACGTCTCACGGTGGTGGGTGGTCCTTGGTGGCGTCGTGACGTCTCACGGTGGGGGTGGTCCTTGGTGGCGCGGTGACGTCTAATGGTGGTGGGTGGTCCTTGGTGGCGTGATGACGTCTCACGGTGGTGGGTGGTCCTTGGTGGCGCGGTGACGACTCACGGTGGTGGGTGGTCCTTGGTGGTGGTGTGACGACTCACTGTGGGCAGTGGTCCTTGGTGGCGCGGTGACGACTCACGGTGGTGGGTGGTTTTTCTGTGGCGTCGTGACGTCTCACGGTCGTGGTTGGTCCTTGGTGGCGCGGTGACGACAGTAGATGTGCACATACAGTAGATGTGCACAGACAGTAGATGTGCACAGGCATTCTACACAAAAAGTAGAAAGTTAAGGCATATCAGTCAATATATATGTCTTCTTTTGGGGTTATAAATTCACTTTAAAAAACCTTTCCACACGCAGAAGAAATATCTGCTGAAAGCAGAGTTAATTGTACGATTCCGGCTTATGAGATTGTGTGAGTGAATCAGTATCAAATAGTGTTGATGCCAGGTATCCTGCTCCCCCGGTGCCACAACGTACTAAATAACTTGTGGGTGATCTTGTTAGTTGTAAACCTACTAGAAAGGCGGTGATGTCATTATGTGTTGAGATACGAACCTTGAATTAAGATTGTAACGAATGAAGGCAAGACAAAAATGTCCTTTCTAGTCAAGGCTGAGTTATGCCCCTTGCACTAGATTGTGAGGGACGGCCTTTTAATTGTCTGAGATTTGTGTATGAACCAGAATGTTTCACACAGTGCTCCGATGATCGGGGGAGTCGAACAAGTGTTTTGGGACTACAGCACTATAGGTTTCAGAACATTTGCAGTGAAGAATATTTCAATTTTCGAAAATCCCTATGACAAATTTCTAGCATTTTCTGGAACAGATTTATTTTTTTTAAATTCCGAAACGCTCAGAATATCCCTTGTCAGCCCTCACGTCTGTGACTATACTCAACGGCATTACAGTCGCCCATATAATGAGACATTCAACTTCAGTTGTATCTGGATGGAACCAGTTTCTACCCACTGTTACTTGTCACGTAATGCACGTGCGTGTGTAAACCTCTGGTTGCGTTCAGACGTGTCTTTTGAGCAGCTTTTTCCACCACCTTCAATTTCAAATTTGCACTTTTCATTATTTTTAATACTCGTACATTTTTTACAGTTTCATAAAAGTATACAACCAGTGTGACATAAACAACGTGTTCTTAAGCTTTAGTTGCAGTGTATTAGTTGCAGTGTATTGAGAGACAATAGGATAGACAGATGTACACGGGATGTGTTGGAAGGTGGTACTGAGACAGGGCTGTAACGAAGGATGCAGAAGGGAGATCAACACTGACAGCAGTAATCTGGGGATAAGTCTGTGGTGTCTTCTGTAGAACCTGTTGTGTCATTATGTAACTTTGGGGAGAGATGTTTGTGGAGCCTGTGGCACGTGTACCCAGATCTCGTTCCATGTATTGAATCGTGAAAATCCAATATTGATTTAAACAAGCTAAGATACACCGGCTGTGGTATTGCAAGGTAGCGGTGACAGTGGGCTGGGATATCCCAGACAGGCAAGCGGATAACATCACATCAGTATGTTTAATTTAAAAAAACTTACGTAACTTGTTATTAGCGGAAAATGTGAAATTGTTAATAAAAGCGATAAAATCCTTTCCACATTCATAAGAAAGCGTCGATTCCGACTATTAGAAGAAGGGCGTGGGTTGATTAACGTGGAAGCTCCTTGTGATAGAATTTAATGGCACTTTTGCACACATTTATTTGTCTGATGATTCTCTTGTGAAGCATGTCAAGACACATGATGAAAACAAGGCATTCCACAGTTATTAACGAACGAGGGATGTGGGACATGATTTCAAAGTCAATGATGATTTTTATATGGCTCAGGACTGCTGGACGGTACAGAAATGAGTATCAACCAAGCGATGTGCCATATCAAATCGGCCCAGACTCAGTTTTTCAAGGAGAGGCTATATGAACGACCACTGCATCGAGTTTATGTGCAGTGTGTTGAGATGATCAGCAACTCTGCAGAGTCCTTCGCTTGGATGGAGTCGGCTGGCCTGAAAAGTGAAACAGAAGGCTTTCTGTTTGCTGCTCAGGACCAGTCACTTCCACTCAAAACCACCACTGTGTGATGAGACTGTCCAACACATTGTCAGTAGAGGCCCAGCTTTGGCACAAACACAGTATCTTAAGCGACATAATGGAGTGGCTCGGTCATTTTAATTACCGTCTTCGCCATGCTTGTGGTTTTGACACACAGGTCCATCCATGTTACGACCCAGAATATGTAGAGGGCGTCATGGAAAATGATACACACAAAATTCTTATGAATAGGCCCGTTTACAACCTCCGACGTATCCAGGCCAACAAACCTAATCTTGTCCTTTTTGTTAATTCCAATGAAATCATTTATGTTGTTGAATTTTCTGTCCATTTTGACACTAATGTGATTGGCAAGATCCAGGAAAAACATGGGCTGGGCTGTGACAAAACACTCTCCTCCGCCACCGATGGGACAGGATACGCTCACTTTTCGCGAAGACCTAGTATCATTAGTATTTGATAGTGATTCATAAACACATGCTCATGATGTAGTCGGAATTGTACAATCGACTGCTTTATGCAGAGATTTCTATTGGATATGGAAAGGGTTTTGTCGCTTTATGTATTTTGACATTTCCAATCCGATCAGAAATTCCGATTCACATGTATAAAGAGATTTTTGGGGTTGGTGGGGATGCCCACGTCTTGCTTAAATGGCATATCCCCAAATTTCACATAGATGGTATCAAAGAGGAAGTGCAGCACTGGACGTATTGTTTTCATTTTACATTTTGTTTCAGAATCTCCGTCAAACTAGAAATGGTTAAAACCATTATTGTAGTAAACGTTCTGATTTCTGTAGATATGGTCCGTGGTTCACTAACAAACGCTGGTGAATTATTCAGTAAACATTTTGATAGCAAATAAATACAGGGATAAATGGTTTGCCAATGACAGTCGACTAGCTAGAGTGAGTGAGTGAGTTGGGTTTAACGCCGCTTTAAACAGTACTTCAGTTATATAGCGGCGTGTCAGCGTAATGTGGGAGGAAAGCCTGAAGTGATGCAGGTCTCAGACGTTTACCACTTCGGTGAAACCCACGAGCACGGGTATGGTGCTGTCAAACCTAGAACATAATCTTGGCGAACCGGGATTTGAACCCACAATCCTAGGTTTCTGTGCAAGAAGGGAAGAGAGACGTGCGCTATGAATAGGTAATAAATCACCTAACAATTGCTACCTTTACAAGAATGTTAGAAATAAGTTTAAGGCAATAAGTAGATTATAAAACAAAAACAGCTAAATATTTGGATAATATACTACGTGATGATTTACAAGCTTTTTTGAGGAAACTTAAACAAATCCGAAAATACAAACCAACTTTGCGTCCTATTTTACTAGAGACATGGTCCACACACTTTAGCGCTCTGTATGCGGAACTCCAGAATATGAAGATATAGATGATACATTCAGTACAATGTGTGAAGAAATGAACGACGTCACGGGGAGGGTTAATTCAACCTTTAATTAAGCGTCAACTGACAAATTAAAACAAGGTAAAGCACATGGACATGATACACCTATCAGAGAATTAGTCCAGGAAGGAAAGTGGTATTTGGTAGAGTTTGAATAAATGTACTTTGTAAATTTAATTAAAATTGAGTTTAAGAAATATTTCCTGTCACGAATTGTGGGCAACGATAAATGTAAGCTCGAAATATGAAAACTGTTTATCCTAAATAATGTATCTAAAATATGACGTGCTTTATATCAACAAGTCCGTGTATGTCAGTGGATGTTTTGTTAAACTGCGAACTGATGGGACGGGGTCACAATAAGTCGTTTGCGAAAAGTTCGCAGGGAAGACAATTCAATTCATTTTGTATTTCAGTGTGTGAAAGGCGTACCTGCATTCCAGGTAACCAAATGAAGTTCTGTAAACTGTCATTATTTATAAGAAAATCACTTATTTCACAATGTAATTTCAATGTATTTATGATATCTACCTCTATTGCCTGTAACATTATGTACCTATGTAAGTGTGTCAATGGCCTTGAGTATAATTAACCGAATTGATTTCTTTTCAAGTTGCCCTAAGCCTTTGACGAACGAAATGTAACTCTATCTGTGATCACCACGTTTAGTGACAAATGATCCAAGGAATGAAGCTGTTTAACTAGTCGTGTGGGATGCTGAACAAAAAATGTTTTCACATAGTTAAACCTTCTGAGATTGCAAAAAATACCTCAAATACTTTCTGTGAATATACTGAAAGTCTTCCTGGGTTCTATTAAGCATTATGGCGCATCTTCACTTCGGGGATTTGTTGGTATATTTCATATACCCAGCACTATCTCTCTCTCCCTCTCTTTGCTGTTGGTATATTTGCTACACCCAGCACTATCTCACTCTCCCTCTCTTTGCACGAGTTTTATGGAGTTTTGGAAGAGGTGTAGGACAATATCGTTAATAAGAACATTTCATTTAAAAATAGAAAACAGCGACCACTTGGAGGTTGTTACTATTCAAACATAACTTATCTCTCTGCGCCTTCCACCCCCATGGCCACATTGTTATAAAGTCAACTCTCACCCCTGCTACCTCTTATAAAAGGTTTAATATAACAATAATCCCACTGCCAGTACAGATAATTATCAGTGAAAGAAGATTTCGTGGATCGTTCGCCATGTCAATTTCCCATCTTTTCCATTTAAAGATAAACTCATCTCTGGGATTCTGTTTTACTCTTATTTTAAAAGATGTAAAGTTTCCAGAATTTGGAGAAATTCTCGGTCAGTACACATGTATCTTAAAATTCAGAATTAAAATGTCGTCTACCGACACACGAACCACTTGAACTGTCGCGTGTAACTACTCTCTGCCAATGGATTGTCTGGTCTAAACTCTCTATCACTGGATTGCCTGGTCCTAATTCTCCAACACTGGATTGCTTGGTCCTAATTCTCTATCACTTGATTGCCTAGTCCTAATTCTCTAACACTGGATTGCTTGGTCCTAATTCTCTATCATTGGATTGTGTGGTCCAGACTTTATCACTGGATTGCTTGGTCCAAACTCCAGTGAATTCACTTGGAGGGTTTGGAACAAACGAAAGGTTTTGCCCTAAAGTAGACAAGGGCATGGTTTGGACAACAGTCAGTTTACCTGTCAATGTTAGATTTCTTGTCCTCCAATTCCCTGAAATTATATTGAAAATTTATTTTTTTAAATCTTCTGTCGATTTTTAGGTTTTTGAGTTTTCTAGCTGAACAAGAAGGTGTATTCCTGAATATTTACAGTTTCGGTGTACTGCGTCATTGTGAGAGGATTGCAAAACACTCATGAGACGCATCAACATGTACACGTAACATCTACACACATTGCAACTTGTGATTTGTCTGTCAGTCACTGATGCTGAGCTGCGTGTACTGGGTGATTAATATAGCACGGGTAACATAGCACGATTAGGCATAGAATGCCTTTGTATAAATGGAATCTTATATACATGTGATAATGTACAGAGGTTAGAACAAATAATTTTAAAAGAATAGGAATGTGAATATGGCTTTAAGCTTATTACGTTCCCATAAGATTGTATAAATCGATACAATAGCATGTAAATTACAAGTCAACTCTTCGGGATGGCTCCAAACGGACTCAGTGTTGGAGTAAGGTGGCCTCCAGTACGGTGGTCTGGATTAATTCAATATATGCTCAGTCTGAAGCCCACACCCGAGGAGCATCAATCCGTGGCGTGACTTGTCGTCACCGTGTGACATTGGGCCGAGTTTGGACATTCTCATTTATCTCCTATCAAACATGTTCGAATAAACTTTGAAATATTATTATTTACATCATTACTTCAAATCCCCGGACGAAGTTGATACATTTTGAATTGTTCAACTACGGCAACTGTTATTCTAGAGGTGCTTCATGCTGTTCCTCAAATTACAAAAGGAAGACATGAAGTCACAACTGAAGACTGTTCACATTAACAGAGGTTGTTTTAACGTAATACACAGCGGTTAATTTACCGGAATACATTAAAACATAGGCCCCTGTTACAGAGGTATATATACGGAGGTTATTCCATGCTTTTTGTCAAACTCGAGATGTGACATACACCGTATTTGACAAAAAGCATGAAACATACGTTCAAGTCCCCCACACAGAAACATACGTTCCAGTCCCCCACACAGAAACATACGTTCAAGTCCCCCACACAGAAACATACGTTCAAGTCCCCCACACACAGAAACATACGTTCAAGTCCCCCACACAGAAACATACGTTCAAGTCCCCCACACACAGAAACATACGTTCAAGTCCCCCACACAGAAACATACGTTCAAGTCCCCCACACAGAAACATACGTTCAAGTCCCCAACACACAGAAACATACGTTCAAGTCCCCCACACAGAAACATACGTTCCAGTCCCCCACACAGAAACATACGTTCAAGTCCCCCACACAGAAACACACGTTCAAGTCCCCCACACAGAAACATACGTTCAAGTCCCCAACACACAGAAACATACGTTCAAGTCCCCCACACAGAAACATACGTTCCAGTCCCCCACACAGAAACATACGTTCAAGTCCCCCACACAGAAACATACGTTCAAGTCCCCAACACACAGAAACATACGTTCCAGTCCCCCACACACAGAAACATACGTTCAAGTCCCCCACACACAGAAACACACGTTCAAGTCCCCAACACAGAAACATACGTTCAAGTCCCCCACACAGAAACATACGTTCAAGTCCCCCACACAGAAACATACGTCCAAGTCCCCCACACAGAAACATACGTTCAAGTCCCCAACACAGAAACATACGTTCAAGTCCCCCACACAGAAACATACGTTCAAGTCCCCCACACACAGAAACATACGTTCAAGTCCCCCACACACAGAAACATACGTTCAAGTCCCCCACACAGAAACACACGTTCAAGTCCCCCACACACAGAAACATACGTTCAAGTCCCCCACACACAGAAACATACGTTCAAGTCCCCCACACAGAAACACACGTTCAAGTCCCCCACACAGAAACATACGTTCAAGTCCCCAACACAGAAACACACGTTCAAGTCCCCCACACAGAAACATACGTTCAAGTCCCCAACACACAGAAACATACGTTCAAGTCCCCCACACAGAAACACACGTTCAAGTCCCCCACACACAGAAACATACGTTCAAGTCCCCAACACACAGAAACACACGTTCAAGTCCCCCACACAGAAACATACGTTCAAGTCCCCCACACAGAAACACACGTTCAAGTCCCTCACACAGAAACATACGTTCAAGTCCCCAACACACAGAAACATACGTTCAAGTCCCCCACACAGAAACATACGTTCCAGTCCCCCACACAGAAACATACGTCCAAGTCCCCCACACAGAAACATACGTTCAAGTCCCCCACACAGAAACATACGTTCAAGTCCCCCACACAGAAACATACGTTCCAGTCCCCCACACAGAAACATACGTCCAAGTCCCCCACACAGAAACACACGTTCAAGTCCCCCACACAGAAACACACGTTCAAGTCCCCCACACAGAAACACACGTTCAAGTCCCCCACACAGAAACATACGTTCAAGTCCCCAACACACAGAAACATACGTTCAAGTCCCCCACACAGAAACACACGTTCAAGTCCCCAACACACAGAAACATACGTTCAAGTCCCCAACACAGAAACATACGTTCAAGTCCCCCACACAGAAACATACGTTCCAGTCCCCCACACAGAAACATACGTTCAAGTCCCCAACACACAGAAACATACGTTCAAGTCCCCCACACAGAAACATACGTTCAAGTCCCCCACACAGAAACATACGTTCAAGTCCCCAACACACAGAAACATACGTTCAAGTCCCCCACACAGAAACACACGTTCAAGTCCCCCACACAGAAACATACGTTCAAGTCCCCCACACAGAAACACACGTTCAAGTCCCTCACACAGAAACATACGTTCAAGTCCCTCACACAGAAACACACGTTCCAGTCCCTCACACAGAAACATACGTTCAAGTCCCCCACACAGAAACACACGTTCAAGTCCCCCACCCAGAAACACACGTTCAAGTCCCTCACACAGAAACATACGTTCAAGTCCCCCACCCAGAAACACACGTTCAAGTCCCCCACACAGAAACCCACGTTCAAGTCCCTCACACAGAAACATACGTTCAAGTCCCCCACACAGAAACATACGTTCCAGTCCCCCACACAGAAACATACGTTCAAGTCCCTCACACAGAAACATACGTTCAAGTCCCCCACACAGAAACACACGTTCAAGTCCCCCACTATCCACCCTCACTCAGCTGCGACAAGGACCATAAGCAGGACATTTCGAGCCAAGACACCATTCCCTTTTTTGTAAGCTATTTACAATGATTATTCACAAGCGACGTCACTTTCAAACATGTCACTGTGTTTCATTCACACACAGTTGTGGATGATGGTATTCTGTCAGGTCTGCTTACAGATCTTACAGACCCGTGAAGATCCGGGGTAGAATAGGTTTTCTGCAACCCATACTTGTCGTAAAAGGCGACTATGCTTGTCGTAAGAGGCGACTATCGGGATCGGGTGGTCAGGCTCGCTGACTTGGTTGATGCACCCACACTACTGAGAGTACTTTACTGTCACCCAGAATCTTTAGGCATAGTGAGTGAGTGAGTTGTGTTGAACGCCGCTTTTAACAAATTGAATATTCCAGTTATATCACGGCGTGTCAGTTTAATATGGAAGGAAAGCCCGAAGTGATGCAGGTCTTAGACGTTTACCACTTCGGTGAAACCCACGAGCACGGGTATGGTGCTGACAAACCTAGAAACATAATCGGGGCGAACCGGGATTCGATCCCACAATCATAGATTTCTGGCGTGCCCAAGGGACGCAACTCTACGACGACTTGGCCACCCGTGACCCCCCCCATCCCTACCCACCCCACCCCACCCCACCCCACCCAACCCCCACCCCCCTTAAGGCATAGTTCAATATATGGAACAGATGAGGCGGTCTCATATGTCTATATATACATTGGCAACCTATTTTGTTTTTAAATATAGTATGATTGTCTGGCATCATGAATATCTTCTCACAAACCAGCAACTGGTTTTTGTGTACAGAACCCACGTGAAAGCAGGTTTGACCTTGAACATAGACGCTAAAACCTGCATCAGCAGCCCTGCCTGGTTGGCCCGGTGCATGTGATGTTAAGGAGACCAACCGTTTGTCTACTCTCAGTGAGATGCCACCACACCACCATCGACCAGCATATAGGGGCGAAGAGCTGCACATACCCCCTCCAGGGCTGTTTAAATTTGCCATTAAATACATGATATTAAAGCTGTGCCCTTCCTGTGTATACTGTTCTGTTGACAGATTGGCTGGCTAGTTGCAGGTCAGTTGGTTGGTCCAGTGGAGGTCGCCGTGAGCACAAGCTGGACGCTGTTGTCACAACGTGCTCGCGCCGGACGCCGTTGCATAATGTTGGTGCAGTGTTACCAAACAAGGAATCTCACACCTCGGCAATCAAAACACACGCTTGGCTGTGGGGTCCGGCGACATTGACTAGCGGCAGGCCTGATGTCCACTCCTCTAGGGAAGTGGGAGACTTTCGCATGACGCAGACATATATATATATGTTATTGGGTACAACAGCAGTATTTAAGAAATAAATGACGAGTGGAGGTTGCTTATCGTACAATAAACACTTCAGGGAGAATAAACCATGAGGGGCGAGTCGTTTACTTCGTATATGAGATATTAACATTATGTAAAGCCTCTTTAAGGATTTTAACAAAATGTACAAGCTTTAAAATACTTACCTCAATTTTAATAATGATGAATAGAATCCGACTCGGAAGGCCATTTTACGATCAGGTGGATTAAGTTTGGTTTTTCCGGCATATTCTCACAATCCTCACGTCGATTGTAAGTACCTTTCTCCTAATACCGATTGTCATATCACTCGGCCACTGTTGTATATCTGCGTAGCCAAGGTACATCTATAGTGAACAACACACGAGACACCAACGTCGTCAAATATATGACGTCATCAAATTGTGAGCGCATATTCGAATCTCCAGAAATGAAGTCATAAAAGAACAATGGTTTATCGTGAAAAAAAACACGCTTCGTTCGTCATTGTTCTTTATCGCGTAGCTGTCTTATAAAATTATATGCAGCTATTGGGGTTGTTATTGTATGTTTTCAACAATGGAAGAGGAAGTGATAGACGAGTTCTCGAGTGAATGAATGATGCTTGTCCCGAACCTTTGCTACTTATCCCGAGTTGCGAGTAGGTTATTCTGTGTTGTTCGATCTTAAAACTCTATTGTTTGGAAACGAAACATACAACAGTTAAACATTACAATAGTATAATCTGTTTAGGATTGTTTATACACTGTCCAAACGCCTTGTTAGCCTTTAAAAGACAATAAGACATCACCATGCCTATGATGTTGAATTATCACCCACTGTGTTGCTAATAGGCAATTTTGATATCTTGTTTTCAGAGTTTTTTCGTGTCGGAGAGGTTCTCAGACCATTTGGCATGTTAAGCAATCCTCTCAATATTTATTGAAAAAAGAATATGGTTCAAAAACAGTTTCTGCTTCTCGCTTCCTGGAGCATCCTGGGTGCCCATTGTGGTAAGCCCGGGTCGAGCCACATGATGGGGTCGAGCAACAGGGATATATGAAGAAATAAACTGCAATGAAAACATTTTCATTCAACCATTACATGACGTCTTATAGCAAACGTGTCGTTGTGAATGTATACTTATTGTATGTTGTATAAATACTGTCTATTTCTTGCTTTGATAATGATTCCTTAAAAAACATGAGAAAACAAAATCCCCATCATCTCTTACTCCAATCGTCATTGTTCATATTAGGAAAGGCATTGTGTGGCAAGAACCTCGTGTATTGTTGCTGTGGTAAGTGAACACTATTGTTGCTGTGGTAAGTGAACACAAAGTTTTCCTTTCTATTATGACATCATAATACTATGACATGTTTTTAAGCAATGCGTTTATCAGTTATCAATAAGAATTATTTTACGACATGCTACAATATATTTCCGAGTGTAATATGCCATTAATATATGTGAAATTTACACGAACCAAACTACAAAATATGTTACAGAAGAGCAATTTGAGCAAACATGCGCCGGTCTTTTGAGGAACTATTTTATTCCCCTGTGAAGCTGGTGGATGTAAATTGTATAGTTGTGTACACATCCTTCGAGGTATAAAATAGTGATTATAATGTATATTGTATAGTTGTGTACACATCCTTCGAGATATAAAATAGTGATAATAATGCATATTGTATAGTTGTGTACACATCCTTCGAGATATAAAATAGCGATTATAATGCATATTGTATAGTTGTGTACACATCCTTCGAGATATAAAATAGTGATAGTAATGCATATTGTATAGTTGTGTACACATCCTTCGAGATATAAAATAGTGATTATAATGTATATTGTATAGTTGTGTACACATCCTTCGAGATATAAAATAGTGATAATAATGCATATTGTATAGTTGTGTACACATCCTTCGAGGTATAAAATAGTGATTATAAATCATACGAATTCTCATTAACTTTTCGCGAGTTCACTGGTGTATGAACCTTAATAGATAAACATAAATATTGCATGACTCATTAACCATTGTAATTTGAGTTCATATGAATTGTTTTATTGTTGTTCCAAAAGTTGAAATCATAGATCAAAAGTTCACGGACATCAAAAAGCGACGATCGACACGATTGACATGTCTTTTTGTAGACGGATAACCTGGACATACATCTCGCGGCAAACGCCTGGGTACTGAATCGTTAAACAACATGTAATCCTTTTGTCGACATATTATTCTTAAATAAGAGTATAACAAATATGTTAAGTTGTTCAAGGTCAAACCAGATGTCACGTTGGTAGAGCGTATCTGCACACGATCAGCGGAAAGTGTGTATCATAAAACAACACTTCGAACTTTAGCAAACAATATTATTAGATAACTTGCTTTGAAAAGCTGAAAATAGCTGATGAGGCGAAATGAGAAATTCACATGCAGTTAAGGGAAACTCTGTACTTGTTTTTCATCGCAGTTGTCCTTGACAACCAGAAGACACGTTCACATGGTCATCACCACGTGTTCGGTCTGTGGTGGACGTTGCTCAGCTCCTTACAGCTCTTCGCAGCTCTTTGTCATCACACCCACCCACATCACCCTGTTTTCAAAGTGCATATATTGGCTTCTCTACCGTTACAAATGTTACACTTAGGATAACACTTTCTGAGTAAAGTACAGATTCTCGTACCTTTTTGGGTTGACGTCCGGGATTCGAACCCACACCTTCCCTATGCTTCCTCGTTATGTTGTGAACGTGGAACCGGCAGAAATACAGGACGCCCATACAGGCCTTGAAGAAGAAGTATAGATAGATTCATTTGTGTCAAGGCCGATTCCGCATCACATGGTACAACGCTGCCAGTGTTCAGAAGTGGTATATAAC